>NC_134690.1:29054601-29367517 GCF_050947455.1 Rhinoderma darwinii | reverse complement strand
TGTACAAAAATATAACTACTATAATACTGCCCCCTATATACAAGAATATAACTACTATAATACTATCCCCTATATACAAGAATATAACTACTATAATACTGTCCGTATATACAAGAATATAACTACTATAATACTGCCCTTATATACAAGAATATAACTACTATAATACTGCTCCTACATACAGGAATATAAGTACTATAATACTGCCCCTATATACAAGAATATAACTACTATAATGATCTTTTTTATTTGAAAACTTGCAACAAAATATTACAATGTATTTACAAGACAGTCATGACAAATATAGAACAAAACTTGTCTCTTAATAACATCACAAATATTAAACAAAGCATGATATATTAATATTCCTCCAGTATAAATTCAAATTATTTTTTATATCTTTCCTATACACAGTCTTAAGACTTTCCAAGATATTATGCCTGACAGTATTACAGGAGAGTTCTTCTTTATTGATGACCAGGCTGCATCGCGCACACCACAGATGATACATGGTCACCACATTTATGACATATAATGAACTTCTATCATATACACTAAGTTCAGGCTGGAAGTCTCCATACAGCAGCTGAGAGTATGGCTGTCCCACTAGATGTGGTAACTGCAGGGACAGGGACACAGCTTCCCATAATTGTATACTGAAAGGACACTCTAACAGTAGATGTTCCATGGTCTCTAGTATCTGGGGACACTCTTCTCTAGGACAGAATCTGTCCAACACGAATCTACACTTAAGGTTGGCTCTAACATACATTTTGCCATGGAATCCTAACCATGCCACATCCCTCATGTGCGGAGGAACTCTAGAGTCATCCAGGATTTTTGCAGCCTGCCTTATATCAAGGCTCGGGGCTTCCCTCAATTGTATATGGACAGTGAACTGACATCTAAGGAGCTTCTTGTACAAATCCTTCCTATGGAGTAACTTGACATCATCATATAATATCTTCCATTTAATGATCTTCCTGATTATATTGACTCCATACCAAGACACGTTATTCTTAATGCGCCCTGAGATCCTCTTTATGGGGTCACCTATTGACCACACAGACACAAACTGCTGGATCTGACTCTTAAACAAACAGCCCCATGGCTTGACCTCAGCATTCTTACAAAATAAAAAATTCTTCATCAGAAACATCAGACTAAAGAAGAGCTCCGGGCAGGGCATGGAGAGACCACATTCCTTATGAGGGAGATAGACAATGTTCCTCCTGACTACGTTTACCCTGTTACCCCACAAGAAGCGGAAGAAAACGTTTGTCAGTCTGGGAAGTAAAGTATCCGGTACTGGAAACACCACACTGATATATAGAAAGAGCGGGAGGAGGAAGCTCTTCAACAGGCGGACCTTCTCCTGATACGTCAGCCGCCAGTGCCTCCAGCTCAGCACCTTCTGCTCACACAGCGCTAACTTCTCCTCCCAGTTCACCTTCCCTTCATCCACAGCTCCAAACACAACCCCCAAAATCTTTATCTTCTCCTGAACTGTTCTGAAGGGCACCGAGAAGACATCGCTGTCACTTCCCAACCACAAGGCCTCGCTCTTCTCCATATTCACAGCAGAATTAGACACCTGGGAAAACCTGGCTATCTCTTGCTGTAGAGCTGCACAGTCACCAGCAGAAGACAACATGACTGTCACATCATCCGCATAGGCGCAGAACTTTATCTCCTCTACTTTATTCTGCAAATTACATTTCAACCCCATAAACTCTTTATTGTCCTGCAATTTCCTTACTCCAACAACACCTGATACAGGAAATCATGATGGACTCTATCAAAGGCCTTACTCTGGTCTAAGCCTACTATATATGTCCCCACCTCATGCTGCTTAATATAAGTCATGGATTCTCTCATCAGCAGCAAGGAGTCCTCTATAGTCCGGCCTTTCACACCACACGTCTGATTAGGGATGATAAGATCATCCGCCACCTCACTCAGCCTATATTACAAGATCTTGGCAATAATCCGTGTTCAGCAGAGACAATGGACGCCAATTTTTTAAATCTTTCAGATTTCCCTTCTTTGCTAGGAGAACTAGAACAGATTTATACTGTGATTGTAAAAGTTTCCCAGCAGAGAGACAATCATTATATACCTGCACCAGGTCAGGGGCCAATAAATCCCTGAACTCCTTATAAAACTCGCTGGTCAGGCCGTCCAGACCAGGACTCTTCTTGGTTTTTAAGGAATCAATGCTCCTCTTTACCTCCTCCTCAGATATAGGGTCAGCCATGCTATCTGCCTGTGCTGGATCTAATTTTGGCAGGGTCACACTCTTCAGATAGGCTTTTATGTCGTCATCTCTAATCTGACTCCCTTCAAACAGTTTTCCATAATAATTTCCAATGATTTTATGAAGTATTTTCTGTTCTGATTGCTCCATCCCGTTCTCATCTAATAGACTCACCAGAAATTTCTTACTAACCCGGTTCTTACAGGCAATAAACGGATCTGGGGTATGAACCCCCCAACTATCAAACTGGCCTTCTGCCTTCAGAGACTTGAGGCGATCATACTGCAGCTGTCTCATCTTCTGCTTTATCTGGCGGACGCTGTCGCCGTCCACCTGCTCTCCACTATTCATCTTACTATATAGACGGCTCAGTAGCAGTCTCAGGGCAGAATACCTCATATACTCCATATTACTCCGTCTCTTTGCAGCTCTTATAATAAACTGCTTGTTGTCTCTTTTCATGTCCTCCCACCACTCCGCTGTATCATCGCACATACACTGGGTAGTTCTCCGGTCATTATAAAATGCGATAAAGGACTCTTTAAACTGTGGATCCTGGAGCGCAGAGCTATTTACCTTCCAGTAGCCCTTACCATAGACCACAGCATCATCCAGATCCAGCGTTATACTCACCATACAATGGTCAGAGAACTCTATAGGACTTATCCTATACTGAGAACACTTCAATTCTTTCTTAATGTACACACGGTCTATTCTGCTTGCATGACCTCCCTTATGATAAGTGTAGGCTTTACGACTACAATGTAGACCATAGGGGTCCACTAAATGAGCCTGCTGGACTAAATTATTGAGAAAATTTTCATCATATCTCAATCTTTTGTGACTACTGGAACGATCCACATTACTGGAGACACTATTGAAGTCACCACTCAAAATAAAGACTTTAGAAGTAAAACAATAGGGCTTAATATTTTGGAATAATTCCCTCCTCTCTTTCCTGGTTTGCTGGGCATAGATATTAATGACTCTATAATGTACAGTGTCCAGGGTAAAGTCCAGCATCAGGCAGCGGCCGGAGCAGATCTCCAGGACTTTCTCCACTTGTACGTCCATATTATTAAATAGAATTCCTACGCCATCATTTAGTTCCAGTCTAAAGGACCAGAATGATGGTCCGTGTCTCCAGTCTCTCTTGGCTGCGTACACCTGAGCATTGCACTTCAGATAAGTCTCTTGTATAAAGATGATGTCAGATTTGTCGCCAGACAGACGCTGGAATATCGCCCGCCGCCTGCTCCTATTCTTCACACTGTTCACATTGATGGAGGTGATTTTCAGCATCATCCTGGTTACAGATCTTTCCTACTTTTTTTTCCTTCTTCCACTGCTATGTCCCGTTACACCCCATCTTTTGGTGGACATTGGGGGGTCAGAGTCTTCATCCTGAGGTTCGTCGTCTGGGTTGCGTGAGGAGACTTGCTCCATCTCTGCTTCTTCTTCCTGGTCATCTTCTCCCAGCGCACAGTAACGTCCCCCAGTTATCGCCAGCACTGGAGACTCCGGTGATTTCTTTGCAGCAGGGATTTTTTTCCTAGAAGAATCATCTGTTTTACTTCTCCTTTTAACCGTCTGAAATCCCTCCTCATCCATACTGGTCGCTGCGGCTGGATGAGCTGGTTTTTTACTGGTTGCTGCGGCCGGATCAGCTGGCTCCTTACTGTTCGCTGCGGCTAGATCAGCTGGTTTTTTACTGGTCGCTGCGGCTGGATCAGCTGGTTCCTTACTGGTTGCTGCGGCTGGATCAGCTGGTTCCTTACTGGTGTTGGGCAGATGTTTAGATGTTTTGGTGACAGAGTGACTGGATATTTTACTTTTAGCATGACCTCTATTTTCAGTGGCTGGTGACACTTGTGCAGCATCCACAGATGGGTACTTTGGCTCACATCATCGCTGGAACTTCCAGGTTCTGGGGTTGAATCTACACATATGGAGACATCCTCCTGCTCTTCCTCCATGGCTTCTTTAAAGGTCTCCTCTTTATTATGTTCTGCATGCGGACACTCCCGGAATGTATGTCCAGGTCCTAAGCACAGGTTACAGATGACAGGTCCTGTACAATCGTCCTTCACATGCCCAAACTGACCACATAGTGAGCACTTAATACGGGAACAGTTGAATGCCAGGTGTCTGCCCCCACATCTATGGCACCGTCGCGGTTGACCAGGGTAGTAACATACGCCTCTCTCCGAGCCCAGGTAGAAGGAGTGCGGCAGATGTCTGGTCACTCCATTCTCCTGAACCAGCTGGATCTTGACAGAATATCCTCCATTCCAGATCTACACTTCATCATAGATCTTTGTTGGCAGTCTCTTCACCTCACAATATCTGCTCAACCAGTGCTGCAAATCTGCCAGAGCCACCACCTCAGACTGGAACAGGACGGTGGCGGTGACTACCTGGGGTTTAGTCAGCTGGATGACATGTAGATGCTCCCACATCGCGTGCTCCTTTGTATCGTTATAAATACTCCAGAATAAGTCTAGACTATATTGCAGCTTGAAACTGATGTCATAATTCCTGCTGGAGGGAACGTGGATCAGAGCGAACACCTCAGAAGCTTTAAACTTCATAAACTCCTTCAACAAAACTTTCCCAATGTAGAGTCTGGAGGGGAGGTTTTCCTCTGGTCCTGAGTACCTGATTCTGACCGCGTTCCTCCTTTGAGGTGTGGGGTTAGTCGGTCTTGTGACGCTGGAGAACAGTCTCCTGTACTGAGGTCTGTCAGCAGGTGGGTCAGGACTGGACCTCTCCTCAGCTGATTGTACTGCAGATCCTCCTGTGTCTGCTCCTGATCGCTGTGTAACCTGCACTCCATTCACTGACACTGCGGACGGCTGAACCTCCAGAACAGGGTCTGCAATGTCCGCCTCAGCCTGTGCCGCTGGTTCCTCAGATATCAGACTGTCAATCACCGCGCTGAGCGAGGTCTCACTTATAATATCAGTATATACGGCACTTTCTTTCTCACTCCCAGGAGTGCCACTCGCATTCACTTCATCAGTACTGCACATAGAATCTACTGCAGTTAACCCCTCGTCAGCTGGCACACATTTCTCTGCAGCTTTAGCAGCATTTGTGTTGGCTGATTGCACAGACCCCACACATGATGAGAGATGTGATCCTCCAGCCACTGCACACTCATATCTTCCAGGGTTTCCCTGCGCCACAATATTATACACAGTCTTATAGTCAGTGTCTTTTTTTGCAATGATATTTTTTCTCTTCACAGTTTGGGCTCTGGTCTCCCTTTTATTCTCCATTGCCCGGTTCTTTATTTTGGGTACTGTGCATGGTTCTTTCTGCAATCTCTCCTTCAATATCACCAGCTCATGTGTGCAAACATCCAGACACTCACATTTCATCAGCTTTGCCTTTGGATCAGTCTCTTGGTTAATTTCAGTTCTCAACTTGCGAACTTGCATTTCCATTTTAAAGATATTTTTCTTTGTCATTTTTGTGCACAATTCCCCAACATCATGAGATTCAGTTGACTCACCAGCCACCATTTCCAGATCTTCACCTCCACCATCTCCATGCTGCAGGTCAAACTCCAGACTCTGGGCTTTCCCAGGATCATCAGCCCAGGACCCCTCCCCTCCACCTGGGTCAGAAGCCATGCATAGTCCTAACAGGGAGCTCACAAGCACGCGTCTATCCTCTCCTATGGACAAGAATAGAACTACTATAATACTGCCCTCTATGTACAAGAATATAACTACTATAATTCTGCCCTCTATATACAAGAATATAACTACTATATTACTGCCCCTATGTACAAGAATATAACTACTATAATACTGCCCCTATATACAAGAATATAACTACTATAATACTGCCCCTATATACAAGAATATAACTACTATAATACTGCCCCCTATATACAAGAATATAACTACTATAATACTGCTCCTATATACAAGAATATAACTACTATAATACTGCTCCTATATATAAGAATATAACTACTATAATACTGCTCCTATATACAAGAATATAACTACTATAATACTACCCCTATGTACAAGAATATAACTACTATAATACTGCTCCCTATATACAAGAATATAACTACTATAATACCGCTCCTATATACAAGAATATAACTACTATAATACTGCCCCCTATGTACAAGAATATAACTACTATAATACTGCTCCCTATATACAAGAATATAACTACTATAATACCGCTCCTATATACAAGAATATAACTACTATAATACTGCCTCCTATGTACAAGAATATAACTACTATAATACTGCTCCCTATATACAAGAATATAACTACTATAATACCGCTCCCATATACAAAAATATACTACTATAATACTGCCCCCTATGTACAAGAATATAACTACTATAATACTGCTCCCTATATACAAGAATATAACTACCATAATTCTGCTTCTTATATGCAATAATATAACTACTATAATACTGCTCCTATATACAAGAATATAACTCCCATAATACTGCTTCTTATATACAATAATATAACTACTATAATACTGCCACATAAAAAAACACACATAGCAACTATACACAGTAAAAATGACAAGGACCCTCAACAGAGATGGAATCCGAACATAAAAGCAGACTAGCCCCCCAGATGTAAAACTGATCAACCGATCCCACAAAAGGCTAAATTGCATCAATCAATATTTTTACAAGGCAGGTGTTAGGCATGGTACATTTGCACAGATAGATACCTGAGTATAATAAATATATATAGAGTGCAGTCCTAGGTAGAACTAACATAAAGAGCAATAGGTCTCCGCTCCCGGTCCTGATCTCCTACTTACTTTACATCGCGTAGGTGTAGGTATATTGCTCTTTATGTTAGTTCTATCTAGGACTGCACTCTATATATATTTATTATACTCAGGTATCTATCTGTGCAAATGTACCATGCCTAACACCTGCCTTGTAAAAATATTGATTGATGCACTTTAGCCTTTTGTGGGATCGGTTGATCAGTTTTACATCTGGGGGGCTAGTCTGCTTTTATGTTCGGATTCCATCTCTGTTGAGGGTCCTTGTCATTTTTACTGTGTATAGTTGCTATGTGTGTTTTTTTATGTGACTTTAATAAAGATTGTAATTCTTTAAGTACTTGGTTGTGACTTGCTTCTTTTTGCTGGTTTTGTTATATCAGTCACTAGGACCACTAGTATAATTTGGGGCATTGTTCGGTCTACTATAATACTGCCCCTATATACAAGAATATAACTACTATAATACTGCCCCTATATACAAGAATATAACTACTATAATACTGCCCCCTATGTACAAAAATATAACTACTATAATACTGCCCTTATATACAAGAATATAACTATTATAATGCTGCCCCTACATACAAGAATATAACTACTATAATACTGCCTCCTATATACAAGAATATAACTACTATAATACTAATCCTATGTACAAGAATATATCTACTATAATACTGTCCTCTATATACAAGAATATAACTACTATAATACTGCACCCTATATACAAGAATATAACTACTATAATACTGCCTCCAATATACAAGAATATAACTACTATAATACTGCTCCCTATATACAAGAATATAACTACTATAATACTGCGCCCTATATACAAGAATATAACTACTATAATACTGCCTCCAATATACAAGAATATAACTACTATAATACTGCGCCCTATATACAAGAATATAACTACTATAATACTGCCTCCAATATACAAGAATATAACTACTAAAATACTGCCCCTATATACAAGAATATATCTACTATAATACTGCCCCTTATATACAAGAATATAACTACTAGAATACTGCCCCTATATACAAGAATATAACTACTATAATACTGCCCCCTATACACAAGAATATAACTACTATAAAACTGCCCCTATATACAAGAATATAACTATTAAAATACTGCTCCTATATACACGAATATAACTACTATAATACTGCTCCTATTTATAAAAATATAACTACTCTAATACTGCTCCTATATACAAGAATATAACTACTATAATACTGTCCCCTATGTACAAAAATATAACTACTATAATACTGCCCCCTATATACAAGAATATAACTACTATAATACTGCCCCTATATACAAGAATATAACTACTATAATACTGTCCCCTATATACAAGAATATAACTACTGTAATACTGCCCCCCTATATACAAGAATATAACTACTATAAAACTGCCCCTATATACAAGAATATAACTATTAAAATACTGCTCCTATATACACGAATATAACTACTATAATACTGCTCCTATTTATAAAAATATAACTACTCTAATACTGCTCCTATATACAAGAATATAACTACTATAATACTGCCCCCTATGTACAAAAATATAACTACTATAATACTGCCCCCTATATACAAGAATATAACTACTATAATACTGCCCCTATATACAAGACTATAACTACTATAATACTGCCCCTATATACAAGAATATAACTTCTATAAGGGTATGTGCACACAAACTAATTACGTCCGTAATTAACGGACGTATTTCGGCCGCAAGTCCCGGACCGAACACAGTGCAAGGAGCCGGGCTCCTAGCATCATACTTATGTACGATGCTAGGAGTCCCTGCCTCGCTGCAGGACAACTGTCCCGTACTGTAAACATGATTACACTACGGGACAGTTGTCCTGCAGCGAGGCAGGGACTCCTAGCATCGTACATAAGTATGATGCTAGGAGCCCGGCTCCTTGCACTGTGTTCGGTCCGGGACTTGCGGCCGAAATACGTCCGTCAATTACGGACGTAATTAGTGTGTGTGCACATACCCTAATACTGCCCCTATATACAAGACTATAACTACTATAATACTGCCCCTATATACAAGAATATAACTACTATAATACTGCTCCTATATACAAGAATATAACTACTATAATACTGCTCCTATATACAAGAATATAACTACTATAATACTGCCCCCTATGTAGAAGAATATAACTACTATAATACTGCCTCCTATATACAATAATATAACAACTATAACACTACCCCCTATATACAAAAATATAACTACTATAATACTGCCCCTATATACAAGAATATAACTACTATAATACTGCCCCCTATATACAGTTAGGTGCAGAATTATCTGGACAGTGACACAATCTTCATGATTTGGGCTCTGATGCCACCACATTGGATTTGAAATGAAACAATGGAGATGTAATTGAAGTTTAGACTTTCAGGTTTAATTCAAGGGGTTGAACAAAAATATCCTGTGAAATGTTTAGGAATTGCCATCATTTTTCTACACCGACTCATCATTTCAGGGGCTCAAAAGTAATTGCACAATTAGCATTACCATAAATAAAATGTTAGTTTTTTTTAATACTTTGTAGAGAATCCTTTGCAGCAATGACGGCCTGAAGTCTGGAACCCATGGACATCACCAGACGCTGTGTTTCATCCTTTGTGATGCTTTGCCGGCCTTTACTTCTGTGTCTTCAGTTGTTGCTTGTTTGTGGGTCTTTCTGCCTTAAAGGAACAGTGTCACCAACATTTTTTTTTTTTATATCAGTTTTATGTTAGGGTTTTATTAAAAACGTTTATATTTATTTGTGTGTTTGTGTTACTTTTTTCTATTTTTACACTTTTTCTTCCCTATGGGGGCTGCCATTTTTTTTCCATTTCTGTATGTGTCGATTAACGACACATACAGACATGGAATACGGCAGCTCCAGTCCCATAGGGACTGCGAACGGGGCCCGTTCCATCCACTTTGGTGTACGCCGTGTGTGTGGGAACGGCGCATGCGCCGCTCCCACACAGTCCGATTTGAAATGCGCGCCGTCCGGCGCCATTTTCCTGTGGACCGGAAGTTGCGTCCGGGCAGTAAGATTACTACTTCCGGTCGCGGCTTCCGGACTTGTGCACATGGAGCAGCGGCAGCAGAATGAGCGGACAGACCGGAGGGAGCGGCGGCGACTGGAGCAGGTAAGTGATTTCTATGTATGTTCGTGTTTCAGTGTGTTTTACTAGTGTATGTAAACCTTCTACACTGTGTGTTAGCTCAAAAAATGGCGACACACAGTGTAGGAGGTTAGACCGTTCAAACCCCTCGTTTCTCCCGGCACTAGCCAGGATAAAGGAGGGGGGGATGCTGAGAGCTCACTAGAGCGAGGGATTTTTTCCCAATTTTGCAGCATAAAGCAATGTGGTTGCTTTACCACATGCAATGCTGCAATTTTGGGAAGTGCTCCATCTAGTGACCAGTGCTGGGAAATATTATAAATTGAATCCAATTTATAATATTTACTGACTCGTGAAAAAAATAAAAAAAATTAGAACAATGTTTAATCACCTACACACTAATTGTTTAACTAAAAAAAAAAAACATGTTTTGCTGGCAACACATTCCCTTTAAGTTTTGTCTTATGCAAGTGAAATGCAGCTCGATCGGGTTGAGATCTGGTGATTGACTCGGCCATTGCAGAATATCCCACTTCTTTGCCTTATAAACTCCTGGGTTGCTTTCGCAGTGTGTTGTGGGTCATTGTCCATCTGTCCTGTGAAGCGACTTCCAATCAATCTTGCTGCATTTGGTTGAATCTGAGCAGAAAGTAAATCCCTGAACACCTCAGAATTCATCCGGCTGCTTCTGTCTTCAGTCACATCATCAATAAACACTAGTGACCCAGTTCCTTTGGCAGCAATGCATGCCCTTGCCATCACACCACCTCCACCATGCCATCACACTGCCTCCACCATGTTTTACAGAGAAAGGGGTTTTTCTTCACTGTGGAAAGGATTCTACGATCATCCACCACTGTTGTCTTCCGTGGACGTCCAGGCATTTTGGAGTTCACGAGATCACCAGTGCGCTCTCTTTTTTCAAGAATGTACCAAACTGATTGATTTCTTCATTTTTTGGATTGTCTGTTTCACTTGCATTGAGAGCTCCTCTGACCTCATGTTGTGGGTTCACAGGAACAGCTTCCAAATGCAAATGCCACACCCGGAATCAACTCCAGACCTTTCACCTGCTTAACGAGGGAATAGCCCATGCAGCCAATTAAAAAGCTTTTGTGATAATTGTCCAATTACCTTTGGTCCCTTGAAAAAGAGGCAGCTACATATTAAAAAGCTGTAATTCCTAAACCCTTCCTAAAATTAGTATGTGTATACCCTCAAATTAAAGTTGAGAGTCTGCACTTTAAGCCCATTTTGATTATATAACTGTATATTCAATATGTTCTGGTAAACAGCTAAAATGCCAAAACTTGTGTCACTGTCCAAATAATTCTGGACCTAACTGTATATGGATTTGACTTGACAGAAGCGTGTCTCTTTAAGGTTAGAGGATCATTCACAAATGTTATACTGTGTTATCACCTAAGTACAGTATTCAGTGGTATTAAGCGTTCTTTTGTGACCATGTATCTGCTGGATTAGACAACTTCCCAGAATTTCGTTTCCCAGAACAGACGATTCCAGGAAGCTATTTGTCCCCCTCAGGGTCTGTAACAAAAAACTACAGGAGACCTTTTGATATGTATTTAAGAAACTCCAGTAAGAAACTTTAGCTGTAGACAGGGTGTGACTTCACAGATCCGTGACCAAATTGGTGTTGCACGTGAAGCCTATTGTTATACAGTATAACTTTGTCTCAGTTTTGTACTGTATGTTTTTTAGACCCATATTCCACCTCAAGCGCTGCCCAGTGTAGACAGACTTTATTTGAAGTCACAGGCAGGCACAATGACAGCTAAAGCAGCACCACAATGCGAGGACCCCACCAAACAGCACCTCATATCTTAGGTTCCTGCACCACCGTGAGTGTGAGAAGGAAGAAGTGTGGCTGTTTGCATCCTAGTTTTCAATTTATCCGTGGTTAGACCTAAAAGAAGAGAAGCAATATCTAAAGGCTTTGAAAAAGTAACACAATATACTTTTGTGAATCTGGAGGTCACTGTGCTCATGGCAACACTTCCTGTTCTAATTTTGGTCAGGTTCAGCGCTGCCACAAATTCAGTGGCCATCATATATGAAAACTTATTTTATCAAAAGTTCCTGTGTTGACCACAACAGTTATCACAGTGATCTAATTGGTTGCTGTGGAACACTATCTTCCACTGCACCAGTAGTCACAGCACTTCTGTCCTCCCAACTTCCCCCAGTAGTGACATCAGTGCCTCCCCTCCACTTCCCCCAGTGGTCACAGCAGTGCCGCCCTCTCCACTTCCCCCAGTAGTCACAGCAGTGCTTCCCACTACACTTTCTCCAGTAGTCACAGCAGTGCTTCCCACTACACTTTCTCCAGTAGTCACAGCAGTGCCTCCCGCTCTACTTTCCTCAGTAGTCACAGCAGTGCTTCCAACTACACTTTCACCAGTAGTCACAGCAGTGCCTCCCATTCCAGTTTCCTCAGTAGTCACAGCAATGTCTCCCTCCCCACTTCCCCCAGTAGTCACAGCAGCGCCTACCTCTCCACTTCCCACAGTAGTCACAGCAGTGCCTCCCACTACACTTTGCCCAGTAGTCACAACAGTGCCTCCCACTAGACTTTCCCCAGTAGTTACAGCAGTGTCTCCAACTCCATTTACCCCAGCAGTCACAGCAGTGCCTCACTCTCCGCTTCCCACAGTAGTCACAGCAGTGCCTCCCCTCCACCTTTCCCAGTAGTCACAGCAGGGCCTCCACTCCACCTTCCCTAGTAGTCACAGCAGCGCCTCCCCTCCACCTTCCCCAGTAGTCACAGTATTGCCTCCCCCTCCCCTTTCCACAGTAGTCACAGCAGTGCCTCATTCCTTTCTAAGATCAATGCAGGAGGAGCAGAAACACGTGTCATTGTCTGAAAGCCACTGCTTTTTCTCCTGACCACGTGTCCCACTTGTAGAGCTGCCTATAAGCCTAAGTCTCACGTGCCTAAAAGGAAATCTGAGCACAAAACAAATCTGATGTCCGTGAATGAGGCTATCTAAGGCTGTTCCTGAGTATAGCTTTTTTTGGGGAGCTCTCAATTTTGATTCTTACTACCATAATACAGCCTTAACAACAATACCAATACAGTGCCTGATCAACAGTGCTACATAGTGCCCAGATATTACCAACATGCAATGTGTGAAGGTGGACTATTGTAACAAAATGTGCCAAGTGCCTACTTACCATGTCCAATGGTCCCATCTCCTGGATAGACTCCACTCCTGTCCCCGTCTTTCAGCCATTTCCAATCTCCCTTCAGGGGACGGCGTGCAGTACTACATGCCAGAGCTCCCTCTAATATTCAGCATGAGGAACTACCTTCTAATTAGAAGGCCTCCTTACCACATGATTCAATTGGACTGCCTTTATAAGTGTCCGAGTATTAGGTCCCATCCTGACTCTACCACTCTTGTTCTTGTACCTGAGTTTGATTATTTGCGTGCCTGACCTTGGCTAGTGACTCAGTTTCTAAACGATTGCCTGTGACCCTGACCTCGACTTCATTTGACTTTTCTCTTTGATTTCGATTCAGCACTGCATTCTCATACTGTCATTTGCATGTCTCCAACTAGTCACGATAATGGAGCAGTTAGAGGGGCGCAACCCTGCAGTTCCCTGGCAGCTAAGTCCATACCACCTTGCGGTTGTTCCTGGTGAAGACCGTGAGGCCTTTTAGGCTTCGTACTTGACA
The DNA here is from genome assembly GCF_050947455.1 of Rhinoderma darwinii. NCBI lineage: Eukaryota > Metazoa > Chordata > Amphibia > Anura > Rhinodermatidae > Rhinoderma > Rhinoderma darwinii. The sequence goes on along the minus strand of NC_134690.1, from coordinate 29,353,586 downwards.
CTGTCAGCGCTAACCCTAAACTGGCGAAAAGGGATCCAATAATTCCACCCGGGTTCTTAACAACTATGGAATACAGCAAAGTAGGGAAACTCAGAAGCGATATAGATGTAGCACCACTAAAAGATATCAAGATACTTTTACAGTGTGTTTGAAATAGTGAATATATGCCATTTTAGACTGACTGACCAAGGAAGAGCTTTTCAGAGTACAAGTGCAGCACGGGAGAAATCTTCGAAAAATTTGTGAGACATTTTTTATTAGAGGTGCCGAACTAAGAATTTTCCCTAGGTGAAGGAAAGACTAACTATGCTGCCTTTGGTAGTGGGTCGCTAGCAGAATGACGAGCTCAAGAGGGATTACAAGCATAGAATAGCAAAAAGTTGCAGGAGGGTACAGAGTTGTGGATAGGTTTTTTAAGAACTACAATTCTGGAATAAATAGGCAGCTTGTTCAGTGCGTGACATGGAGCAGATGAGATAATTTAAGAGTTGGATTGAAAGAGGAACCTGGCTGAAGAGGATCCCTTTAGGCTAAGGGAAGACTATTTTGCAGGTTGTTGCTGAAATTGTCAAGGCAGGAGATGATGAGGGCATGATTAGTGTGATTAGTGACTTAGTGGTGTCCTTTAAAAGACCGAATACAGGATCTGTTCTTAGGAGCTGAGTGATTGAATCTAGAGATTGAAGGACAGGTATGACACTATCAGGGCCGGTCTTAGGATAGATGGCGCCCATGCAAAATTTCCCCACCCGCATCATAAAAAAATGCCCCATAAAAAAGTATAATGCCCCCACACATTATAATGCCCTTTTTAGTGCCCCTCACAGTATAACCCCTTTATGGTGCCCCCACACAGTATAATGTCTACTAAGTGCCTCCACACAGGATATTGCCCCCACACAGTACAATGCCCCTTTAGTGCCCCCCACACAGTATATTGCCCCTTTAGTGCCCCCATACTGTAAAATGCCCCAATAGCTGTCCCATACAGTATAATGCCCCATAGCTGCCACCACACAGTATAATGCCCCATTTAGTGCCCCCACACAGTATAATGCCTCCTTTATGGCCCCCACACAGTATAATGCCCCTTATTTCCCCCTCCACAGTTTAATGTCGCCTTTAATGAGCCCCACACATTAAAATGCCACCTTTACTGCCCCAACAGTATAATGCCCCCTTATGCTCCCGCACACAGTATAATGCCCCCATTAGTGCCTCTACAGAGTATGTTGTTTACTTTAGTGCCCATTATGCAGTATAATGTCCCCATTAGTGTCCCCCACAGAGTATAATGTCCCCCAAGTGCCCCACAGAGTGAGCTGTGGGAGTGAGCGGAGGTTGGTTTTCATTCACCACTGGGCGATCCTTCTCTGCATCGGCCCTGGCGCTGCATTGAGTCTGACACACATTGCATTGTAATGTCATGTGACACATCACGTGTCAGTTTCAGTTCACCGGAGCAGAGAAGAAGCGCCTGGGCCGGAAGGCAGCTGCAGAGTGGCCGGGCCCAGGTACTTCAGAGATGTAAGTGGAGGGGGGCCAGTGAAGTCCCGTTCCTCTTGCTGGAGTGATGCGTCCTGTGTGATCGCACAGGGCGCACACCCCAAAGGCCGGCCCTGGACACTATTAAAACCTGATCTAGTGACACAGCCGCAGTATTTCTCCATTTATGTAGAATAATTCTTTAAATGCAGCAGTAAACTAATCCCTGATTTATGACACACATTAATACAGTGGTTATATTACCTATTTAGATATCTAGTTAAGCCAGTTTTTCCATTGCCGAAAAAATCCCCCACGTAGCAAAATCAAACATTTTTCTCAACATGGTTTTTATATATTTGTTTAAGTGAAGCAGCACATTTGTTGCCCTACAAAACAACACATATCTGTAATATTTATAACAAATTCTATGACAGTCAAATACAAGTTACCATAGAGTTTACGGAATTATAGATGCAAAGCTGTGATACTTTTATGGATTTGTCACAGAGTAACTATAGGATTTGTAAAATAATCAATTACTATTGAGCCCCAGTTGCAGGACACTTGCCTGCTGAAGAAACGCCCAGCGGACACTTCGAGGGTAATTTGCATAAGGTCCATTAGTTGTTAAAACGTATTTTTATAGGATTTGCTTACTACTGCTGCCATACAAATGTACTAAAATGTCTCTCTAGCCCCTATATAGCTGTTTAGGGTCATCAAAACTGATCACAGGTTCACTTTAAAGGGGCTATCCCATCTTTTCTACATGAGGACATACCGGTGAACAGTTGATATCACCAGGGAGAACTGTGGGCAATGTAATCATTGGTACCTACAAGTCTACTCCAACACATGGGTATGTGGGGGGGGAGGGGATGACCTTCATGAGCGACCACCATAAAGTAACTCAAACCTCTAATTGTTTTGCAGCATTAGAACATCCTGTCCTGGCAAAATTAAATCTTGTGCGTGGTTTATTAGATTAGATGAAACTAACACCTCAGCAGAAGACAAGGAGGATAATCCCTGTTCTATTGCATGTTTCTTAAAAGCGACGTACAGTACACCTTTAATATTGTTGTTTATTTTTTGTAATAATAATCTATTAGTGTGTTTGGTGCAATTTTCTAAATACTTTTTATTAAAAATAATTTTTACTTTTTGAGATACAGCTGCTTTGTATCCTGTATACAGAGCAGCTGTATCTAGCGCTGAAACCTGAATCCGTCAGGTCAGTGGGACTGACGGGCTCAGTGACAGTAGGTCACCCAGGAACCACCTGTCATCCACACATATAAGTTATGATTTTAGATGTGATAGATTACTGGTGGATCCTGCGTGTCAGAGACACAAAGGACCCGCTGCCACTGAACCGGTCAGTCCCACTGACTTGAGGGATACAGGTTTCAGGGGGCACAGTTAGATGGTGGTGACTGTCTTAGACAGCACCCATACTTTACACATGTATAGTGTATACAGAAATTAGAAGGAAGATGAAAAGAAAAGAAAAAAGGAAAGAAAATAAAAAATACTTACCATAAGGCCACTATAAGTTTTTTATCATTTCTTTTTTATATATTTTTTGTTAATATTTGTTAATATTTATCCCATGTACGTACCATAAAGTGACACTGATCCTGAGAATGAGGAGACTGCAGCGCTAGGTTAGGGTTGTAGCCCCTTTACTGTTTTCTCCTGTGCAGCTCTCGGCCACCTTTTGATGGGGATACAGCACTAAAGCAACTCTACGGACCCTTCATTTTCAGAATCCTGAGTGTCCGGCAGTCTTATAGAGAGGCTCTCCGATCTGTCTCATAGAGGGGGTCCCGGACGGGGAACTCCATCTATGACGTCCATATGCCCTAATAGGACAACCGGGGTTGTCTTCATGAGAACACACCTTTAATTATTAGGTTTTAAAGAGACAGTTTCAGAGTAACTGGGCAAACCAAATCTTTGATGTACTATTAAAAATCAGTTTCTCATCGTTTTCATAAAAATATGCTGACGCTCAAGGTTTTCCTTGCCTGACGTGGAAGCCGTAAAGGATCTTTGTCATTCGTAATGTAAACTAACATCAGTACATGTTTACGTTTCTGTAACCTATGGCTAATAATGAAGACATACACAGAAATCATGTCCCTAAAGAAAAAAGAACTCAAAATAGGCCCCAACCCCCACCGAGAGCTCCGCTATATCTACTACTTCTTATTATTAAAGTTGATATCAACCATTCAGTTTTTAGGTCCAAAATTCTGTGCCAGTCTGTTTCATAATGTATCTGTGTAGAGGTCAGAGCTACAGTTTTCACATATAGACAGACAAACAAGACAAGGGAACACAAAAGCAAAGGAATGTGGGGCAGTTGCCCACGGCAACACCGTGAGCAACAGAGTAGTGGACGAGCCGAGTCAAACCAGGAGAGTACGTGGTAACAAATGCAGAGCAGGAGAATAGTCAGTCAAGCCAGGGTCAATATGAAGCAGAGGTCAATAGTAACAGCAGGAACAGCAGAGCCAGGAAACTGAAGAATCACAGGCAAAGGACAAGCAGCAAATGAAGGTATAAGTGGACGAAGGGCGGGAGCTAGAACCGTCTGGCCAGGCTGCGATAGGCTCTCCCACTCCTCAGCCTACCAGCCTGAGTGATAGCAGATCGAGTCACTCTAGCAGACCTAGGAACAGATGCAGGCTGATTAACCACGGGCGTCGACACTGAAGCTGTATCGGGAAAATCCTTTCCAGCCCCCTTATGTTCCCGCACACAGTATAATGCCCCAATTAGTGCCCCCACAGTGTATGTTCTTTACTTTAGTGCCCACCATGCAGTATAATGTCCCCATTAGTGTCCCCCACAGAGTATAATGTCCCCCAAGTGCCCCACAGAGTGAGCTGTGGGAGTGAGCGGAGGTTGGTTTCCATTCACCACTGGGCGATCCTTCTCTGCATCGGCCCTGGCGCTGCATTGAGTCTGACACACATTGCATTGTAATGTCATGTGACACATCACGTGTCAGTTTCAGTTCACCGGAGCAGAGAAGAAGCGCCTGGGCCGGAAGGCAGCTGCAGAGTGGCCGGGCCCAGGTACTTCAGAGATGTAAGTGGAGGGGGGCCAGTGAAGTCCCGTTCCTCTTGCTGGAGTGATGCGTCCTGTGTGATCGCACAGGGCGCACACCCCAAAGGCCGGCCCTGGACACTATTAAAACCTGATCTAGTGACACAGCCGCAGTATTTCTCCATTTATGTAGAATAATTCTTTAAATGCAAAAGTAAACTAATCCTTGATTTATGACACACATTAATACAGTGGTTTTATTATCTATTTAGATATCTAGTTAAGCCAGTTTTTCCATTGCCGAAAAAAATCCCCCACGTAGCAAAATCAAACATTTTTCTCAACATGGTTTTTATATATTTGTTTAAGTGAAGCAGCACATTTGTTACCCTACAAAACCACACATATCTGTAATATTTATAACAAATTCTATGACAGTCAAATACAAGTTACCATAGAGTTTACAGAATTATAGATGCAAAGCTGTGATACTTTTATGGATTTGTCACAGGGTAACTATAGGATTTGTAAAATAATCAATTACTATTGAGCCCCAGTTGCAGGACACTTGCCTGCTGAAGAAACGCCCAGCGGACACTTCGAGGGTAATTTGCATAAGGTCCATTAGTTGTTAAAACGTATTTTTATAGGATTTGCTTACTACTGCTGCCATACAAATGTACTAAAATGTCTCTCTAGCCCCTATATAGCTGTTTAGGGTCATCAAAACTGATCACAGGTTCACTTTAAAGGGGCTATCCCATCTTTTCTACATGAGGACATACCGGTGAACAGTTGATATCACCAGGGAGAACTGTGGGCAATGTAATCATTGGTACCTACAAGTCTACTCCAACACATGGGTAAGTGGGGGGGGGGGGATGACCTTCATGAGCGACCACCATAAAGTAACTCAAACCTCTAATTGTTTTGCAGCATTAGAACATCCTGTCCTTTCAAAATTAAATCTTGTGCGTGGTTTATTAGATTAGATGAAACTAACACCTCAGCAGAAGACAAGGAGGATAATCCCTGTTCTATTGCATGTTTCTTAAAAGCGACGTACAGTACACCTTTAATATTGTTGTTTATTTTTTGTAATAATAATCTATTAGTGTGTTTGGTGCAATTTTCTAAATACTTTTTATTAAAAATAATTTTTACTTTTTGAGATACAGCTGCTTTGTATCCTGTATACAGAGCAGCTGTATCTAGCGCTGAAACCTGAATCCGTCAGGTCAGTGGGACTGACGGGCTCAGTGACAGTAGGTCACCCAGGATCCACCTGTCATCCACACATATAAGTTATGATTTTAGATGTGATAGATTACTGGTGGATCCTGCGTGTCAGAGACACAAAGGACCCACTGCCACTGAACCGGTCAGTCCCACTGACTTGAGGGATACAGGTTTCAGGGGGCACAGTTAGATGGTGGTGACTGTCTTAGACAGCACCCATACTTTACATATGTATAGTGTATACAGAAATTAGAAGGAAGATGAAAAGAAAAGAAAAAAGGAAAGAAAATAAAAAATACTTTCAATAAGGCCACTAAGTTTTTTTAGCATTTATTTTTTATATATTTTTTGTTAATATTTGTTAATATTTATCCCATGTACGTACCATAAAGTGACACTGATCCTGAGAATGAGGAGACTGCAGCGCTAGGTTAGGGTTGTAGCCCCTTTACTGTTTTCTCCTGTGCAGCTCTCGGCCACCTTTTGATGGGGATACAGCACTAAAGCAGCTCCACGGACCCTTCATTTTCAGAATCCTGAGGGTCCGGGAGTCTTATAGAGAGGCTCTCCGATCTGTCTCATAGAGGGGATCCCGGACAGGGAACTCCATCGTCCATATGCCCTAATAGGACAACAGGGGTTGTCTTTATGAGACCACACCTTTAATTATTAGGTTTTAAAGACAGTTTCAGAGTAACTGGGCAAATCAAATCTTTGACATATTATTAAAAATCCGTTTCTCATCGTCTTCAGAAAAATATGATAACGCTCAAGGATTTCCTTGCCTGAGGTGGAAGCCGTAAAGGATCTTTGTCATTTGTAATGTAAACTAACATCAGTACATGTTTACGTTTCTGTAACCTATGGCTAATAACGAAGACATACACAGAAATCATGTCCCTAAAGAAAAAAGAACTCAAAATAGGCCCCAACCCCCACCGAGAGCTCCGCTATATCTACTACTTCTTATTATTAAAGTTGGTATCAACCATTCAGTTTTTAGGTCCAAAATTCTGTGGCAGTTAGTTTCATAATGTATCTGTGTAGAGGTCAGAGCTACATTTTTCACATATAGATCTCCAAATCCCTGCATGGCTTCACACAGTCATCGAGTTAAATGGTCACTGTCGTTTAATCAAACTTCGCACATATCAATAGTTTAAATATAAGAAACTTTGTAATATATCTTAACGAAAAATGTATCTTTCTCCACTTATCAGGCTCCTTTTCTCCCTCCACCTCTGTTCACTAACTCTGAATTAACGTCCTTTTCCATTTTCTTTAGACAAGATGTATTATCAGCTCACTGAGTGTTACAGCTGCCCATATAAGTCTATGGAGAGGGGAGGAGAAAGCAGGAGCAGAGTGAGAGAGAGGTAGAGAGACACACAAAGATGCTGCTGCAACTTCTAGTAAATATTTTATTTCACCCCAGTGCTGGATTCACAGTTAGGGTATGTGCACACCAGGGAATTACGTCCGTAATTGACGGACATATTTCGGCCGCAAGTACCGGACCGAACACAGTGCAGGGAGCCGGGCTCCTAGCATCATACTTATGTACGACGCTAGGAGTCCCTGCCTCGCTGCAGGACAACTGTCCCGTACTGAAAACATGATTACAGTACGGGACAGTTGTCCTGCAGCGAGGCAGGGACTCCTAGTGTCGTACATAAGTATGATGCTAGGAGCCCGGCTCCCTGCACTGTGTTCGGTCCGGTACTTGCGGCCGAAATACGTCCGTCAATTACGGACGTAATTCCCTCGTGTGCACATACCCCTACACTGCTCATTTCTGCTGTATAATCTCCGCCATGCTGCTGCAGCTTCTGTATATGTGATAGATAGAGATAGTGTCAGGTCCGTATTTCAGGGTGTCTTCCTTCCCCTGTTATTTCACACCGAATAACCACCTCTGTAAATTGAAAGCTGAAGGCATGCCTGGAAAGAAGTAAACCAGCCAGAGATGTTGGTACACAGCTTTTCCCAAATCAGACAGGAAGAGCAACTGCCCTTTATTCAGAACAAAGAAAGACACAGAAAGACCCCTCTGTAATGACGGGAGTAGGGAAACGGACAAGTGAGCCCTAATCTACCCGCCACTCTGTCCCTGCCTACTTGCAACGACCCGCCCTAGGCGACGGGGTACAACTGGGCGGCGGTCGCTACGCTCAGTAAGTGCACGAGACAAACAGACAAGGGAACACAAAGCAAAGGGAAAGGGTCAGTTGCCCATGGCAACACCGTGAGCAACAAGAGTGGTGAACGAGCCGAGTCAAACAAGGAGTGCACGAGCTACCAAACGCAGAGCAGGAGAGTAGTCAGAAAGCCAGGGTCAGTATGGAGCAGGATCAAATAGATAGAAGCTGTAGCTGGGCCAGGAAACCACACGAGAAGAATCACAAGCAAAGGAGGAACAGGAAAGGCAGGTATAAATAGACAGAGGGCGGGAGCTAGCTCCGTCTGGCCAGGCTGCGATAGGCTCTCCCACTCCTAAGCCTGCCATCCTGAGTGGTGGAAGATGGAGTCAGTCTCAGAGACATAGACTCAGGTGCAGACTGATTACCTATGGGAGTATCCACAGAAGTTGTGCCTGGCAGATCCTTTACACCCCTCCCTAGGGATGTGGGAGTGCCCAAGCCCCCACCGGCTTCTCAGCTGCATGTTCTCAGACTAATTCTTCTTGCATTCCAGGGGGCGGTGTCTTCCATAGGTGTGTCCGACATGAACAAAGAACTTATTATATATCAGTATATTACACAAAGAACTTATTATATATCAGTATATTACACAAAGAACTGAAATGTATATACATATATGCGAGGATAATATTTTTCAAACAATATACATGGTAATGATCCCTGACAATAGGAGAGCAGGATGTTCTCTTCTCTGTGTGCTGTAAATAGAAGACATGATAGCAGTTCGGCTTTATCCACTAGCTCAGGGAAAATTAATAATTCGAGATAGAGCCTACAAAGGGGAAAATTTCAAAAAAAAAAAAAAAATGCAGAATACAAGTCATATAATGGTCAGGAATAGTGTTATTCCTCATGTACAAACATATGACAGATTTTTCGGAAAAGTCACCTGAAACGACAGGTAGGCTTTAAATGTTAAAAGTCTGACTGTGTGCAGCAACCACTAGGGGGAGCTATCTGCATATGGAGTTATACAGCTAGTAAAGTAGTGGGAGTTTTAGAAATTCGTAAACAGTGAGATCACTTTATTGGCGGCTGCAGGCAAATTCTCTGCCTGTGTGATGGGAAACATCAGGATAGAGCAATATCTAGACCCCCTCTGATGGCAGGCCTGGGGCACCGATTTCCTGCTGTCTCCTGTAGACAGGATTTACCTGCTTTTCCTGCAGTACAGGACATATAAAAAATGTCCTTGCTTCATTTCACAGTACAAGACAAAACACGTAATTATAAAACCAGCAACTGGGGAAACTCATCTTACTAGATAGATAAGATAAGATAGATAGAAAGAGTTCACAGTCCAGCAGCACCAGTATTAAGAAAAAAGTTTGTGCACGCCACAGGGACCCGACCTTAGTCCCTTCTGGATACAAAATAATCGAAACAAGGCAGTACTCCAATTGTAGATGAAAAAAACAAACTACTTTATTAGCCCTGGTGCGACGATATATAGTTTTTACATTTGATTATCTAGAATAAAACAGTAAGGTCCTGTTCACATCAGCGTTCGGCTTCCCTAGTTTGGTTCCTTCACACCATTCTGTTGGAGGAACCCATCAACGGAAAGGCAAACGGAAACCATAGCTTCTGTTTGCATTACCATTCATTTCAATAATAATGCTCCCGTTGCAAATGGATTCCATTTGTCTCCGTTCCGTAAGGTTTCTGTTTTTTTGACAGAATCAAGAGCGCCGTCGACAAAAAGGTCTGATGGAACCCATCAACGGAAACCGAACGCTGATGTGAACAGGCCCTAAAACGTGAAGATTTATACTCCAACAATCCTTTGTAACCGTTTCTTATGTGGTAGAAACATTTGTTGCAATTTGACCTGACGTTACAGACTGGAGACCCCGATCTCTGACTTCTTATCATTATGGTGATTATTGATCTCTGACTTCTTATCATTATGGTGATTATTGATCTCTGACTTCTTATCATTATGGTGATTATTGATCTCTGGCTTCTTATCATCATGGTGATTATTGATCTCTGACTTCTTATCATGGTGATTATTGATCTCTGGCTTCTTATCATTATGATTATTGATCTCTGGCTTCTTATCATTATGGTGATTATTGATCTCTGACTTCTTATCATTATGGTGATTATTGATCTCTGGCTTCTTATCATTATGGTGATTATTGATCTCTGGCTTCTTATCATTATGGTGATTATTGATCTCTGGCTTCTTATCATTATGGTGATTATTGATCTCTGACTTCTTATCATTATGGTGATTATTGATCTCTGACTTCTTATCATTATGGTGATTATTGATCTCTGGCTTCTTATCATTATGGTGATTATTGATCTCTGACTTCTTATCATTATGGTGATTATTGATCTCTGGCTTCTTATCATTATGGTGATTATTGATCTCTGGCTTCTTATCATTATGGTGATTATTGATCTCTGGCTTCTTATCATTATGGTGATTATTGATCTCTGGCTTCTTATCATCATGGTGATTATTGATCTCTGGCTTCTTATCATTATGATTATTGATCTCTGGCTTCTTATCATCATTATGATTATTGATCTCTGGCTTCTTATCATTATGGTGATTATTGATCTCTGACTTCTTATCATCATGGTGATTATTGATCTCTGGCTTCTTATCATTATGATTATTGATCTCTGGCTTCTTATCATCATGGTGATTATTGATCTCTGGCTTCTTATCATTATGGTGATTATTGATCTCTGGCTTCTTATCATCATGTTGATTATTGATCTCTGACTTCTTATCATTATGGTGATTATTGATCTCTGGCTTCTTATCATTATGGTGATTATTGATCTCTGGCTTCTTATCATTATGGTGATTATTGATCTCTGGCTTCTTATCATCATGGTGATTATTGATCTCTCGCTTCTTATCATTATGGTGATTATTGATCTCTGACTTCTTATCATTATGGTGATTATTGATCTCTGGCTTCTTATCATCATGGTGATTATTGATCTCTGGCTTCTTATCATTATCGTGATTATTGATCTCTGGCTTCTTATCATCATTATGATTATTGATCTCTGACTTCTTATCATTATGGTGATTATTGATCTCTGGCTTCTTATCATTATGGTGATTATTGATCTCTGACTTCTTATCATCATGGTGATTATTGATCTCTGGCTTCTTATCATTATGGTGATTATTGATCTCTGGCTTCTTATCATTATGGTAATTATTGATCTCTGGCTTCTTATCATTATGGTGATTATTGATCTCTGACTTCTTATCATCATGGTGATTATTGATCTCTGGCTTCTTATCATCATTATGATTATTGATCTCTGGCTTCTTATCATTATGGTGATTATTGATCTCTGACTTCTTATCATTATGGTGATTATTGATCTCTGGCTTCTTATCATTATGGTGATTATTGATCTCTGGCTTCTTATCATCATGGTGATTATTGATCTCTGGCTTCTTATCATCATTATGATTATTGATCTCTGGCTTCTTATGATTATGGTGATTATTGATCTCTGGCTTCTTATCATCATTATGATTATTGATCTCTGACTTCTTATCATTATGGTGATTATTGATCTCTGGCTTCTTATCATTATGGTGATTATTGATCTCTGGCTTCTTATCATCATGGTGATTATTGATCTCTGGCTTCTTATCATCATTATGATTATTGATCTCTGGCTTCTTATCATTATGGTGATTATTGATCTCTGGCTTCTTATCATTATGGTGATTATTGATCTCTGACTTCTTATCATTATGGTGATTATTGATCTCTGGCTTCTTATCATTATGGTGATTATTGATCTCTGGCTTCTTATCATTATCGTGATTATTGATCTCTGGCTTCTTACATCATGGTGATTATTGATCTCTGGCTTCTTATCATTATCGTGATTATTGATCTCTGGCTTCTTATCATTATCGTGATTATTGATCTCTGGCTTCTTATCATCATTATGATTATTGATCTCTGACTTATCATTATGGTGATTATTGATCTCTGACTTCTTATCATTATCGTGATTATTGATCTCTGACTTCTTATCATTATGGTGATTATTGATCTCTGACTTCTTATCATTATGGTGATTATTGATCTCTGGCTTCTTATCATCATTATGATTATTGATCTCTGACTTCTTATCATTATGGTGATTATTGATCTCTGGCTTCTTATCATTATGGTGATTATTGATCTCTGGCTTCTTATCATTATGGTGATTATTGATCTCTGGCTTCTTATCATTATGGTGATTATTTATCTCTGACTTCTTATCATTATGGTGATTATTGATCTCTGGCTTCTTATCATTATGGTGATTATTGATCTCTGGCTTCTTATCATTATGGTGATTATTGATCTCTGGCTTCTTATCATTATGGTGATTATTGATCTCTGGCTTCTTATCATTATGATTATTGATCTCTGGCTTCTTATCATTATGGTGATTATTGATCTCTGGCTTCTTATCATTATGGTGATTATTGATCTCTGGCTTCTTATCATTATGGTGATTATTGATCTCTGGCTTCTTATCATTATGGTGATTATTGATCTCTGGCTTCTTATCATTATGATTATTGATCTCTGGCTTCTTATCATTATGGTGATTATTGATCTCTCGCTTCTTATCATTATGGTCATTATTGATCTCTGGCTTCTTATCATCATGGTGATTATTGATCTCTGGCTTCTTATCATGGTGATTAATGATTTATCTTGTTTACCTTTTTTCTTCTATAAACCAGTTGAAAAAACGTATTTTACTACATTTGAATCTTTTTTTCGTTCCACTGGAAGCAATTACACTATGGAATGACTATGTGAGCAATATCTTAGCATTTTCTGTAATGTAGTCAGTACCAAGGAAGAGTCACATTGTAAACTAATGGTGGCAGTGATGGCTTCATGTCGGGGGGCACTTTACCCACCTCTGTAGTTCTTGCTAGACCGGAATATCTAGGCACCTATGTTACTGCTTTACCTTTTGTTTGGAGCAGAGGATCTGAAGGCCATGAAAACAAGTTCTTCCACCTTAAGTAGAAGAGCACCGCACAGTAATTCCCTGTCCAAGCACGTCATCAGGAAGTACTATCAGTAAAATATGTAGAGACTCTTCTACCCTGAGCCCAGCGAGGTGCCCCATCCACACTCTCTACAAGTCTCACTCTGCAGGGACTTTGTGCGACTTAAGACCTTCTCCAGACTTTTTATGGACTATTACTAAAAACATGTACCTCCCTACAGAGGGACTGCAGCAAGGACCAGCAATACCAATCATCTAATCCGATCAGAGGAGTCAGGTAAGTACAGTGATGTCCAATATAATCCTGTATAGCAATGTAGCAGAGCTGTATACGTCACTTAAGCTCGTGTGCTATGATAACTCACTTAAGATCAATCGATTCCTTTACCTGTTAAACCGCAAATAACACATTGTGATATGAAATGTTCTGAATGACAATCTCATCTCTACTACACTGACATACTCAGCTCTGCTACATGTGCAAACATAGTCTAAAATGGCAATTTATACGATGTTACCAGCCATAATATTCTGTGAATGCTTATGTACTTGTATCAAGTGAACAATTCAGCTCTGCTATATCCATATTGATATAGTAGGGCTGTATTAGTCGTTAAACTCTTTGGGGCAGCATTGTTTGTGCCCCGTTTTATGTCATAGAGTTAAAACAACGCCATTGATCACACATGCAATTACATGATGTGTTGTGGCAAATGACAAGACCACCTCTGCTATTATCATGTATATGTAGCAGAGCTGAATTGGTCAATGAAGTTTTTGAGACCGCATTATACGTACTCCAGGATAACTCACCTAGTTTAGATAGTGCCATTAATAACACACATGTGTATCATGATGTGTTATGGCAAATGACAGGCTTGGCTCTGCTGCTACAGATGTAGCGAAGCTGAATTTGCTATTTAACTTTTTAGGGGCGACTGAATTTGTGTATCAAGATGACTTTGAGATAATATTTACCTGCAACCTATGTAAATCTCCAACCAACACATTGTTATATCATATAAAAATGTGCCAAATGACAAACTCAACTTTGCACACACATTAAAGATCCTATTCCCGTTTTAAGTGATGGCATATCGCTAGGCGGTGCAGGCCCTTCATTCTCAAGATCAGTGGGGGTCCCAAAGGTCGGACCTTCACCGATCATAAAGTGATGGCATGTCCTAGCCGTATACCATCACTTTATAAAATGGGAATATCCTTATAATACATCTAGTAATCCAGAAATTCTGATATTCCAGACATTTTTTCCAATATGAAAGGTTTTATTATGACGTCCAATAATCCAGAACATTCCCTGTTAGCTGCATTCATGCCTGATTCAAAGAATGTTACTCGATATTGCATTCCATTGGTTCTTAGAATTATCACGTTGCGCCGGCGATGTATCGCTTTCCGATTTGTTTTGTTTAGTTCATTTATTTATATTTGACTGTGATAACCTCAGATGCCAGCCTGGCCCAGGTACATAATAATCCCTCTTTTATTCTGTGCCATGTACTCTCAGCCATTAAGGGCTGTACCCATCTAAAATGGTGGAGTGGAAACGAAAAGAAGCGTGTCCACAAATATCTCCACTACTTGGTGGCCTAAATCCTTAGAAAAACTTTTTTCCCACGTATAGTGGTATAGATTTTGTCTTGAGGATAGAACTTTTTTTTATATTTCCCTCTTTGCATTCCAGCAGTCATAAGTTTTTTATTTTTTTGTATGACGTAGTTGTATGAGACTTTGTTTTTTGTGGGATGAGTTGTACTTTATGTAGGTGCCATTTTTTGGTACAAATACATTATCGTTTAATTCATATAAAGTTTTATTTTGGCGAAAATGCAGAAAAAAGGAAGTTCTGCTGCAGTTTTCATTGTTTTTTATTTTACACCGATCATCATAAATAATGTTATACATTGGTTGTACAGGTTGTTGCGGTCGTGGCGATACCAAATATGTCTATATTTCATGTTTTGGAACTTATACTTTGTAAAGTTTATTAATTGTAAATCATTTGCATTTGTTTTACTGATTTTTTTTTATTTAACATTACTTTTTTTTAAATCCCATGGGGGATTTTTCATTTTGATTTTGATCTTTAAACTTGAATATACTGGCATATATCTATATACTGATTGTACACAGGCAGTTGTTAGGACGTACCTCAGTATGCCCTAACAACAGGAAATATGGTCAGACAGCCCTGGGGTCCTTCAGTGGACCCTGGACTATCTGTCCATATATGGTATGTTCCTCAATCGCGTCACAGCTTTGATCGCAGCATTCAAGAGGTTAACGGCGGAGAGAAGGGGGTTCTCCTATCTCCGCCGTTAGAGCGGGGCTGTGACTGTGTATTAGGGTAAGTCGACACAGGGCAGATACGCTACGTGGTGGTACACAGCATATCTGCCCTGGTGACTAGAGGGAATTCCGGGCGAAAAACCGCACCAAATTGTGGTGCAGTTTATCGCCCAGAATGTTTGCTGCAGAAAACTGCAGTATTAGCCGGCCTGCGGGTGGGCCGGCCTCCTGGGATAACGTTTCATCCCAGGAGGCCACTTCAGCATGTGATTGGCTGCAGTGGAAGTCACATGGGATGAAACGTCATTGCAGGAGGTCTGTCTTCTGATGTCATCCAGGCTGGCCTCCTGGATGATGTTTTATCCCATGTGACCGCCGCTATAGCCTGTGATTGGCTGCAGTGGTCACATGTGATGAAACGTCATCTCAGGAGGCTGTCTTGAAGAACGTCAGAGGTAAGTATACAGTGTTTTTTTTTCTAAGTTGCTATTTTTGCAGCGTAATCTTTGCGATTCCGAGGCAAAAGTCGCAGCTCTTGACAGTTGCGGGTTTTAGATTCCCATTGAATTCAATATGTAAAACCCCGAACAAAATACCGGCGGTTCCGCAACCACAATTGACATGCGGCTTAAAAAAACGCACCGCATGTCAATTTGTGTGCGGAATCTCCGCATATCACGTACACAGTGTGTGGATACGATTTCTTGAAATCTCATCCACTCCTCTGCTACTGTATCATGCTGCAGATTTTCCGCAGCTACATATGTTGTGGAAAATCCGCAGTATTTATACCACGTGTGGACTAGCCCTTACAGCTGTTGTCCCGCTCCTGATTGCGCCGACACACTGTGTGTCACACAGGACGAGAATGCTCGTTGTAACGTGGCAAGCACCCGCCACTCAGTGAATTTCCACATTTTATCATGATTGCCTCTTTAGTTTCCAAATGTACAACCCATCATCTCTTGCGGAAATCTTGATTTTTGTAGTTTTCCCTTACTTTTAAGTTTGATTTTGCAGTGGGCTACCTGGAAAACATCAGCATGTAGGGTACCATTATTTTTCTTCTAATTATGGTTTGAGTGAATATCCAGCAGAGTTCAGCTTCTTAATACATTTATATCCAATTAGTATGGTTGTCATATGAATGGTAGACAGGGAGGCAGTACTATCTGTGCCGACATCAATTAAATATAGAGACAAAGAGAAAGTACTATCTACACATAGAAATTTAGAGGGAGAGGAAAGGAGGCACTACTAACTGTGCCAACTGTATTTTCAGGGAGAGACAGTTAGGAATAACTATCTGTACCTATATAATTTACAGGAAGAGACAGGAAGAGACAGGGAGGCAGTACTATCTGTACCTACATCATTTACAGGAACTGACATGGAAGCAGTACTATCTGTACCTACATCATTTACAGGAACTGACATGGAAGCAGTACTATCTGTACCTACATCATTTACAGGAACTGACATGGAAGCAGTACTATCTGTACCTACATCATTTACAGGAACTGACATGGAAGCAGTACTATCTGTACCTACATCATTTACAGGAACTGACATGGAAGCAGTACTATCTGTACCTACATCATTTAACGGTAGAGACAGAGAGTCAGTTCAATCTGTACCTACATCATTAACAGGGAGAGTCAGGGAGGCAATTTTTTTTACATATCCACAGGATATGTCATAAATGTCAGATAGATGCGGGTCCCACCTCTGTGACCTGCACCTACCTATAGAACGGGGTCCGCTAAACCCCGTTCTACTGCTCTGTGTTGTGGCTGAATCGTGTGATAGCTGACCATGAATTACGGAAACAGCTTAGCTCACTATAAGAACTGAATGGTAGTTACAGAAACAGCATAGCTCGCATGCTACGCTGTTTCCGTAACCGCCATTCACTGCTATTAAGGGCTGATGCAATGCAGCAATATACAAACTGCATATATCTGCTTGTCTAGGAAGATGTTCTCTCTGGACTGTCAGAACTTCACCCTCATTCTATTATATGGGGGGGGGAGGGTTGATAGCCATAAAATACTTTTGGTCTCTATTAAATGGAGCGCAGAGGGGTTATAGCCAGTTATAACAGCTGATCACTAGGAGTTTCCAGCAGCCAGACCCCACAGTTTACCCTCGGGGGATCTACTACAGGAATGGGGATCATCCTGGACAAGCCCTTTAATGAAACTCCTTTGTTATGCTGGGTGAATGTTATGTAGTTTATAAGTCACCAGGTCTGGGGTTATCCATTTTCAGCCCTCAACAATCTACTGGTTTCTAACTAACTGACCCTCATGACATTCATGTGAAGAACAGCCTGAGGCAGGGAGCTTACACTCTCTGAAGTACCGGAGTCACCTTCTCCACAATGCGGTGAAACTCGGACTCCCCACAGACAGAACTTTCTCTAAAATTGTAACACCTGTCACAGTAAATTAGACGCCGGGGGCTTCCTATACTGTATTCTAGGAAATCACTGTACACAAAACATTGGTAATTACATGAGCACGTTTAATAAGTAGCGGGTACGAAATGTGGACTGCAGAAGCTTGAAAAGCGAGGGGTTTCACTAACAATATCTATCTATCTATCTATCTGTCTATCTATCTATCTATCTATCTATCTATCTATCTATCTATCTATCTATCTATCTATCTATCTATCTATCTATCTCATATCTATCTATCATCTATCTATCTATCTATCTCATATCTATCTATCTATCTATCTATCTATCTATCTATCTATCTATCTATCTATCTATCTATCTATCTATCTATCTATCTATCTATCTATCTATCTATCTATCTCATATCTATCTATCTATCTATCTATCTATCTATCTATCTATCTATCTATCTATCTATCTATCTATCTATCTATCTAATATCTATCTGTCTATCTATCTATCTATCTATCTATCTATCTATCTATCTATCTATCTATCTATCTACCTATCTATCTATCTATCTATCTATCTATCTATCTATCTATCTATCTATCTCATATCTATCTATCTATCTCATATCTATCTATCTATCTCATATCTATCTATCTATCTATCTATCTATCTATCTATCTATCTATCTATCTATCTATCTATCTATCTATCTATCTATCTCATATCTATCTATCTATCTATCTATCTATCTATCTATCTATCTATCTATCTATCTATCTATCTAATATCTATCTGTCTATCTATCTATCTATCTATCTATCTATCTATCTATCTATCTATCTACCTATCTATCTATCTATCTATCTATCTATCTATCTATCTATCTATCTATCTATCTATCTATCTATCTATCTCATATCTATCTATCTATCTCATATCTATCTATCTATCTATCTATCTATCTATCTATCTATCTATCTATCTATCTATCTATCTATCTCATATCTATCTATCTCATATCTATCTATCTATCTATCTATCTATCTATCTATCTATCTATCTATCTATCTATCTATCTATCTATCTATCTATCTATCTATCTATCTATCTAATATCTATCTATCTATCTATCTATCTAATATCTATCTATCTATCTATCTATCTATCTCATATCTATCTATCTATCTATCTATCTATCTATCTATCTATCTATCTATCTATCTATCTATCTATCTATCTATCTATCTATCTATCTATCTATCTATCTATCTATCTCCTATCTATCTATCTATCTATCTATCTCATATCTATCTGTCTGTCTGTCTGTCTATCTATCTCATTTAATATCTCTTTCTCACTATATCAGTTTTATCATTTAGAAACCCCATTTTCAAAGGAATGGACCCTCATCTGACAAAGAGCCTTTGTCTCCCTGAAGAACATGGCGCATCCTTACGTTACATATATGGCCCCTTCTTAGATGTGAGGTTCTTTACGAACGAACATGGCATAATTGAGACAGACTTATACCGTAAAGAAACAGCCACAAATAGCCTTCTAGATGCCACCAGTGCACACTCAGTGAATACTATCAAAGGGATCCCTAAGGGTGAATTTCTGCGCCTCACGCAATTGCTCTACTTTCCAACTGTTTATAATCAGGGCAGCAGAACTAATAACCAGACTGTCAGCAAGAAGTTATTCCAAAAGAAGCATCAAAAAGGCATAAAACTGGGCTCTAAGACCGGAACGTGAAACTCTGTTAACCCCTAAGGTGAAAGTCCACATAGGACGAGAACAACCGCGATTCATTACGGACTTCCACCAAAATTGGAACGAAATTAATCTCATCCTGAATCGTCATTGGAAGACCCTACTCCGTGACCCAGTCCTCAATAACATCCTAGGTGATAGAGTATCCCTAGGATATAGGAAGGGCAGAACCATTTCGAATATCCTGGTACGAAGCCATTTTTCACGAGATAACAGGACCAATTCAACTCTGAATCCTGGTTGCTATCCTTGAGAAAAGACAGTTCATAGATGCTTATGGAATTAACCATGGCATCAGAGACCATATCAGATTCTCCACACCTGGTGTGGTCTATTGTCTTGGATGTCCTTGTGGTCTCAAGTATATTGGCAAAACGGTGAGGGAACTACCTGCTTGTCTAAGAGAACTCATCAACTCTATTGTCAATTACGACAAAAGTGACTATCAGTCAAAAAACAAACCATTTTGGCCGACTCCAATAGCCAAACATGTCAAAGTCAAACATGACCTAAACTGGACTACCATGAAAGGCTGGGCTTTGTGCCAAATACGCCTGGGCATCAGAAGGGGAAATTTAGACTTGGCACTTCTCAAAAAAGAGAGTGAGTGGATTTTTAATTTGAACACAGTCAATCCATTTGGACTCAATGAAAATGTTGAGTTTGGCTGTTACCTTTAATTTTGATCGGGAATTGTCATGCCTTTGTCATTCTGGCTTCATTCTCCCTTTCTTTCCTCTCCTTTTTCCCCCCATGCATCCTTTGATGATTTTGAAAAACTTCCAATATATGCATAAAATGTCATTATTGATCCTCGATTTAATCATGGTATTCTGTAATTAAACATTCTTCCATTCAACTCGGTCATTTATTATTTTGACATGAACTGCACATTAACTTGTATTCTAGGCCTAAGATTGGGTGATTTGGCTGTCAATCAATTCTAACCCGCTCGTTGGGTGTTCAGTACTTTTAACCCCTTCCCGACATCCGCCGTATATATACGCCGCACGCCGGGTGGGGGAATATGGAGCGGGCTCACGGGCTGAGACTGCTCCATAGAGCGAGTGTGTCAGCTGTGTGTTACAGCCGACACTTCTGGTTAACGAGCGGGATCCCGTTTGAGCGCGATCCCTCTTGTTGAAACTGTTAAATGCCGCGTTCACTAGCGATCGCGCCATTTAAATTACTAAAAACAGGGGGGCGACCCACTGTAACGTCCCAACGCGCCCCCCCCCCGCGGCGAGATCGGGGGGAGCTATTGGTTGGCACGGCTGCCTGGGGGCTTGACGAAGTCCCCCAGGTCCGCCATCTTTGTACTCCTATGAAGCCATGCCTCCGGCAGGGCTTCATAGGAGACTGTCAGAATCGCGATATACTGCAATACATTAGTATTGCAGTATATCGTGCAAGCGATCAAACGATCGCTGGTTAGAGTCCCCTAGGGGGACAAGTAAAAAAAGTAAAAAACTGTAAAGTAAAGTTTTTTAACAAATAAAAAAAAAAAAAAAAATTAAAAGCTCAAAAAAAAACACATTTTCCCATTTTCCCTCAAGCACAATGTAAAAAAAATAAAAAGCTAACATAACTGGTATCGACGCGTCCGTAAAAGTCTGAACTATTACAATATATCATTATTTAGTCTGCACGGTGAACGCCGTAAAAAATAAAAAATTAAAAACATCAGAATTGCTGTTTTTTGGTCCCTTCTTCTCCCACAAAAAAAATGAAATAAAAAGTGATAAAAAAGTCTCACGTACCCCAAAATGGTACCAATATAAACTGCAGCTCGCCCCGCAAAAAATAAGCCCTCACACGCCTAAATCAACAGAAAAATAAAACGTTCTGGCTCTCAGAATGTGGCGACAAAACTCACATTTTATTTTTAACAATCAGTTTTTTCCTTGTAAAAGTAGCAAAACATAAAGAAAACTATATAAATTTGGTATCGCTGTAATCGTATTGACCCGCAGAATAAAACTAACATGCCGTTTTTAAAGCACGGTGAACACCGTAAGAACAAAACCACCCAAAAGGTTGAGGAATCCTATTCCACCCCCACATATATTTTTTTCTCATTTCCCACTACATTATATGGCACAAAAAATGGTGCTGTGAAAATCTACAACATGTCCTGCAAAAAACATATGCCAATATTGATGGAAAAATAAAAGAGCTATGGCTTTTGGAATGTTGGGAGGAAAAAACAAAAGTGAAAATCCGAAAAATGCCTGCGGAGGGAAGGGGTTAATAATCCAAGGTGCAATAACATGGCCTTCAGCTATTCAGTACAGTATTAGTCTGTGCTCAGCTAACCTCATCCCACAATCGGACAAGTGATCAGCTGTACTATGAATGCACTAGCGAGGTTTTGTAAGACAGCCACGCAACCTCGCTGTGCTTCACTCCAGCAGCAGAGCATGAGTCAGCGCTCACCTGCAATACCTTCTGTGGAACGCTCATCCCCGTTTCTTCCACCAGACGGTCTCTTCTGCACCGCTGCCCCACCAGCCTCCTGCAGCTGTTCACCTGTCCGTGGGGTAACCGGCCGGGCTCTTTCTTTTTGAGAATATCTCGCTCTATCAACCAACGGTCTGGAATCTATTCAGACAGTGCTGCTTTCAAAGCGCACGGCAGCAAATAAATTAATTCAATTGTGATTACAATAACAGTGACATACCATTGTTACACTGTTCAAGTGGCCTTTATGGCATGTGAGTTTGAGGGTCACTCACACATACCCAATTGCATCGTTGGCATTTTTTGAAATCACATTTTGCTAATTTAAACCAAATTAATAAAAGTTATATATTAACAAGACCACATACTTTCCTCTTTCCCTTCCCTCTAACTATACATACTTACCTAGGTAGTGTACACCAATGTGGTCAATCTTTCACATACTACATGTGTGATAGGTGGTCTCTCATATATTACATACTCACATAATACCACCATACAGTGCTCAAATAAAACCACCATACAGTGCCCACATAATACCACCATACAGTGCTCAAATAATACCACCATACAGTGCTCACATAATACCACCATACAGAGCTCACATAAAACCACCATACAGTGCTCACATAATACCACCATACAGTGGCCACATAATACCACCATACAGTGGCCACATAATACCACCATACAGTGCCCACATAATACCACCATACAGTGCTCAAATAATACCACCATACAGTGCTCAAATAATACCACCATACAGTGCTCACATAATACCACCATACAGTGCTCACATAATACCACCATACAGTGCTCACATAATACCACCATACAGTGCTCACATAATACCACCATACAGTGCTCACATAATACCACCACACAGTGCTCACATAATACCACCATGTAGTGCTCACATAATACCACCATACACTGCTCACATAATACCACCATACAGTGCTCAAATAATACCACCATACAGTGCTCACATAATACCACCATACAGTGCTCAAATAATACCACCACACAGTGCTCACATAATACCACCATACACTGCTCAAATAATACCACCACACAGTGCTCACATAATACCACCATACAGTGCCCACATAATACCACCATACAGTGCTCAAATAATACCACGATACAGTGCTCACATAATACCACCATACAGAGCTCACATAATACCACCATACAGTGCTCACATAATACCACCATACAGTGGCCACATAATACCACCATACAGTGCTCACATAATACCATCATACAGTGCCCACATAATACCACCATACAGTGCTCAAAAAATACCACCATACAGTGCTCACATAATACCACCATACAGTGCTCAAATAATACCACCATACACTGCTCACATAATACCACCATACAGTGCTCAAATAAAACCACCATACAGTGCCCACATAATACCACCATACAGTGCTCAAATAATACCACCATACAATGCTCACATAATACCACCATACAGTGCTCACATAATACCACCATACAGTGCTCAAATAATACCACCATACACTGCTCACATAATACCACCACACAGTGCTCACATAATACCACCACACAGTGCTCACATAATACCACCACACAGTGCTCACATAATACCACCACACAGTGCTCACATAATACCACCATACACTGCTCAAATAATACCACCACACAGTGCTCACATAATACCACCACACAGTGCTCACATAACACCACCATACAGTGTTCACATAATACCACCATACAGTGCTCACATGATACCACCATACAGTGCTCACATATTACCACCATACAGTGCTCACATAATACCACCATACAGTGCTCACATAATACCACCATACAGTGCTCAAATAAAACCACCATATAGTGCTCACATAATACCACCATACAGTGCTCACATAATACCACCATACAGTGCTCACATAATACCACCACACAGTGCTCACATAACACCACCATACAGTGCTCAAATAATACCACCATACAGTGCTCACATAATACCACCACACAGTGCTCACATATTACCACCATACAGTGCTCACATAATACCACCATACAGTGCTCACATAATACCACCATACAGTGCTCACATAATATCACCATACAGTGCTCACAAAATACCACCATACAGTGCTCACATAATACCACCATACAGTGCTCACATAATACCACCATACAGTGCTCACATAATATCACCATACAGTGCTCACAAAATACCACCATACAGTGCTCAAATAAAGCCACCATACAGTGCTCACATAATACCACCATACAGTGCTTATATAATACCACCATTCAGTGCTCACATAATACCGCCATATAGTGCTCACATAATACCACCATACAGTGCTCACATAATACCACTATACAGTGCTCACATAATACCACCATACAGTGCTCACATAATACCAGTACTTTATTAATATTGCTATACAATGTGTGAACAATACTGCTATATTAGCTACGTTCCCATTCACTGATGGCAAGCAGAGATCTTGAAAATGGTTAGGAATTGTAGCATAAAGGGCTGTACGGTATATTAGAAAGTTACAGAACTTTTCATTCTGTGTTTAGGTGTATCCTCCTATTGTTATTATAGCTTTTTATTTTTACTATATATAAATGGAGCTCTGGAAAGTGATTGTTGAAGTGACCTATTACTCGGAGGAATAAGAGGATTTAATGTCAGCGATCAAAAGGAACAAGTGGGATCACCTCAGCTCCATTTCAGGCTTGATTCAGGTCCAGACCCACGGCCTCAGGCTCCAGGTATTTCCTGACACCCGCTCTGAGACATTTTGTATGCGCTATTGTGTTTTACGACGGTTTTGTGTGCTGTCGTTTTTTGTTGCAGTAAACAATATCTCCGTTTCAAGGTTTTATGGGGTAGAATTCCTGGGTGATGGGATCTATTCACAAGATGACCTTTCAAAGATCAAGTTTCTTTCTAGTGTTTCTGCTTCATATAGTGTTTTTTAAACAAAGAAAATGTTGTCATGGAAAATACTGTATTTAGTCTTCGTTCACATCTGCGTTGAGACTTCGTTCTTGGGTTCTGTCGGAGCTTTCCATCAGGGGAAGCCATGAACGGAACCCAAACTGAAACAAACGGAAGCCGTAGTCTAATGGTGACGATCCGTTGCAAATGGTTTCCGTTTGCCACCGTTGTGTAAGGTTTCAATACCGCAGTCGACTACGCTATTCGTTACGTCAAAACGACGGAACCCTTACACAAAGGGGACAAATGGAAACCATTTGCACCGGATACGTCACTATTGAAATCAATGGTGATGCAAACGGAAACCAAGGAAAGCTCCGACAGAACCCATGAACGGAGTCCCGACGCAGATGTGAACGAAGCCTTAGGCTGGATTCACACGAGCATGTTACGTCCGTAATGGACGGAACGTATTTCGGCCACAAGTCCCGGACCGAACACAGTGCAGGTAGCCGGGCTCCTAGCATCATAGTTATGTACGACGCTAGGAGTCCCTCCCTCGCTGCAGGACAACTGTCCCGTACTGTAATCATGTTTTCAGTACGGGACAGTAGTTCCACGGAGAGGCAGAGACTCCTGGCGTCGTACATAACTATGATGCTAGGAGCCCGGCTCCCTGCACTGTGTTCGGTCCGGGACTTGCGGCCGAAATACGTTCCGTCCATTATGGACGTAACATGGTCGTGTGAACCCAGCCATAAATGTATTTAGATCCATGAAACCAGGATAAAGAGGAGCTGTCACCTCTCCTGACTGGTCTATTTTAGTAACTAGTTGTTTGCCCCATGAAATAACAATTCTGGATCATCTTTTCTTAGAACTCTTCATTGTGTTATTCCTCTGTTATTCCTCCTAGAAAATTATGATTCAAATTGAAAAAACGTGTCTTTTACGGCCGTTATTGGAGCTGGTTTTCATTGGAGTCAATGAAAAACGGCTCCAAAAACGGCCCAAGAAGTGTCCTGCACTTCTTTGACGGGGGCGTAATTTTCCGCGCCGCCTTTTGACAGCGACGCGTAAAATTACAGCTCGTCTGCACAGAAAAAGAAGTGCATGTCACTTCTTGGGACGTTTTTGGAGCCGTTTTTTATTGACTCCATTGAAAAACAGCTCCAATAACGTCCGTAAAATACGCCACGAAAAATGCGAGTTGCTACAAAAACGTTTAAAAATCAGGAGCTGTTTTTGTTTGAAAAGAGCTCCGTATTTTCAGACGTTTTTGGTCACTGTGTGTGAACATACCCTCAAATTTCTAGGAGGAATAACAGAGGAACAACACAAAATATGGAAAATATGCTCCAGAATTGTTATTTCATTGGGAATACAATTATATACTAAAACCGACACGTCAGGAAAGGGGACAGGTCCTCCTTAAATAGATGTAGCAGAGCACAAAGTGCTCTTTAACTGTTGCTTGCAGTCCCTTGGAAAGTAACAGAAATAATATCATGATGAGTTGTGCTAAATGACAAACTTAGTTCTGCTACATATATATATATATATATATATATATATATATATATATATATATATATATACAGGGCCGCCATCAGGGGGGTATTAGGGGTAGTGGTGTGAGGGGCCCGGCCAAACCTAATTGAAAGGGGGGCCCGGCAACTGCCTCGACATTCTTTTGGTAGGAAAAAACGGGCCCCTGCAATGGGGCCCGTTTTTTTCACCAAAAGAATGTCGTGAGCTGCTGCTGCTGCTGCGGGCCCCCTCCCCTCGTCATGGGGGGCCGTCAAACCGTCCGCGTCCACGAACGCCCGCACTGGAGACCGCCCGCGCGCGCACCCGCGATCGACCGCGCGCGCACCCGCGACCGGCCGCCCGCGAACGAAGCGCGCGCAGCCGCGGACCCACATGGACAAAACTTACCTGGAGCCTGGCTGGAGGTGAAGGACTGGACGTCTGGACCGAAGACCTCCCCTGGAAGACATCGCCGGAAGAGGACTGGAGTGGGAGCAGCTCTTCTGACACGGTGAGTAAAGTGTGTCAAAGTGTTGTTTATGTATGGCCCTGTTCACACAGTATTTTGCAGGCAAAAAAAAATCTGCCTCAAAATTCCTTAAAGAATTTTGAGGCAGATTTTGACCTGCCCACACTATCTTGCCGCGTTTTTTTGCTGCGTTTTTTGCCCGCGGCGATTGAGGACAGCAGACAAAAAACGCAGCGAAAAATGCATTTTCTGCCTCCCATTGATTTAGATGGGAGGTCAGAGGCGGAACCGCGGCAAGAAAGGACGTGCTGCTTTTTCTTTTTTCCGCGACTGGCTCCCATTGATTTCAGATTAAATCAATGGGAGGCGGTTTTGGAAGTTTTTTGGTGCTGATTCTGACGCAGTGTCCGAGTCAATATCAAGGCCCAAAAACTCTGTGAACTGGGCCTTATTGTTAGGGCTTATTCAGACGAACGTGTAATACGTCCGTGCAACGCGCGTGATTTTCACGCGCCTCGCACGGACCTATGTTACTCTATGGGGCCGTTCAGACTGTCAGTGATTTTCACGCAGCGTGTGTCCGCTGCGTAAAACTCACGACATGTCCTATATTGGTGCATTGTTCGCGCATCACGCACCCATTGAAGTCAATGGGTGGGTGAAAATCACGCCCAGCGCTTCCGCAGCAGTATAAACTATGAATGAAATTAGAAAAGCACCACGTGCTACAAACATACAAGCAGAGTGTCATAATGATGGCGGCTGCGCGAAAATCATGCAGCCACGCATCATACGCTGCTGACACACGGAGCTGTTATGGAACTTTTGCATGCGCAAAACGCCACGTTTTTTGCGCGTGCAAAAAGCACATGCTCGTGTAAATCCGGCCTTAGGGTAGGAACACACTAGGCATGAACGCTGCGGATTTTATGCAACACATTTTATTGTGGAAAATCCGCAGCGTATCACAGTCGCAGCAGAGTGGATGCGATATGAACAAATCTCATCCACACGCTGAAAAAATAATGGACCTGCCGTGTGACTTTTTAAGCCGCAGCGTGTCAATGTATTCTGTGGGATCGCTGCTCCTCTGTTGTGGAAATGCTGCGGTTCTGCCGCAAATATCACACATGAGAAAAAAAAAAGGTACTTTTTTAAATTGATAAAGTTTAGCCTTCCCCGGCCGTAGTCCTGGTGACGCGATCCTCTATTCTTAGCGCAGCTCGGCCTCCTGTCATGAAGTTTCATCCCATGTGACTGCTGCAGCGGTCACATGGTCTACAGCGTCATCCCAGGAGGCGGGGCTACGTTCAGAAGAGAGAGATGCGTCACCTAAACTACGGCCCTGGCAAGTCTAAACTTTTTTTTCCCTGCAGGATTCCCGCAGCGGACACGCCTCACGAAACCTGCGCCACTATTTGGTGCGGTTTTGCTGGCAGAATTCCCTGCGGCTCCCGGGATAAGCTGTGTAGTTTTACTCAGCGTATCCGCCTAGTGTGTCCCTTATGATGTCGCTCCTGGAGCTGCTGCCGCTCTCTAAATAGGCAGTTGGTTCAGTAGAATTTGGAATTATTTTTTTTTGCGAACCAGCTTAAAAAAATACAAAACTTTTGTGTTAGGGCCTGTTCACATCACTGTTCGCTTCCGCTCCGGGGTTCCGTCTGAGGTTTCCGTCGGGTGAACCCCGCAACGGAAAGTGAAAGTGACAGCACAGCTTCCGTTTCAGTCACCATTGATCTCAATGGTGACGGAAACATCGCTAATGGTTTCCGTTCGTCACCATTCCGGCTGGTTTTCGGACGGAATTAATAGCGCAGTCGACTGCGCTAATGGTGATGGAAACGGAAGCTGTGCTATCACTTTCACTTTCCGTTGCGGGGTTCACCCGACAGAAACCTCAGACGGAACCCCGGAGCGGAAGCGAACGGTGATGTGAACAGGCCCTAACACAAAAGTTTTGTATTTTTTTAAGCTGGTTCACAAAAAAAAATAATTCCAAATTCTACTGAACCAACTGCCTATTTAGAGAGCGGCAGCAGCTCCAGGAGCGACATCATAAGGGACACACTAGGCGGATATGCTGAGTAAAACGACACAGCTTATCCGCCCCGGTAGCCGCAGGGAATTCCGCCAGCAAAACCGCACCGAATAGTGGCGCAGGTTTCGTGAGGCTTGTCCGCTGCGGGAATCCTGCAGGGAAAAAAAAGTTTAGACTTACCCCGGCCGTAGTTTAAGTGACGCATCTCTCTCTTCTGAACGTAGCCCCGCCTCCTGGGATGACGCTGTAGACCATGTGACCGCTGCAGCAGTCACATGGGATGAAACGTCATGACAGGAGGCGGGGCTACGCTAAGAATAGAGGATCGCGTCACCAGGACTACGGCCGGGGCAAGTCTAAACTTTTTTATAAATTTAAAAAAGTGCCTTTTTTTTTTTTCTCATTTGTGATTTTTGCGGCAGAACCGCAGCATTTCCGCAACAGAGGAGCAGCGATTCCACAGAATAAATTGACACGCTGCGGCTTAAAAAGCCAAAAGTCACACTGCAGGTCCATTATTTTTGCAGCGTGTGGATGAGATTTGTTCAAACCTCATCCCCTCTGCTGCGACTGTAATACGCTGCGGATTTTACACAATAAAATGTGTTGCATAAAATCCGCAGCGTTCATGCCTAGTGTGTTCCTACCCTAAGGCCGGATTTACACAAGCGTGTGCTTTTTGCGCGCGCAAAAACGTGGCGTTTTGCGCTTGCAAAAGGTCCATAACAGCTCCGTGTGTCAGCAGCGTATGATGCGCGGTTGCGTGATTTTCGCGCAGCCGCCATCATTATGACACTCTGTTTGTATGTTTGTAGCACGTGGTGCTTTTCTGTTTTCATTCATAGTTTATACGGCTGCGGAAGTGCTGGGCGTGATTTTCACGCACCCATTGACTTCAATGGGTGCGTGATGCGCGAACAATGCACAAATATCGGACATGTCGTGAGTTTTACGCAGCGTACACACGGACACACGCTGCGTGAAAATCACTGACAGTCTGCACGGCCCCATAGAGTAACATAGGTCCGTGCGAGGCGCGTGAAAATCACTGACAGTCTGCGCGGCCCCATAGAGTAACATAGGTCCGTGCAACGCGCGTGAAAATCACACACGTTTCACGGACGTATTACACGTTCGTCTGAATAAGCCCTAACAATAAGGCCCAGTTCACAGAGTTTTTGGGCCTTGATATTGACTCGGACACTGCGTCAGAATCAGCACCAAAAAACTTCCAAAACCGCCTCCCATTGATTTAATCTGAAATCAATGGGAGCCAGTCGCGGAAAAAAGAAAAAGCAGCACGTCCTTTCTTGCCGCGGTTCTGCCTCTGACCTCCCATCGAAATCAATGGGAGGCAGAAAATGCATTTTTCGCTGCGTTTTCTGTCTGCTGTCCTCAATCGCCGTGGGCAAAAAACGCGGCAAGATAGTGTGGGCAGGTCAAAATCTGCCTCAAAATTCGGTGCGCGGTTCCAGGCGGTCGCCGGTGCGCATGCGCGGGAGTTTGCGGGTGCGCGTGATCGGTCGCACAGGCGGCGGTGTTTGACGGCCCCCATGCTACCCAGGGCCGCCATCAGGGGGGTATTAGGGGTACTGATGTGAGAGGCCCGGCCAAACCTAATTGAAAGGGGGGCCCGCAGCTCATGACATTCTTTTGGTGAAAAAAACGGGCCCCATTGCAGGGGCCTGTTTTTTTTTCTACCAAAGGCAAGTCGCGGCAGTTTGCCGGGCCCCCCTTTCAATTAGGTTTGGCCGGGCCTCTCACATCAGTACCCATAATACCCCCCCTGATGGCGGCCCTGGGTACCATGATATAGTACTGGACGGAGTACCGTTAACAGGCGGTGCCACGGTAGGGGGGCCCAGAAAATGTAGCTGTAGGGGGCCCTGAAATTCCTGATGGCGGCCCTGTATATATATATATATATATATACACACACATGAGTTAGACAAATCTTATAGAAAATATGTATATTGAGCAGGGCGGCCGGCATTAGCATGGGCAGATGTTTGGGTCCTTTAAGCTTGGTGGACTCGAGGGAATCTTAGTAATCATTTTCTACGCGTGTCAAGAGGGTTGGGTAGTCAAGCAGTGCACTATGACTCATATTGAGGGCACAGTGGTTACTATTAGGGATAATATATAGTAGACTGTATAATATATACACAGATGTGGTCGAGCTGCCACTCACAGTAATATCACAATGTGTCATCTGTAGCCTTACATAGGACTGCAGGTGATCTAAAACTTAATGTAAAGATGTCCTCCAGCATATGGTTTTATTGTAGACCAGCTTTTTCTATATGTCATTGATCATATTCTGTATTTAATTCAACAGGAGGAGCTTTATAAAGGGGGAGGGGAAAAAAGTAAGGGACTATGAATATTTATGAAGTCTGGTTGACTCTGTGACTAAATGAAAGGTACTAAAAATGGCTGCTGTGACTTTACTTTTAGAAAAGACTGACATAGGGAGGAAATAAAGCCTCAGATTTTTGAGCAACAATTGTTGTTGTTTTTTTTTAAGCCAGACTTATCACAAAAGAGTTAAAAGACAAACTCTACTCTGCTAAAATTTATTTATAGCTAAAAGTCTTCTGAATTATTTGAAATTCTGAGCTATTGGAATGAACATCCCATCCATACATATAGTATACTTATCCTACAGCCACTGATAAGGTGGTAGCCCTGCCAGCGACCCCAGTGCTGAACTCTCAGGCCATACCCTTCCTATCCGGCATGGAACTATTTTTTGTTGCATGCCACATTTTGGAACGTTGAATTCCATAATATTAGTTTTATTAGTCACATAAACAGTCTACAGCAGGATTTCCATCTATGTGATGTTCGGTTGCGGTAAATTATCTGCCGGGGGTCTGTTATTTCAGTTTTTCATTGAAATGACGTAAATAAGTAAGACTGGCGGATGTGGGGCATGACGCACGCCAGCATTACCCACGCTCCCTTACTCACATTGTGCAAATGTTAAAAGATGTCACAGTTCATTTAATGCATTACCACTCA
This sequence comes from Rhinoderma darwinii, assembly GCF_050947455.1. Taxonomy (NCBI): domain Eukaryota; kingdom Metazoa; phylum Chordata; class Amphibia; order Anura; family Rhinodermatidae; genus Rhinoderma; species Rhinoderma darwinii. The sequence goes on along the minus strand of NC_134690.1, from coordinate 29,321,624 downwards.
TTGTAATCTTAGCTGCACGTCTAGGAGGTGATAGCACTGAAGAGTATGTATACATCTGCAAAAAAAAAAATTATTACTCCAATTGTTTCAAAAAAAAAATAGCAAGTACTCCTGATCTTAGAAATCTCCTACCGTTTTGAGTATACAGCTCCAACACAGAGCTATGTGTCTTTATGGTTACACACTACAAATTCACAACAGCAGGATCAAGCTGCACACAGAGCTTGTAGTCTCAAAACAGGTAGACACATTGGTCTGCATGGGAGCTGTATACACAAAATGGTAGGAGATGTCTAATCAAGGCTATTTGCAAAGTTGCTTAATTTTTAGTTTAGATACATTGGTGCTATGCAAAATTAGTTGTGATGTTGGACATACCCTTTAAATGGTAAAATTGTGGGGTACTGCAGCTATTCAAGTGAATGGTGCGGTCTGCGAGTTAGCTACAATATCAGACACCACTGCATGGACGAGAGTGGCACTGGGCTGAGCACTGTTATGAATGGTCAGACCTCCACTAATCACTAAGGGATCCATTTTTCTTATACTGTGCTCCAAAACTACTTTAAGAAATGATACACAACTGGCTTCCTGCTACCGCCACTAGAGGGAGCCTTCGAGCTTACTGCATACTATTTTATTATTAAGTACAGTATATAAATCTCCTAAACTCCCCCTAGTGGTGGCTGCAGGCAGAAAGAATTTAATGTAATAAATTGTTGACTGTGCAGCGTATTTTGAGATCTATATTAGAAAAACGGAGCTCTGACCCCTATAAAGATTGATTAAGAAATTAATCAGCACGTAAAAAAGGTATTCAATTATGGATAGTCACTTTAACCTCTTCATTTGATGTAACTATACGTCACGACCGGGAAGGGGATGTATGGAGCAGAGTCACGGGCTGAGCGCGCCCCATATCCAGCGGGTGTCGGCTGTATGTTACAGCTGATACCCCAGTGTAACGGCTGGAATCGGAGGTAACTCTAATCCCAGGCTGTTTAACCACTTAGATGCAGTTAATAGCGAACACGGCATCTAAGCCGTTAGAAAGAGGGGGCACCCTGTGATCTCATTGGTCCCCCGCAACGCAAACGCAGGGTGCCGATGGTTGTCATGACGACTTGAGGACCTAATGAAGGCTTCAGGGCTGCCATCTTTCTGTTCGCATTAGAGCGGTAAAGTACAATACACTGCAATAGATAGATAGAAAAAAAATGAAATAATAAAAGTTACAAAATTCCCCCTTTTCATATTTTCCGCCTAAAGCAGTGTAAAAAATAGAGCAATAAACAGAACTTATATCGCTGCAGTTGTAAACGTCTGAACTATTAGAATATAACATTATTCATCCCGCACAGTAAACACCATAAAAAAATAATAAAAAACGCCTCACCACCCCCAAAGAAATTGAATATAAAAAGTTATCAAAAAGTCATATGACAACACAAACTTAAAAATAGTAGTAAAACGGGACCCCCGATCTCCCATCCTAGGGGTTCTAGAGGTGGGACCCCCACATATGAGACTTTTTTGGCATATCCCATGTCTATTGTCGGAATACCCCTTTAATAATATTTTATACGAGACTGTTTCAGAGATCATCACGGCACTGTTATGGGTTATACACCAAATTAAAATGAACACACATCAAGTTTAACTTTCTACCATGAACTTTTTCCATGGCCTGATCCAGATTTTAATGAAAATACAGACGTTGTGTAATGAACTGTCGGCGGATGCCCTTGTAGCATAAATCGCTGCTCACTATGGAGGTTGTATATACAGTTCTTTGCTATTAGTTTATATGATGTTTGGTGTTTGAATATTCTACTGATATTTTCTATACCGATCATGGAGGCCCGAGAGACTGTGGACTATCTGAGATTTAACCAGCATTTGTGTCCCCCCCCCCCCCCAATGATCAGTATCTAGTGTTTAGGTGCGGATGATTTATTGATTGTTACAATTTTGTTATGGCCTATAGGACCTTTAATCAGGGGAGTAACCTAAAATAATACTGACACGTAGAAACATTTATGGGGTTTTCGCTCCAGGTTTGGCCTAACAGACAAATATGAGGACAAATATACACTTAAAATACATTCTCACATATAGATATTGGTTCAAATAAATACATATACATTGTACATAGCAGAAATACATAAAAAACACAGGTACACATAAATGTATGTAAAAATATATCCAGACATACACATAAAGAAATATATATATATATGCAAACAGATACACAAATCCATATAAACACATACATAGAAAAACTGATACATACATGAGGAGGTTGAAACCTTGTGGGTGGAACTAGAAAGGGAAGTAAACACTGAAAAAATTACTTTTGGTGTAATCTATAGACCCCCCAATATAACTGAGGAGATGGAAGTTCAGCTATATAAACAGATGGAGCGGGCTGCACAGGCGGGTACTGTAGTGATAATGGGAGATTTTAATTTCTGGGATATTAATTGGTATCATGGTTTGGCTTCAACTGCAAAGGGGAGACATTTCCTCAACCTGTTGCAGGAACATTTTATGGGCCAGTTTGTGGAAGACCCGACTAGAGGTGAAGCTCTGTTGGATCTGGTCATTTCTAATAATGCAGATCTTGTTGGGAATGTCAATGTTCGTGAAAACCTCGGTAACAGTGATCACAATATAGTTACATTTTACCTATACTGTAAAAAACAAACGCAGGCTGGGAGGGCAAAAACATTTAATTTTAAGAAAGCCAATTTCCCCAGGATGAGGGCTGCAATTCAGGATATGGACTGGGAAGAACTAATGTCAAATAATGGAACAAATGATAAATGGGAGATTTTCAAATCTACTTTGAGTTATTATAGTGCAAAATTTATTCCTACAGGTAATAAGTATAAACGACTCAAATTAAACCCCACATGGCTTACACCTTCTGTGAAAGGGGCAATACATGACAAAAAAAGGGCATTTAAAAAATACAAATCTGAGGGTACAGCTGTAGCATTTGTAAAATATAAAGAGCTTAATAAAATCTGTAAAAATGTAATAAAATCAGCAAAAATACAAAATGAAAGGCAGGTGGCCAAGGATAGTAAAACAAATCCCAAAAAATTGTTCAAGTATAGAAATGCAAAAAAGCCAAGGTCTGAACATGCAGGACCCCTAGATAGTGGTAATGGGGAGTTGGTCACAGGGGATCAAGAGAAGGCAGAGTTACTAAATGGGTTCTTCCGCTCTGTATATACAACAGAAGAAAGAGCAGCTGATGTAGCCGGTGCCAGTGCTGTTAATATATCAGTTGATATACTGAATTGGATGAATGTAGATATGGTCCAAGCTAAATGAAATAAAATAAATGTCCACAAGGCCCCAGGACCAGATGGGTTACACCCTAGAGATCTTAAGGAGCTTAGTTCAGTTATTTCTGTCCCCTTTTTCATAATATTTTGAGATTCTCTAGTGACTGGTATAGTGCCAAGGGACTGGCGCAGGGCAAATGTGGTGCCTATATTCAAAAAGGGCTCTAGGTCTTCCCCGGGTAATTATGGACCAGAAAGCTTAACATCCATCGTGGGGAAAATGTTTGAGGGACTATTGAGGGACTATATACAGGATTATGTGACAATAAATAGTATTATAAGTGACAGCCAGCACGGTTTTACTAAGGACAGAAGTTGTCAAACCAACCTGATATATTTTTATGAAGAGGTGAGCAGAAGCCTAGACAGAGGGGCCGCTGTGGATATAGTGTTTTTGGACTTTGCAAAGGCATTTGACACTGTCCCTCATAGACGTCTAATGGGTAAATTAAGGACTATAGGTTTAGAAAGTATAGTTTGTAATTGGATTGAGAATTGGTTCAAGGACCGTATCCCAAGAGTTGTGGTCAATGATTCCTACTCTGAATGGTCCCTGGTTATAAGTGGTGTACCCCAGGGTTCAGTGCTGGGACCACTATTATTCAACTTATTTATTAATGATATAGAGGATGGGATTAATAGCACTATTTCTATTTTTGCAGATGACACCAAGCTATGTAATATATTTCAGTCTATGGAAGATGTTCATGAATTGAAAGCGGATTTAAACAAGCTAAGTGTTTGGGCATCCAGTTGGCAAATGAAGTTTAATGTAGATAAATGTAAAGTTATGCCTCTGGGTACCAACAACCTGCATGCATCATATGTCCTAGGGGGCGCTACACTGGCGGATTCACTTGTTGAGAAGGATCTGGGTGTACTTGTAAATCATAAACTAAATAACAGCATGCAGTGTCAATCAGCTGCTTCAAAGGCCAGCAGGATATTGTCGTGTATTAAAAGAGGCATGGACTCGCGGGACAGGGATGTAATATTACCACTTTACAAAGCATTAGTGAGGCCTCATCTAGAATATGCAGTTCAGTTCTGGGCTCCAGTTCATAGAAAGGATGCCCTGGAGTTGGAAAAAATACAAAGAAGAGCAACGAAGCTAATAAGGGGCATGGAGAATCTAAGTTATGAGGAAAGATTAAAAGAACTAAACCTATTTAGCCTTGAAAAAAGACGACTAAGGGGGGACATGATTACCTTATATAAATATATTAATGGCGCATACAAAAAATAAGGTGAAATCCTGTTCCATGTAAAACCCCCTAAAAAAACAAGGGGGCACTCCCTCCGTCTGGAAAAAGAAAGGTTCAATCTGCAGAAGTTACAAGTCTTCTTTACTGTGAGAACTGTGAATCTATGGAATAGCCTACCGCAGGAGCTGGTCACAGCAGGGACAGTAGATGGCTTTAAAAAAGGTTTAGATAATTTCCTAGAACAAAAAAATATTAGCTCCTATGTGTAGAAATGTTTCTCTTCCCTTTTCCCGTCCCTTGGTTGAACTTGATGGACATGTGTCTTTTTTCAACCGTACTATGTAACAAACATACATACATACATACATACGAACACAAATATATATACAAAAAACAGATACAGATAAACAAATACATAAATATAAATAGATACAGTTATGTAGAAATATATAAACAGATACACAAATCCATATAAACACACATCCATATAGGACTCTTTTTTTACATCATGTCTGAGCGTTATACCTTCGGTGGAAGGCTCTGATGTATGCCACTGTATAGGCATGCAGTGACATACATTGTCCATAGGTTCCCATGTAAAAAACAACAACTTTATACTGTGTGGGCCAAGTTTTGTGCGAAGCCTCTGCATGGAAAAGTGTATTTTAAGCTTTTCTATACTGTTAAGGTAATTAGTGACACACATGAATGGATGAACGAGATTCCCTCTATATACCAACCCAACGGAGAGGCTAAAAGGACATTAACTTGGTCCATGTTTGGTGAATGGAGCTCTATGGATAAGTTTGATGTGTACAGTACACGGAAGCTTTTTCCAGCATATACGCCAAATGTAGGGCTCAAATGTGATGTGAACAGAGCCTAAACACATGCATATATACAGATATGTGAAGAAAGACATTTCTAAACGCATACATGTCTGCAAATATATAAACACATACATACATATATGCACACATATATACAAATACAGATATATACAAATACAGTGGTGTAACTATAGCGCTTGCAAAGCTGGACCCCGCTCAAACCTCCATCGATATCTGACACAAACTTCATTAATTGATGGCTGGGAAGTCAATAAAGGGGCCCGAGCTAAACTTTTGCACCAGGGCCCATGAGTTTTTAACATTCCCTCTTTGCATACAACAGGTCTATACACAGTCGAGTCCCATTATTATGACCAGCAGCTAAAATCCAGAGTAACCGCCGTGTGCAGCACGGACAGCAGTAGACGGGCTGGGAGTGATCAATAAGGTGCTGGTCGGTGGTCTCCGGTATCTGGCGCCAGGATGACTGCAGAACATCCCACATTTACTGGAGGGTGCGTGGGGGAGGATCCATAGAGCGAACAAGACGATCGAGGTGGTCCCACAGATGCTCAATTGTGTTCAAGTCCGGTGAATTAGGGGGCCAGGGAAGTACTTGGAAGTCTTGGTCGTTCTCTTCCAGCCACTGTCGGACATTTCTAGACGTGTGACATGTCGCATTGTCTTGCTGGAAGATTCCATCTGTCCCAGGGAAGACAATCAGCATGTATGGGGGGACGTGATCTGCAACGATGGATTCATTCCCAAATTGGTTCAGAGCCCTCCACATGGATGAGTGGCCCAGAGAATGCCATGAAAAAATTCCCCAGACCATAACGCTGCCGCCACCGGCTTGTGTTCTTCCAGCAATGATTGCAGGCTGTTTCTTCTCTGATGTTTCTCGCCTGACACGCCAACGTCAATCCGTTCCATGAAGCAGGAAACGTGACTCATCCGAGAAGGCAGCCCTTTGCCAATCATCGGTGGTCCAATTCCAATACTGCCGTGCAAATTTAAGCCTTTTTTTCCGATGCACCTTTGTTCGCATAGGAGCGGTGACCACCTGTCTTCTTTGGAGCCCCATACGCAGTAGGGTTTGCTGAACTGTTGTTTTAGACACACGTCTGGTAGCCCCCTGGTTGATTTTCACGGTGAGCTGCTTCACTGTAGCGTGTCTTTCGGCCCTCCTGGACCTTCGTAGCCGACGTTCACCTCTCACATCAATGGCACGTGGTGCTCCGCAGTTTCCACGTCGGTTATTCCCAATGGTGCCATTTTTCCACTCATGATACACTTTCACCACAGCAGCACGCGATCACTTTACAAACTGCGCTGTGTGAGAAATACTGACACCCCTGGCCCGAAAACCAATAATCATCTTTTCTTGTAACTCTGATAAATCGACCCTTTTACCCATGGAAAAAACTAGTGATATGTGATCAGACAGCTGATCACACACCATATATACCCACCAAGCAACGATACATCACTTCCTTCATGGACTACGCGCTGCCCACGTCGAAAGATGGAGGTGGTCATAATAATGTGACTCCACTGTATATATTCACAAAGTCTTATGTAGTGCCTCTCTGGTGGTCTCCTTCACTGGAAGTAACATGTAATGCCCAGGAACGCTGATCGATTATTGGTCAATGATTCTTAAGTGTGAAATGGAAATACTCCACCTGACTGCTGAGCCCTGTAGTTCTTACAGACTTGAAAGGATCCCATAAATATATGCTGACCCTACCTCCCTGATCCCAGTTTATTCAGCCCTAACTTAAATGAAATGTATTCTAGATCTTGTTGATTAAAGTGACAGGTGCAAAATATATTTTCATATCAACTGAACTTTGATTCTTTTATTTGCAGATATCCTGCACCAGGAACAAGATGCATCTTCAGTGGATAACTATCTTCTTGCTGGTGTCTTGTTGGACAGAACCAAGTAAAGAGACAATGGGATCATGGGAACTGTCATCACTGCTGTCCACTTTGGTGAGAATATTTGTGGGAAGAATTAGTGCGAGAACCTCTGGCAGGACTATTTTAATTTGACTCCTTGGAGCCTCCCAGTTTCTGATGATCTCATATAGTTTACATATTGTGCATTTATATATTTTTCTACATCCCTATTCTCCTATAATCACTCAGGTTTCAGCACAAATTTCATATTCATCAACTCATTGAATTCACTATAAGGGCACATTCAGACGTGGCGGAATTGCTGTTGAATTCCGCTGCGGACAGTCCGCAGTGGAATTCTACAGCAGCCGTTTTTTACATTTGTTTCTATACATTTTTAGGACGTTCAGACGTTGCAGAAAATAACTGTGCGGAAATTAGCCTGCGGTGCAGAATTATCCCTCCGGAGCATGCTCATTACATTGCGGAGAAAAAGCGGAACTTCACTGCGGATTTCAGCCTTTGCAATGCAAAAACTGAAATCTGTGGCAAGTCCGCTGTGATATCTGCAACGTCTGAATTACCTGTCAAATATGCAAATGTTGGTGCAAATTTGTTGCGTAATTGCCCCGAACATTTGCAGCGGAAAAATTCTGCCACGTCTGAACATGGCCTAATACTGCTCCTATATACAAGAATATAACTACTATAATACTGCTCCTATATACAAGAAAAAAACTACTATAATACTACCCCCCTATGTACAAGAATATAACTACTATAATACTGCTCCCTATATACAAGAATATAACTACTATAATACTGCTCCTATATACAATAATATAACTACTATAATTCTGCCCCCTATCTATAAGAATCTAACTACTATAATACTGCCCTCTATATACAAGAATATAACTACTATAATACTGCCCCCTATATACAAGAATATAACTACTATAATACTTCCCCCTATATACAAGAATATAACTACTATAATACTGCCCCTATGTACAAGAATATAACTACTATAATACTGCCCCCTATATACAAGAATATAACTACTATAATACTGCTCCTATATACAATAATATAACTACTATAATTCTGCCCCTATCTATAAGAATATAACTACTATAATACTGCCCCCTATATACAAGAATATAACTACTATAATACTTCCCCCTATATACAAGAATATAACTACTATAATACTGCTCCTATATACAAGAATATAACTACTATAATACTGCCCCTATGTACAAGAATATAACTACTATAATACTGCCCCTATATACAAGAATATAACTATTATAATACTGCTCCTATATACAAGAATATAACTACTATAATACTACCCCTATATACAAGAATATAACTACTATAATACTGCCCCTATGTACAAGAATATAACTACTATAATACTGCCCCCTATATACAAGAATATAACTACTATAATACTGCCCCCTATATACAAGAATATAACTACTATAATACTGCCCCTATATACAAGAATATAACTACTATAATACTGCCCCCTATATACAAGAATATAACTACCATAATACTGCCCCTATATACAAGAATATAACTACTATAATACTGCCCCCTATATACAAGAATATAACTACTATAATACTGCCGCTATATACAAGAATATAACTACTATAATACTGCTCCTATATACAAGAATATAACTACTATAATACTGCCCCTATATACAAGAATATAACTACTATAATACTGCCCCCTATATACAAGAATATAACTACCATAATACTGCCCCTATATACAAGAATATAACTACTATAATACTGCCCCCTATATACAAGAATATAACTACTATAATACTGCCGCTATATACAAGAATATAACTACTATAATACTGCTCCTATATACAAGAATATAACTACTATAATACTGCCCCTATATACAAGAATATAACTACTATAATACTGCCCCCTATATACAAGAATATAACTACTATAATACTGCCCTCTATATACAAGAATATAACTACTATAATACTGCCCCCTATATACAAGAATATAACTACTATAAGGGCATGACCACACATGGCGGAATTCCTCCGCAACTGTCCGCATCAATGCCGCACAGAATCTGCGTTGCAGATTCTGCAGCGGATCTGCACAAAATGTGCAGAAAATTGATGCGGACTGAACGCTGCGGACTGCAGGAAAAGTGCTTCTCTTCTCCCTATTCAGTGCAGGATAGAGAGAAGGGACAGCACTTTCCCTAGTGAAAGTCAAAGAAATTCATACTTACCGCCCGTTGTCTTGGTGACGCGTCCCTCTTTCGGCATCCGGCCCGACCTCCCTGGATGACGCTCCAGTCCATGTGACCGCTGCAGCCTGTGCTTGGCCTGTGATTGGCTGCAGCCGTCACTTACACTGAAACGTCATCCTGGGAGGCCGGACTGGAGACAGACGCAGGGAGTTCTCGGTAAGTATGAACTTATATTTTTTTTTTACAGATACATGTATATTGAGATCGGTAGTCACTGTCCCGGGTGCAGAAACAGTTACTGCCGATCGCGTAACTCTTTCAGCACCCTGGACAGTGACTATTTACAGACGTCTCCTAGCAACGCTCCCGTCATTACGGGAGCCCCATTGACTTCCTCAGTCTGGCTGTAGACCTAGAAATACATAGGTCCAGCCAGAATGAAGAAATGTCATGGTAGTAAAAACAATACGCTCCGCAGCACACATAAGATCTGCGGACTTCATTGCGGAATTTTGACTCTCCATTGAAGTCAATGGAGAAATTCCGCCATGAGTCCGCAACCAGTCCGCCACTGCTCCGCAACAGACAGAGCATGCTGCGGACACCAAATTCCGCTCCGCAGCCTATGCTCCGCAGCGGAATTGTACGCATCGTGTAAACGAACACTGCTAAATTAAAGTGAAAGTCAATGGAGAAACGGCTCCGCTGCGGATTAACGCTGCGGAGTGTCCGCAGCGGAATTTAAGTGAAATTCCGCCATGTGTGAACCCGCCCTAATACTGCTCCTATGTACAAGAATATATCTACTATAATACTGCTCCTATATACAAGAATATAACTACTATAATACTGCTCCTATGTACAAGAATATAACTACTATAATACTGCTCCTATATACAAGAATATAACTACTATAATACTGCCCTTATATACAAGAATATAACTACTATAATACTTCCCCCTATATACAAGAATATAACTACTATAATACTGCCCTCTATATACAAGAATATAACTACTATAATACTGCCCCCTATATACAAGAATATAACTACTATAATACTGCTCCTATGTACAAGAATATAACTACTATAATACTGCTCCTATATACAAGAATATAACTACTATAATACTGCTCCTATGTACAAGAATATAACTACTATAATACTGCTCCCTATATACAAGAATATAACTACTATAATACTGCTCCTATATACAAGAATATAACTACTATAATACTGCCCCTATATACAAGAATATAACTACTATAATACTTCCCCCTATATACAAGAATATAACTACTATAATACTGCCCTCTATATACAAGAATATAACTACTATAATACTGCCCCTATATACAAGAATATAACTACTATAATACTTCCCCCTATATACAAGAATATAACTACTATAATACTGCCCTCTATATACAAGAATATAACTACTATAATACTGCCCCCTATATACAAGAATATAACTACTATAATACTGCCCCCTATATACAAGAAAATAACTACTATAACACTGCCCCTATATACAAGAAAATAACTACCATTATACTGCCCCATATTTTTAAAAATGTAACTGTCCTCTACATACAAGAATATAGTTACTATAGAACTTCTTCTGAACGTATCAAAAAAATATCCAGATTGTTTTTAATGTAAACTTCCCCTTCCAAATCCTTTCAGGCTCACAAATCGTCTTTTGTTTTCTTTAAAGTTACTAATTTAATCAAATTCAACAATGGGTTTGGCTCTCTTACGATCAGTAGTTGAAACCTCACATTTCTCTATATAAGGCTAAGAGAACGGTGTCGTGAGGAATCACTTATCCTCGGTGTTTGGTCTGGGTTTGAACAAATATCTCATATAACCCCAAGACGTCGGTTGTAATTAACATTAATGTGGAACAAGAATAAAGATTTGAGTTTCTTTCGCTTTTTACTGACAGATGTTGGTTTGTTATCATTGTTGTGGGAGTTCGTCCCGCCGCCAGGTCTAGAACCAATTTCTAATTAGGTTATTACGCTCTCCTAGTGAACTTGAACCTTACTGTTTGGTTTTTGGATCTTTGTGTTTGATCAGGAAACAGCTCACAAATTGTATAAGATGAAGTTTATGCTGAATAGTTTCTGATGATTCTAGATCCTTTAGGGTCAATGCACACTTTGCATATTACGTTCAGTTTTGCCATGCGTATTTGCGTGCGGAAAAACTGCAGTGTAATACAGTACCAGCATAGTCAATGATGTTCCAGGCAATCTCATGTACACACGGCGATATTTTTCCGCACGTAAATTGACCTGTGGTGTGGATTTTAAAATCCTCAGCATGTCAATTTATCTTGCGTTTCTGCTTGCGAATTATTTCTGCCTAGTGCTGTGGAAAATCGCACTGAAATCCGCAGCATGAAGACGCGCCAAATAAACGCATCAAAACATAAAGAATGCACTGAAAAAGGCAATTAGAAACGCATGATTAGGTGAGGGATTTACCTGCGAATTTCCTGCGAATTGCTGTGGTTTTGGTGTATATTTTCTGCAGCAAAATACGCAACGTGTGCATGTAGCCTTAGAAACATTGTTGCGGTGGTCTATGAGATAGTTGGATTTTGTTAGCAGGTCACCTACTCTAGTTATCTGCAATATATATAGGGCATAATGCTCTTATCTAGGCAGACAGCTGCTTTCCTATATAGGGAACTTGTAGAGGACACAGTGCTCTTTTTCTGGAGAAATAACCCCAACTTTTTGCTTTGAATACAGGGTATAATGCCCTACATACATAGCAAATATAAGGAATAACTCTGCCCCTCAGACCTGTATGAGGTTGATCAATATAGGTAATATTTTACAGCTGATATAATGTATAGAGCCTCAGGGGGCGGAGCATGACACACTGATTCTCTGCTGATCATTGAATGTCTGTGTCATGCTCCTCCTCCCCCAGGCCCTGCACTCCGTATTCCACAGTATGTAGTTATGGTGTTATTCATTGAGGACATGGTAGACATGTACTGTATTTTCATCAGCATTTCCACAACGGCCACCCCTCCACTATGTCATACCAAAGTACTCTTCTGAAAGGCCGGTATGGAAATACCATTTTCCTATATAGGCCCTATATGGAAAAGCATAGGAAGCTTATGGCGTTTCTACTCTCTCCAAAAACTGTTAATCGAAAGGTTAGAAACACAATAAGATTCCTATGTGAACTTTGGGTCAACTAGTTAAGAATTAAGTATAGGGGTCCACTAAGATGTCTTAAAGGGGTTGTCCATTTTTGTAGAAAATCAATGTTATTTTTTGTATAATGAAAGATGATAACATTTTCGAATATACTTTCTGTATTAATTCTTTGCGGTTTTCAAGGTTAGCTCTGCTTGTTGTTATTCAGTAGGAACAATCATTGTTTTTTTCCAGTAGATAAAATTCTGACCATGGTTATGTGATGGACACACAGGTGCTGGGATCGTTACATGGTCATGTGATGGACACACAGGTGCTGGGATCATTACATGGTCATGTGATGGACACACAGGTGCTGGGATCATTACATGGTCATGTGATGGACACACAGGTGCTGGGATCGTTACATGGTCATGTGATGGACACACAGGTGCTGGGATCGTTAGAAGACAGCTCTGATACACATACTGTAACTGTACTGAGCCGTGCACCTGTGTGTCCATCACATGACCATGTAAGTAAACTGAATGTTCCTACTGAATAACAACAAGCAGAGATCTTTAAAACCATGTGGAATTAATACAGAAAGAATATAGGAAAGTTGTATAACTTTGAATTTGACAAAAAAATAACACTAATTTGCTGAGACCAAAGAATTCCTTTAAATTATAGAGCTCTGTCCTGATAAGTAAGATTGTCTCACAGGAATAACCCAACTTTAATATGGAACACCATAACTGTTGCGACCCTAGGACAACACTTTGTTCTTTGGTAGCCCCTGATGGTGAGCGATCCTGAGGGTCGGGCTGCTTGAACCCTCCTGGAAATCAGGTATAATGATTGTGTGTAGCCGGTAATGTCCATATTTACACAGTCCACATTTTCATTTCAAAGGGCAACCATTCAGAGCAGGGTCCATTTGGGAAGGTAACAGAGAGGATTTCATCCCAAAAATTATATTTTAGATTATGGCCATATTTCTTAATACTGTATATGGATGGGTTTTCCTGAGTGGACAACCCGCGTAACTTTCACCAACCAGGATAGGAAGCCCCTGTTATATCTTGAGGTCACGATACCAGGATCCCATGACTCTACATTTATATTTTAAAACCCATTTGCTGTATTTATGTAGCATTACTGCTTGTATTCCCAAATATTCACTTCTATACTGAAAACGCTCTTGAACACTACTAAACAAATATATGTAGATGTCACACGAAACCTATTTCTACACATTTCTCAGATAAGACGGTGACTCACAGAGGAAGAATTATATACGGTAAATGATCACATTCCTACCAGCAATTCACCTTGACACACAGAGAAGCTACAATCCACTAAAAGCCTCTCATAACTAATACAGGTTAAAGTATCACTTAGCTGTTTCTTATAGGGATTGTCCAGTTTAGAAAACCCATTTCCCTATACCCTATTAGGGAATTATGAGTTAATAGAGGGGCGTCCTCTGTTCAGGCGTCTCATCTCTTGGCCAGAGCAGAAAGTGGCTACAAAAAGCGTCTCTCGCTCTGGAGGACCTGTCACTGTCCTACTCAATTTCCCCTGTGGTGGCGCTGCAGAAAAATTGAACACTTACTGTCAGGTTTCTCCATAGATATCAATATATTGCTCGGGGCCCCAGATGGGAAACACTTTGTGATCTGCTTATTGTAAAGGTACCATAACAAGTTGAGATTGTCTAAAGCAGAAAACCCCTTTAATATGGGAGCATACACGGAATTAGAGTGACCATAGAGGTGAAGTGGGTGCAATTACACTTCAGTCCAGATGCTTAATTCTGAGCCACATAGGTATACATATATGTATAGAAAGAACAAGGTCTTATGTGATGGCTGGGGAGGGGGTGGGATAGATTTTGGATTAAAGTCTCTGGCTGGGCCTCTGATGTATAGTATGTGCCTGGTGCATATAATGATTGCTTACCATTGTGTTGTCATTACAGATTCACGGTGACCATGAAATTGAATCTGAAACAGTCATAGAAAGAAGATTGTCAAGAAGAAAACGTGATACTGGTAACGTCTCGTTGTTGTTCTACTTATTATTATGGTTCTCCCAAGAATTCAGTATATACAAGGTTTGGTATCTGTTATCATAGCAGCCCAGTTAAGGCTGTTTTCCCACCTTCAACCACCTAAATGAGTACAGGTAGATACCATACCCCAATACCCCACCAATCCCCCTTGGCACCATTCATGGTTGAGTGACCGCTTACAGACTGTATGACTATAATCAGGTTATAACCAGACATTTAAGTGGGTGTCCCAACCACAGTAAGTTAGCTACTGCACCCATTAATGGTTAGAAGAACAGGGGGCTATTAGAGGGCGCGTTCTCCATGTTCACTAACATGTCTATTTAGACTCATTGACCAAGAAGAGTCATGTGACCGACTTCATGCCACCATTTTTGGTGCCAGTCACTTGAAGCCACATCACTTGCAACATCTAAATGGAATTGGTATGTTCCCTCCATGATTGTGCAGGTGTCCTCCCACAGTCCAAAAACATCCTCAGGGGTGTAACTATAAGGGGGCAGAGATAGCAGTTGCTCATGTACTCTGGTGTCTGAGGGAGTCCAAAGAAGACACAAATATTTTAAAGGGCACATGGTAGGTGGGGGCCCTGTAATATGTTTTGGATTGGGGCGCAGGAGATTTAAGTTACGCCTCTGAACATACTGATGGGTTATTTGGCTTTCAATTAAATTGGTCCTTGAGATTGTGAAGTAAGTGAGGAACTCTGTACAGCGCTGCGGAATATGTTGGCACTATATAAGTAACATAAATAAATAAATGTTTGTGTTTGAGATAGGAAAATCAGATTGTGAGCTCCTCCGGGGACTACGAGTAATACCAAACTGTGTACAGAGCTGTTGTGTATGTTAGTGCTACAGAAAATATATAAATCTATCACAACGCGTTTTGAGACATTAACCTGAGTAGAGAATGGGTTATTAATCAAAGATACAAATCAATCGACTCAAAGGGACTTACTAACTATCTTTAGAGACAGCGCAGACAATGACATTCTTAGTTAATATGTTATATGCATGTGGCGGCGGTGCCTGACACAAGGATTCAAAGAACACCAAAGAGAGAATCACTGGGTCATGCTCCGCCCCCTTAAGTGTGTAGGTTTGCCATTGAGCCGGTAAACTACCGTCTTATTCTGTATTGACAACTTGAGGTCAGTGCCGGTAATAATATTAATTGTCGGTATTATGCTAATGTTAAGTCGTAGCATAGTACAATTTTTAAAGGGAACCTGTAATGACATTTTAGCCCCCGAAACCGCCACCAAGTGGTAATAGCTGACATGCATATGCAGTCCCTAAACATGCTGTTGCTGGCTTGATTGACACCCCAAGGCTGGCTTGTAATGCTGTAGCACGGCCTGGGGGAGGTCAATCAAGCCAGAAAGGGCTGCCGGACTCTCTAGCATCGCGGCTACACCCAGATAACTCTTAAAAGGTCATTTGTATACAGCCAGGCCTGTTTTATAGGTTAGTTTTATATCTTATGCTGCATCAGACAATATATACATGGGCATCTTAATACATCTCTGCACATCAGGTATTACACCAGGGTGCTGGCTTAGAGGGCTAAAAATTCATGACAGGTTCCATTTAATAGTTCCCCAGAGAAAGTTTCACTCACCCTTGTGTCGTGATCTTCCATTTGATCAAAAGATTTTCCTTTTGATCTAAAAAGATGTACTAAGAGCGTATCTACCCAAGCGTATACATACTCCAGAATAAATACAAACCTCGGCATCTAAGGGGTTAAACGACTGGGACCAGAGCTTTCACTGATCGCAGCTGTTGTAGTGGGAGCCCAGCTGTCAATCACCTACAGGCTCCTGCTGTTGATCACACGGCATTGTGCCTTAAAGGGAAAGTATCTTCAGAAAATGACCTATAGTTTATATAAAGTTTTTATGTTAAACATATTTTTTAAGAATTTTTGTAGATTTTAATTTTTCATTTTCCATGTCATTATCTAAATTACAAAAAATACTGAAATCTTGCCATATTCACTCTGACCACTTAGCCCCATAATAAATTGATACTTCCTGTTCTGTAGAGATCACTTCTCAGCAATCATTTCATTATTATCACAGACCGGTAGCAAATAAATACATATATAAAACACAGGATCCACAATTCATGATAGACTGACCCTTCTTGTTCTGTAGAGATCACTTCTCAGCAGTCATCTCATTATCATCACAGTCAGGATTACAAGGATGGGTAATACCTCTATATAGATAACACAGGATCCACCATTCATAACAGACTGATCCTTCCTGTTCTGTAGAGATCACTTCCCTTCAGTCATCTCATTATTATCACAGGCAGGATTACACTGACAGGTAACAATTATATATAGATAACACAGGATCCACCATTCATAATAAACTGACCCTTCCTGTTCTGTAGAGATCACTTCTCAGAAGTAATCCCATTATCATCACAGGCAGGATTACACTGACCGATAACACCTACACATAGATAACACAGGATCCACCATTCATAGTAGACTGACCCTTCCTGTTCTGTAGAGATCACTTCTCTTCATTCATCTCATTGTTATCACAGGCAGGATTACACTGGCAGGTAACACCTATATATAGATAACACAGGATCGACCATCCATAATAGACTGACCCTTCCTGTTCTGTAGAGATCACTTCTCTTCATTCATCTCATTGTTATCACAGGCAGGATTACACTGGCAGGTAACACCTATATATAGATAACACAGGATCGACCATCCATAATAGACTGACCCTTCCTGTTCTGTAGAGATCACTTCTCAGCAGTCATCACAGGCAGGATTACACTGACAGGTATCACCTGTATATACAGTATTTAACACAGGATCCACTATTCATAACAGGTGATGGACACAGCTCTCCTCCTCCCTGTACAATAACCTCTGCACAAATCACAGAGCATTACTAGAAAACTCTCCCATAAAAGTTAATGGGTCATCTCCTGTTCACAGGTTCCTATGGTCCATGTGGCTGCTGTAAAGCATATCTCTAAAAGCTGTTAACAGCAGCTTAGGCAGGTTGGCCGCCCTCATAATCATGTACAGAAAATAGAATAACAAATTCTGCAATCAGAAAATAAAAACATATCAGACAAATAGATTATGTTGCACTATCTGGTTTTAATTTGTAAAGAAAAATAGGCATTCCTTGACAGACATGCACGTCAAGGTGCGCCAAGGGGTTAAGCTTTATGTATATAGAAATGGAAAACCTCTTTATTAGGTAATTATCTGAGCATCTACAGCAGCGGATCTGAATCCATATAAAAGTTCTAGCACATGGATATGTCATACGCAAGTCGCAGCCGAGGCACTTTATTATTTGAATAGTACAAAAAAGTACAAAAGCTGCTCAGTTAGACAAGTATATACAAAGGAAAAGGAATTAGTGCTTCAGACAAAAGCAAATATTAGCGGATGAGATGACACACTTAGCTGTATAAATACCACTATAATACAGATTGCAGTCAGAATCAGCAGCAGGCGCGCAGTATAGGTTACAGGAGGCTCAGGCTGGTGCAAAGTTGTGGCTGCGACATTACTGAACTGAACAGTAATAAAACAACTTTCTATGTACCAATAGTACAAACGAATATGAGAAACATTGTAAGATATTAGATAGATAGATAGATAGATAGATAGATAGATAGATAGATAGATAGATAGATAGATAGATAGATAGATAGATAGATATGGGATAGATAGATAGATAGATAGATAGATAGATAGATAGATAGATAGATAGATAGATAGATAGATAGATAGATAGATAGATATGGGATGGATAGATAGATAGATATGGGATGGATAGATAGATAGATAGATAGATTCTACGCCTATCACTTTGACAGGTAACATTGTGTTACTCTCTCATGTCACTTATACAATCGCACCATTCATTATATTGGAATTTATCCATTACCACTGATACTTGGCGCTTTGTCACCAAAACTTGACTTCCTCATCTGACCAAATATTTAATTCCCGTGTGTTTTATTTTGGCACTTCCTTGCCAATCCTGCCTGAGTAGTTCCATTAACAAAAACAAGTCGGGCATTAAAAAGATCTCATGTTGAAAAGATACAGTATTATATCCTACCCTACAATTTATCTCCTGTAGCGGAATTGCCAATTTTCCATTGGGATTTTCAGACGGAAAATCCACATTGTATTACAGTAGCAGCAAAGCGGAGGAGATTTAACAAATTTCATCCTCCCACTGCGGAAAATCTCCATGCAGAAATCGACCTGCGGTGCAGATTTTTTTAATCTGAAGCATGTCAATTTATGCTGTGGAATGGTTGACTTTTTGTCGCGAATTTTACTCATTGCAGAAAAACTGCATATCCGCTGCAAAAATCAGAAGTAGGAAAATGAAAAAAAGCTCAATTTACAGTTGAAAATAAATAAAGACCATAACTCACCTCCTCTAGCGTCCCCATAGCGAGGGGTCACTACTCCCCCATCTGGTTTTAGTGCTGCAGGATGACATTTCCTCCCATGCGACCATTGCATCCAATCACAGGCTGCAGAGATCACATGAAACGCAACGTCATGACAGAAGGCTGGCTCAAGACCAGATAGGGAGCAGAGATGCTTTGCTATGGTAACGGCAAGGGTGGTGAGTATGATGGGGGTTTTTTTTTTAATTCCCCCTTCTCCCCTCTTCATCTTTGCAGCAGCAAATCCGAAAGAAAATCTTCACGAAATCTAATACTATTTGGTGCGAACTATCGGACAGAATTCCCTGCATTATCTGGGTAGGATAGCAGCATAATTTCGGCAGCAAATCAGACCCGAGTAAACATACCCTAAAAATGTTTAGGGCGCTGTAACCTCTACCATAGTGTGTGTGATAGATTTACATAACTGTAGGAGGAGGCTGATCTAGTGACAGTGACTACATAGGTAGGTTATAGAATCATTTATTATCCATCTGGATTCAAAATTAGTTTAGGAAATGTGAACATTATACATAATAGAATTTCTTAATAACAGCAGTCTGGCTGTGTAGTCTGGACCGCCCCCTATAACAGCAGTCTGGTTGTGTAGTCTGGACCGCCCCCTATAACAGCAGTCTGGTTGTGTAGTCTGGACCGCCCCCTATAACAGCAGTCTGGTTGTGTAGTCTGGACTGCCCCCTATAACAGCAGTCTGGCAGTGTAGTCTGGAGCGCCCCCTATAACAGCAGTCTGGCTGTGTAGTCTGGAGCGCCCCCTATAACAGCAGTCTGACTGTGTAGTCTGGACCACCCCCTATAACAGCAGTCTGGCTGCGTAGACTGGAGCTCCCCCTATAACTGCAGTCTGGATATGTAGTCTGGACCTCCTCCTATAACAGCAGTCCAGAGCTCCCCCTATAACAGCAGGCTGGTTGTGTAGCTGGGGCGTCCAATATAACAGCAGTCTAGAGCTCCCCGTATAACAGCAGTCTGGATATGTAGTCTGGACCTCCTCCTATAACAGCAGTCCAGGGCTCCCCCTATAACGGCAGGCGGGTTGTGTAGCTGGGGCGTCCAATATAACAGCAATCTAGAGCTCCCCCTATAACAGCAGTCTGGATATGTAGTCTGGACCTCCTCCTATAACAGCAGTCCAGAGCTCCCCCTATAACAGCAGGCTGGTTGTGTAGCTGGGGCGTCCAATATAACAGAAGTCTAGAGCTCCCCCTATAATAGCAGTCTGGATATGTAGTCTGGACCTCCTCCTATAACAGCAGTCCAGAGCTCCCCCTATAACAGCAGGCTGGTTGTGTAGCTGGGGCGTCCAATATAACAGCAGTCTAGAGCTCCCCCTATAATAGCAGTCTGGATATGTAGTCTGGACCTCCTCCTATAACAGCAGTCCAGAGCTCCCCCTATAACAGCAGGCTGGTTGTGTAGCTGGGGCGTCCAATATAACAGCAATCTAGAGCTCCCCCTATAACAGCAGTCTGGATATGTAGTCTGGACCTCCTCCTATAACAGCAGTCCAGAGCTCCCCCTATAACAGCAGGCTGGTTGTGTAGCTGGGGCGTCCAATATAACAGCAATCTAGAGCTCCCCCTATAACATCAGTCTGGATATGTAGTCTGGACCTCCTCCTATAACAGCAGTCCAGAGCTCCCCCTATAACAGCAGGCTGGTTGTGTAGCTGGGGCGTCCAATATAACATCAGTCTAGAGCTCCCCCTATAACAGCAGTCTGGATATGTAGTCTGGACCTCCTCCTATAACAGCAGTCCAGAGCTCCCCCTATAACAGCAGGCTGGTTGTGTAGCTGGGGCGTCCAATATAACAGCAGTCTAGAGCTCCCCCTATAATAGCAGTCTGGATATGTAGTCTGGACCTCCTCCTATAACAGCAGTCCAGAGCTCCCCCTATAACAGCAGGCTGGTTGTTTAGCTGGGGCGTCCAATATAACATCAGTCTAGAGCTCCCCCTATAACAGCAGTCTGGATATGTAGTCTGGACCTCCTCCTATAACAGCAGTCCAGGGCTCCCCCTATAACGGCAGGCGGGTTGTGTAGCTGGGGCGTCCAATATAACAGCAATCTAGAGCTCCCCCTATAACAGCAGTCTGGATATGTAGTCTGGACCTCCTCCTATAACAGCAGTCCAGAGCTCCCCCTATAACAGCAGGCTGGTTGTGTAGCTGGGGCGTCCAATATAACAGAAGTCTAGAGCTCCCCCTATAATAGCAGTCTGGATATGTAGTCTGGACCTCCTCCTATAACAGCAGTCCAGAGCTCCCCCTATAACAGCAGGCTGGTTGTGTAGCTGGGGCGTCCAATATAACAGCAGTCTAGAGCTCCCCCTATAATAGCAGTCTGGATATGTAGTCTGGACCTCCTCCTATAACAGCAGTCCAGAGCTCCCCCTATAACAGCAGGCTGGTTGTGTAGCTGGGGCGTCCAATATAACAGCAATCTAGAGCTCCCCCTATAACAGCAGTCTGGATATGTAGTCTGGACCTCCTCCTATAACAGCAGTCCAGAGCTCCCCCTATAACAGCAGGCTGGTTGTGTAGCTGGGGCGTCCAATATAACAGCAATCTAGAGCTCCCCCTATAACATCAGTCTGGATATGTAGTCTGGACCTCCTCCTATAACAGCAGTCCAGAGCTCCCCCTATAACAGCAGGCTGGTTGTGTAGCTGGGGCGTCCAATATAACATCAGTCTAGAGCTCCCCCTATAACAGCAGTCTGGATATGTAGTCTGGACCTCCTCCTATAACAGCAGTCCAGAGCTCCCCCTATAACAGCAGGCTGGTTGTGTAGCTGGGGCGTCCAATATAACAGCAGTCTAGAGCTCCCCCTATAATAGCAGTCTGGATATGTAGTCTGGACCTCCTCCTATAACAGCAGTCCAGAGCTCCCCCTATAACAGCAGGCTGGTTGTTTAGCTGGGGCGTCCAATATAACATCAGTCTAGAGCTCCCCCTATAACAGCAGTCTGGATATGTAGTCTGGACCTCCTCCTATAACAGCAGTCCAGAGCTCCCCCTATAACAGCAGGCTGGTTGTGTAGCTGGGGCGTCCAATATAACAGCAGTCTAGAGCTCCCCCTATAACAGCAGTCTAGATATGTAGTCTGGACCTCCTCCTATAACAGCAGTCCAGAGCTCCCCCTATAACAGCAGGCTGGTTGTGTAGCTGGGGCGTCCAATATAACAGCAGTCTGGATGTGTAGTCTGAAGCTCCCCCTATAATAGAAGTCTGGATGTGTAGTTGGGTCGCCCCCTATAACAGTAGTCTAGAGCCCCCCCCCCTATAACAGCAGTCTGTATATGTAGTCTGGACCTCCCCCTATAACAGCAGACTAGAGCTCCACCTATAACAGCAGTCTGGCTCTGTAGTCTGGACCTCCCCCTATAACAGCAGTCTGTATATGTAGTCTGGACCTCCCCTATAACAGCAGTCTAGAGCTCCCCCTATAACAGCAGTCTGGATATGTAGTCTGGACCTCCTCCTATAACAGCAGTCCAGAGCTCCCCCTATAACAGCAGGCTGGTTGTGTAGCTGGGGCGTCCAATATAACATCAGTCTAGAGCTCCCCCTATAACAGCAGTCTGGATATGTAGTCTGGACCTCCTCCTATAACAGCAGTCCAGAGCTCCCCCTATAACAGCAGGCTGGTTGTGTAGCTGGGGCGTCCAATATAACAGCAGTCTAGAGCTCCCCCTATAATAGCAGTCTGGATATGTAGTCTGGACCTCCTCCTATAACAGCAGTCCAGAGCTCCCCCTATAACAGCAGGCTGGTTGTTTAGCTGGGGCGTCCAATATAACATCAGTCTAGAGCTCCCCCTATAACAGCAGTCTGGATATGTAGTCTGGACCTCCTCCTATAACAGCAGTCCAGAGCTCCCCCTATAACAGCAGGCTGGTTGTGTAGCTGGGGCGTCCAATATAACAGCAGTCTGGATGTGTAGTCTGAAGCTCCCCCTATAATAGAAGTCTGGATGTGTAGTTGGGTCGCCCCCTATAACAGTAGTCTAGAGCCCCCCCCCCTATAACAGCAGTCTGTATATGTAGTCTGGACCTCCCCCTATAACAGCAGACTAGAGCTCCACCTATAACAGCAGTCTGGCTCTGTAGTCTGGACCTCCCCCTATAACAGCAGTCTGTATATGTAGTCTGGACCTACCCCTATAACAGCAGTCTGGCTGTGTAGTCTAGAGCTCCCCTATAACAGCTGTCTGTATATGTAGTCTGGACCTCCCCCTATAACAGCAGTCTGGCTCTGTAGTCTGGACCTCCCCCTATAACAGCTGTCTGTATATGTAGTCTGGACCTCCCCCTATAACAGCAGTCTGGCTCTGCAGTCTGGAGTGTATATGGAAAGGTATAGCAGCCAAATATACAGTATTTCTACTGGTGAAAAAAAAAGACCTAGAGAAAACTAAGAAGATATTTTTTCCCACGTTTTGTTTCAGGCTCGGTAATGGAACCGGTTGCATGCAGCTATTGATGACACCTCGCCCACTCTTGCGTTTGCCTGCACCTCTATGTGCATGGTCAAATGAGTAAAAATAGGGATTAGAAATAGAGACCTCAGTGAGTGGTGCCCGTATTTTTGCTAACGTAATCATTGCACAATTGAATCTCATTTTTTATAAATCATGCGGAAACCTGTATTATTTCCAGAAACATTGGTGTCAGACTGTTACGTTAGAGGCGCGTTCACACAATGGAATTCCAGATTGTATCTAGATGTTGTTGTTATAACAAATACCTCCTGACCTTTAAGAAACCCAGGGCCGCCATTCTTTAGTAAGTCAAACAAATTACAGTCTAACCACTCAAAATGTGAAGAATTCACAGGAGTCCAGGAAGCTGAGATATGAGGCGCTGTATGGTGGGGTCCTCACAGGGCTCGCCCAACGTTGAATGATGCCCTGTACGGTACTTTCTGTTGGTGCCTGCCCAATTTGGTATATGGTCAATAAATATACAATTATTTATACCTTATAGTGCCTAATGATAAGTGCCATACAGTGAGGTTTCCAAATAACAGTGCCATGTATTGGCCAAATAACACTTCAATACTGTTGTGTAAATAACAATGCTATACAGTGCTGCCACCTCCAAGCAAAAGTAATATATTGTACAGCGCCACACAATGTCTCAGTGAATACCACCATATAGTGCTCACATAATGCCAACATAGAGTAATCAGATAATGCTAAGATAGAGTAATCACATAATGCCAACATACAGTAATCACATACCGCCAACATACAGTAATCACATACCGCCAACATACAGTAATCACATACCGCCAACATACAGTAATCACATACCGCCAACATACAGTAATCACATAATGCCAACATACAGTGCTCACATAATGCCAACATACAGTGCTCACATAATGCCAACATACAGTAATCACATAATACCAACATACAGTAATCACATAATACCAACATACAGTAATCACATAATGCCAACATACAGTGCTCACATAATGCCAACATACAGTAATCACATAATACCAACATACAGTAATCACATAATGCCAACATACAGTGCTCACATAATGCTAACATACGGTAATCACATATGGCCAACATACAGTAAACACATAATGCCACCATACAATCACCACATAATGCCAACATACAGTGCTCACATAATGCCAACATACAGTAATCATATAATGCCAATATACAGTAATCACGTAATGCCAATATACAGTAATCACGTAATGCCAACATATAGTGCTCACATAATGCCATCAAACAGTAATCGCATAATGCAAACATAGTGCTCATATAATACATACATACAGTGCTCACCTAATGCCAACATACCGGAATCATGCAATGCCAACATATAGTGCTCATATAACAACAACATACAGTAATCACATAATAGAAAAAGAGAAACTTGACCCAGCGCTGGGTTTAAAAGGAAGTAATATTCCAACTTTATTCCAAATATATTAAAAAGTCCTTATACAAAGTGGTGGATGCATCAGATAGCAGGCAACACGCCATGAGAAAGGACAAGTGATTTGTCTGAAACGCGTAGGCCTGCTATGTGATGCATCCACCACTTTGTGTAAGGATCAAGTTTCTCTTTTTCTGCTTTGATCTTCATCGTGTGCCACCACGAGGATCCGTGCGCTGTCCGGGCTCGGACATAGGATTGGTGAGCTGGTGGATTCCTCCCCCATTTACTAATTACATAATACCAACATACAGTAATAATATATAATGCCACCATACAGTCACCACATAATGCCAACATACAGTGCTCACATAATGCAAAAACATACAGTAATAACATATAATGCCACCATACAGTCACCACATAATACCAACATACAGCGCTCACATAATGCCAACATACAGTAATCACATAATGCCAACATACAGTAATCACATAATGCCAACATACTGTGCTCACATAATATCAACATACAGAAATCACATAATGCAAACATACAGTGCCCATATAATACCAACATATAGTAATCACCTAATGCCAACATACAGTAATCACCTAATGCCAACATATAGTGCTCACATAATGCCAACATACAGCAATCACGTAATACCAACATACAGTAATCACCTAATGCCAACATACAGTAATCACCTAATGCCAACATATAGTGCTCACATAATGCCAACATACAGCAATCACATAATGCCAACATACAGTAATCACCTAATGCCAACATATAGTGCTCACATAATGACAACATACAGTAATCACCTGATGTCAACATACAGTAATCACCTAATGCCAACATACAGTAATCACACAGTGCTCACATGATGCCAACATACAGTAATCACCTAATGCCAACATGCAGTAATCACACAGTGCTCACATAATGCCAACATACAGTAATCACATAATGCCAACATATAGTAGAAGATGGTGCGTAAGTTGCTGCGACTTCCTCAATTTTGGGAGATGGAGATGTCTCCTATGAAAAACGCAGCAATTCTGTCCACTTTCCGTTTCGGGGATTGACATTTTGCGGTCCGAAAAATACGCACCGCAGGTCAATTTTGGCTCCGAAATTTTCCAGAACTGCACTCTTTATGGGGGAATATGACTGCACTGTATATGGTGGCGCATGTTTCTGCACTGTATATGGGGGAACATAACTGCATTTTATATGGGGGAATATGACTGCACTGTATATGAGGGCACATGTTTCTGCCCTGTATATGGGGGAACATAAATGCACTCTTTATGGGGGAATATGACTGCACTGTACATGGTGGCACATGTTTCTGCACTGTGTATGGGGGACCATAACTGCATTTTATATGGGGGAATATGACTGCACTGTATATGTAGGCACATGTTTCTGCACTGTATATGGGGGAACATAACTGCACTCTTTATGGGGGAATATGTCTGAACTCAGGGGCACATGTGTCTGCACTGTATATGGGGGAACATAACTGCACTCTTTATGGGGGAATATGTCTGAACTCAGGGGCACATGTGTCTACACTGTATATGGGGAAACATAGCTGCACTCTCTATGGGGGAATATGTCTGAACTCAGGGGCACATGTGTCTGCACTGTATATGGGGGAACATAACTGCACTCTCTATGGGGGAATATGTCTGAACTCAGGGGCACATGTGTTTGCACTGTATATGGGGGAACATAACTGCACTCTTTATGGGGGAATATGTCTGAACTCAGGGGCACATGTGTCTGCACTGTATATGGGGGAACATAACTGCACTCTCTATGGGGGAATATGGCTGGACTGTTTATAAGCGACATGTAATCATGTGGCATATTGTTGGGGTGCAGTGAAAATAGCTTAAAACATAGGACAAAAAAAATGTAACCCGGTGTGCTGCATGTTTGTCATTTCCATATCTCAGATTTACCACAAATGGCAGTGACGGTACATGTATGACCACTAGTCCGCTGAAAACAGGGGGACAAGAGACAATAACTGCAATATGCGGCCCTCAGGTGGAGTCAAGGGCCGCATCCGAGACCCCCATAATGTTGTGGCTTGACCACCACAGCCCTGTACTGTTTTACAATTTTCAGTTCTGTCATTCAAATGTTTAGAAAAGCTGGGTGACAACTCTCTACTGGCGGTCATTCCATAATGTCGCTATATACAATGATAGCCGCTCCAGTATTACATCGTAGCTAGGCAGATTTGCCATTCAGGAGGCTGGGAAAGCTGTGTGGTAACTTATAGGACCTGAAGTGGTCGTCATCCAGAGTCCCCAAAAAATGCCTGTAACTTAAACAGTTTCCGGACGCTGAAACCAGTGCTACGACCACTGCAGACAACGTGGCGAGCGCTGTAATATAGTTTATAATCTGATGATGATGATCTGGGATTGTATATAATGTGTTGCTAACAACAGTTTGACCCCCTGGCACCAGAGGATGGCATAACTCTCGTAAAACCTCCCACAATGCCTAAGTAAACGAAAACACCAATGAATCTCTGCCTGACATGAGAACATTTTACTCATCACCTCACGTAGATTTTTATTGCAGAATAAACTTTTGAGAATTTTTCCAAACATTTTGAAGAATTTCTTGCAGCAGATCTGCTGTGCCAGTCCCAGAATCCGGGCAAGGGAGTAGTTACAATACTCCGCTGGTTCCTATCTAATACAGAGTATGCAGAAAATACCCCGACTGTACGCTTTCTGATTTACTTTGTGTATCTATTCCTCATAATTGTCAAGATGTCTGCTTGCTGTCAGTGAGTGAGAACAAACTTGTTTACGTCCCAAGGCTAAAACGTAATATTCTCAATGCTGAAGGTTTGCTGAAACTGTATCTAGTCTAGGTAATCTACTGTGAACTAAATACACCAGCAGCACAAAGCTCTCTCTTTCTCCTGATAGTTTGTTACAATGTATCAGTGCAGATAAACTATATCAGCCTGGGGTCCGGGATGTTTAGCTCATAGATAGTCGCGTAGACTGTTGTAGAAAACTCGCAGGTGTGAATAGTTTTAGGTCAGTATAGGTTTTCAGACTTCGGATGTAAACAAGAATGTTCCCATTCACTGAAGCAAGCAGAGTTAATGAAATGGGGAGTAATTGAAATGCAGTAAAAGTTAATTAGAAAGTTGAAGAATTTTTCATTATTAAATGATTTAAAGGGTTGTCGGAAAAACCTCTTCTAACATGTCTGTTGTCATTCGATATAAAATAACAATTCTGAAGCATCATTTCTTCGGCATTGTGCCGTTCCTCTGTTACTCCTCCTGGAAATGTATGAATTAATAAACAATTTGGCGTTACCATTCTCCTTGTCGCTGTGTGTCCCGGCACAGTCTGACATTGTCAGTACTTATTGGACAGTGTCAAAGTGTGCAGGGACACGCCCCATTGACAGAGGGAATACTAACGCTCAGTTGTCAATTTATTCATACATTTCCAGGAGGAATAACAGAGGAATAGCTCCAGATTTTTTTTTATTTTTTTTATGAGGCATTTACTAAAAAGAGACATGTCAGGAGAGCTAACAGGTTCTAGTTAATGAAATTGATAATTCCCACCTCCCCCAAAATCCTAAAACAGGTTTGCAGTGTTGTGAAATATCAGCGATACTGTGTTTAGTCTTTCACAATACAATGTAATGCTATGAGGAAACAAATAAATATCCGGTAGAGATAATTAGAATATCTAAACATCATAGTCATGTGATGGCGGTGCAAACTACGGCTCGCACCCTCTTCCTGATAACAGATGACGGAGCTGGTACATCCTCGCCCTGGTAATCCTACCACCTAAATACTGAGAGATGAGACCAATGGAGCAGATAACGGAGTGATAAATTGATTCTGTCGCTACCTACAGACATCGGTGACTCCCCATAGTCACTTACCACGCTCCCGACTCATCTACAATATAAACATTCACAACTGGATTTACTCTTGGACATTATAATGTAATAACCTCTAAGGGTTAATGGGAGTTAAAGGAACACTTCAAGCAAAACTGATACATTGTGTTACGCCCAGTGCACTGAGGGGGGCGGAGCATGACACAGGGATTCTATCGATGGTGTTTTTTTTTTTTATCTTCGTGTCATGCTCCGCCCCCTCCCTGCCTGCACTAGGTATAACAGCAGTTTGTTTTTTTTGCCTGAGGAGTTCCTTTAAGAAAAAAACTTAACGTCAACACAATTTACGGCATCTATTGCTTTACGTAAAGGGAACCTGTCACCGGCATTTCACCTATTGAACACTACTCACCCCTCGCTGGCCGCTGCTGTCAAAAGTTCATTGCAGTGATCCCCTCTCCTAAACAACTCCCCTGACCGTAAATAACGGTCTGAAAACATTTTGCACCATTTATGGTAATAATCAGTCAGTGTCGTTTGTTTCTCTAATTATGCCCGCCCACCGCCGGAAACTGGCCCGCGCCGAATGCCGAAATCTGGTCTGAGATAGCGTGCATGCGCCCGTCATGTATGGTCTGACACCCTTCCCTGCTTCGTCCGGGCCTCAAATCTAGTTACTGCGCGTGCGCCACTATAGTGTCCTGTTGTGCGCACGCACCGGAACATCAATGCGCAATCGTGGGATTTCGTGTGTGCTGGAGGGAGATGAGGAGCTGTCAATCAAAAGTAAGGAGGCGGGGTAACTCGGAATGGCTTGAGGAATGAAGATAAGACTTTTATGCTCATTAGCATACGGCGCAGGAACACTAAAAATCTGAATACTAAAGGTGCAGAGACTTAGAAGATAATTACCGGTTACATAAAGATGATGTTTCACCCCCTACCACCAGGTGTTGCTGCTTTAATAGGAGAAATGCTGGTGACAGGTTCCCTTTAAATGATCATGAGGTTTTCTTCTCCATTCATGTCTAAAGCTAAATTCAAGGTTTCCTGTTACCAGACAGCAGTGCATTGTGGGAGCTCAAATGACCGCTACATCTGACAGCACAAGGGGTGGGGCTGTTGGGCGATTTCAACCTGAGTAATGGGGCTCCGGCTGCCAGAACCCTTTTTTTTTTTGCACAGTGGCGCTCCCATTCACCCATTATACGGGGATTGCGTCATTCACCTCACCCCTCCCTTAGTTCTCATGATCAGTGGGGTCCCAGAGATGGGACTACCACCGCTTATAATCTTATGTCATATCTGAGCGATACACCATTACATGAGAGCATTAATATATGTAGCAGAGCTGATTTTGTGCATCACGATAACGTAGATAAAGTAGGTTTACAAGCTGTCCTATGGAATGTCAAAAAATAAATAAAAATGTCATTGCAAAATATGACAGTTACCAGCAGGGGGTGCTGTCCACAATGTGTAAAAGCCACCTAGTCATTACCAGAATGGGCACATGAGCAGCACTTTTACTTTAATGAAACGTCATGAATGTGATAGAAAACATTCACATGCTTAGTGTAGAATATCTGTATCATTTACAGTAGGCCGTACATTATACTTTATATCGTACTCTGTTAATCGTACTTTTTCTGTATTCTGCAGGCACCTCGGAGTATACGGTGGATATTGAGATCAGCTTCCCTGACGCTTCATTTGCAAACCAGATAAAACAGTTTATAGCAAAGAACCTGACCCTTCCCATCGCGCTTGGCAATAATGATACTGAAATCAGCAGTATCAGTGTAACAACAGGTAAAGTGCCATCTACTATTATAATGGATAGAACTATTATAAGAAGTCAAATCTATAGTCAGATCACTTTAGCTATAGAAAATAAGATCAATAATCAGCAAACAGTCAGTATTTCTGTTTTTGCTTTTGTCACAATCAGTTTACTTTATTATATGCAGTATTTGTGTGTTCATGGAAACCATCAACAAGTTGCTGTTGGCGGATCCATTCTTCTTTCAGCCTCACTTTCGTATGTAACTCTATTCTATCGTAGATGGATCATTAACACACCCCTGCAGCTCCCATTGTGACATGAATATATAAGGTATTCAGGTATTATAGGGGTATTACCGTTTCAGCAAATAAACAATGTACCAGTATACTTCCTCTATTATTCCTCAGGTTTTTTTTAAGATCTCTGCTTGCAGTCATTCAATAGGAACCCTCAATGTTTATTTCCCGCGAAAACAAATCTGTCCTGGTCATGTAATGGACACACAGGTGCACAGCTCGTTACAGTACAGTACAGCTATCGGAGTTCTGTGTTGTAACGAGTCGTGCTCTTGTGTGTCCGTCACATAACCACTGGAATTAAAAACAATGAATATACCCATTGAGTGACGGCAAGCAGAGATATTGAAACCTATGAAGAATTGATACAAAAATTATACTGGAAAATTGTGTAACTTTTCATTATACGAAAAGTACCTTTATTTGCGGAAACGGTAATAGCCCTTCAAGAATCCATGTGTTACCATTAGGGTGCTCATGCAATAAGATAAATCCTCTTTAGAATAAAGCTAAACAGTTATAAAGTCATAATAAGATCAATAAATAGGAGATAACCTGCTTGCTGACAGTTTCCAGGAAGGAATCGATTTTGTTCTACAACACAGAGTAAAAACAAAATAAAAAAATATGTGAAAACATAAAAATGTCAATTAAAGGGATTATCCCACAAAATCTATCCCCTTTCCAAAGAATTGGTGATATCTGCTGGGACCTTCACCAATCACTAGAATGGGGGTCCAAAGTGCCCCTTTCCTCCGCACCGCACGACTATCCTCACCACATGACAGTCACTACTTCAGTGACTACAGCACCAATATTAATGTAAGGTGGTCACTTTAAATTTCTGACAATCCCATGTCCTTTTTACGGGTTTGAGTGCACCTGCAAAACCTATAAAAAAAACTATAGCAACAGTGCCATCTACAGGCTATATAATGGTATTGCACTATATGGAGAAATGATCTGTATTGTGTATGTACCGTATAGCTTTTATTTATGCATGACTAATGTGTTCTCAAAATTCCTGAGTTCATCCATTATAATAAATTTGTTATTTTTTTTAATACTAAGACAGAAGCCCACAATGCACTTGTGGTCTAGAGAGGTCAAGCAAGCTAATACCTATTATCTCTGGTGGTCTAAGGTGGGGAGGCTTTGAATAATAATATCCATTATCCATGGGGGTCTAGTGTGGCTATGGGTATATTTAATATCCCTGGAGGTCTAGTTTAGTTTAGGGGTGAAGACTCCATATTGTATAATACAATTACAGTATCTGGTTATTATATGGTTTCGGATGGTGAAGGGGTTAATCGAGGTCGGGGATGTGTATCTGTAATTTAATTATTATTATTGATACAGAGCTCAAAAATTCTTCAAACAGCCAGAGTAGTATGATAAAAATGTGTCTGCTTACAGCTGCCACTAGATGGAGCTCACTGCATCAGGATGTATACAGGTCCTATTCAATTCAATAATAAATACAAATGCAGTGAGCTCCACCTAGAGGTGGCAGAAAGAATTTTAACATTTATATGGGAGGTTTTCAAGTAATGGGAAACCCTAAATAAGTGCGCCCCTGAGGAGTAAATACTTAACCAAGAATACAGAGGAACTGACCTAAAGCTGGCCATAGGCGTGAGATATTTGTTGGTAAATCCATCCAAATTTGTTGGGGTCTATCCGCAATCTAATATTTATGGCCCACCATAAACATTATATTTTCTACAGATACCATCATTGGCTGGATCTATCAAATACTGTGTCTTAGCTAAAACCTGATGGTCGCTTTAATGGTCATGCTGCCCATCTCCTCTACAAAGGATACATCAGGGGTCCACATTTTTCCATTTGAATGAAATGGGGTGAACCCCTAACAAACTTGGAGCCTATTTTAAAATTGATTATATGGAGACCCTTCTGCTCTATGTACACCCCTGCTGGGAGATTTTCCAACATGCCCCAAAATTGTATGAAATCAAGAACATGCGGTGATCTGTAGCACTGGACACCCCATACCCCCTGACGCGGGCTGATTATTGCCATGTCACATTGTATTACTGCTTGTACCCATTGTTGGTCTTTTTTTTCTAGCCTGCAACCAAACCGGAAGTAGCGTGCATTGTTCCTGTGAGAGCGGCTACATGTTTCCAGAAGCTGTATGTGCATCGTACATCACGTGTCCAGGCTCCAATGCAAGTAGTTGTGACTGTATCAATGGCTCAACTATTCCAACTCAGTACTGTCATCCAAAACCAGGTGAGAAGGAGTCAGTGTCATATGTTCTGTGGACACCTATACGCTCAATATATATATAAAAATAGCATTTAAAGGCTACGTCCACCTTGGCTACCATTATTTATATTGCTCTATCTGTATTGCTCCAATGCATCTAAAATGAAACAACTTTTCAAATGGTCTTCATTAAAAATATCCTACCGTTTTTTTTTGTCCACAGCTCCTATGCAGACCTATATGTTGCCAAGGTAACAGACTACAAACAAACCCTGTGTAGTCTGATCCTGCATTTTTACTGCTTTCCATCTGTCCCGGAATGTTAGTAAGAAGTAGGGGACGGATGAAAATGAAAAATAATATGACTGAAGGTTCAGACTACACAGGGTTTGTTTGTAGTCTGTTACCTTGGAAACATATGGTTCTGTATTATGACTTGGCTATGGTTCATTGTCCAGGGGCATTTACATATGTTTTTGTATAATTGACCCTTTGATATTTTCTTGACATTCTTTTCTGTGTTAGGACATACCTTTTGTTAATGTCTGTCTGTCTTTAAAGAAGACTTCTATAGGAGATACTATTTGTTCTTTTTCTTACAGTGTCAATAAATCTGAGTCTAAGAATTCTGGAAGAGTTTACAGCAGATTTTAAGGACCCGACATCAGACAAATACAAACAATATAAAGCAAATCTGGAATCTCTGGTATGAATAAGGATACAATGTACAAGAGAAGAGCATTGATGTTGACACTTCTTATCAATATCTTATCTAAGCCACACACAAATGCATTGCATTATGCCTAGTAAAGGCCCTGAAGGGGCGGATCATGACCCAGGAATTCTCTCTTTAGTCTTTTTTAAATCCCAGTATCATGCACTCAGGGTCGGCCTTTGGGGTGTGCGACCTGTGCGACCTGTGCTATCTCTGCGCTGCCTCCCTTCCCCTTCTTGTGTTTCTGAAGCGTCCGGCCTGGCGACTCTGCAGCTGCCTTTCCACCCAGGCGCTCTTTCCCTGCTCTCGGCATAACTACCGCCGTAGCAGCCCCTATTATCAAAGAAAATCTTGCATGGGGCGCCATCTATCCTAAGGCCGGCCCTGGATGCACTGCCCTATCAGGCCCTGATCTAGACATTGGTTGCAAAATTATACATAACCTATCTTTTTCTTAAATAAAGTATAAAGCAGCTTTGCGAATGGTCTTACTTACCGTTTTGAGTATACAGCTATTATGCAGAACTATGTATTGCCTATGGGCTGGAGAGTTGCTCACCCAGGTAGCTCAGGACTTACATTCTCATTCAGGATTGCGGGAACGGCGGAGCACTACAAATATGGTTGTTGCAAGTTTTTTGCCCACATCTTACGAAAGTGAAATATGGCAAAAAAGTCAATTGAAAAAGTTAAATTTCTAAACGGCAATTTAATTAATATTTTTCAGTTTACAAATGCTTATAAGACTCTGACTGGATTCAAATCGGCAACGATTAAAGGCTTTAGGTAAGAATGAGATCACTGCATACCTTTTACAATCATCAAAGCTTCTACTCTAAGGGTTGTCGTATCTGAGATCCCCCCACTAACCTTTTAAAGTTAAAGAGCACCTGTCACTAGCTTCCCTGCCTATGATGCTGACCAATCCGCACGAGGCAACTTGAGGGTAGTTCACGCCCTGTTGGCTAACTACCACAAATTAGCATATATGGAGCCAACACAACAGTGGGCCATATCTCTGGAACGAGGGGGTCTAGGAAAAAAAGAAAAACAGCGCTGGAATCAGCGAGACAGCGCTATTCAGGTCAGATAACCAGTTCAACTTATACCTAGTGACAGGTCTTCTTTAAGCATGGCAGGTGTCAGATGGAGGATCATTCATTTATTTGCCCCCTGTTGCTCCCCCTCACTCTCAGTATTGTTCTTAGTTATAATATATACTCTCAATTACCTCCACCCCATCCCCACCTCACTGCAGGATCACTCACCACCCTACCACATATATGTAGTTGGGTCCAAGGGCTCATCATATTCTACCACCTGCAGCTCAAATACAGCAACGTCCAAAAGGTTGTACAAAGAAATTTCAAGATGGAGCGTTTGAGCTTTTATCGGTAATTTGCACCTGCCACCCCCATTACAATGGTGCCATAGGCTGCTGCCTAATCTGCCTAACCTTTGTCCCTGCCATGCCCAGATTGTAATCACTCACTACAGTTCCCGTCCCAAAAATCTAAATTCCTTAACTCAGGCAGACATAGGAAGTTTTTTGGGTGTGGAAGGAAATCCCCCTAAACACAAACTACAACAATGGCGGGATTTTACTTTTTTCGGCTTTTCCTCTGTAATAAAATGAATATAAATGAAACACTAACCTGTGTGCATCGAAAACTAGCACCTAATAAAATGCAATCTGATCCCGCAAAAAAACGAGGCCTCAAAAGCTTTGTCGACAAAAAAAAAAAAGTTAATGTGGGGATGTAAAATATACTTCTGGCTACCTGAACAAGTACAGCACCCCAAATATCTGGCAGTCAAAGGGTTCAAGTATACAGGATAAATATTGCAATAAAGTCTGCTCTACCTGTCCACAGGTTGTATGAGATTAGAAAAAAAATATCTGCTTTATTTTCCAGAAGAAGCGCCACTCTTGTGCACAGGCAGCGTCTGGTATTGCAGCTCAGCCAGGTTCACTTAAATAAAGCTGAACTGCAATATCAGACACAACCTGTGGACAAGGGTGGTGCTGTTTTAAAAAGAAAAACTTTTTTTCTTTTCTTACACAACCTCTTTAATATAGACCTATAGATAGACCTATAGATAGTGCTTCAGGTTGGGATTATATTACCGTCATCTTTGTACAGTCTAATTGTTTGCACTTTATTTTAGGCCTGGAAGTCTCGTCGCTGATTA
This sequence comes from Rhinoderma darwinii, assembly GCF_050947455.1. NCBI lineage: Eukaryota > Metazoa > Chordata > Amphibia > Anura > Rhinodermatidae > Rhinoderma > Rhinoderma darwinii. Next base: position 29,285,301 of record NC_134690.1, on the reverse strand, counting down.
CACCGTTGTCACTGAGCCAGTGTCTACTTCTGCCATTACAACTGCCAATACCAACCTATTAAATAGCTTAAAATTAGCAAATTACAGTGTGGACCCTAAAATAACAACCATAGTAATCGGTGAGAAATTTTTATTTAAGTTTTTTTTTATTTTATTTTTTAAAGAAAAACTGGGGTTGTCCAGGATTAGAAAAATCGATCCGTTCTTCTTTTTTTTTTCTTCAGATATAGCGCCACTCTTGTTAACAGACTATGTCTGGTATTGCAGCTCATCTACAAAATTTTAGAACCTGTTGAATAGTCCAAGGTTATCTACTACATTGAAGTGTAATACTAACAATTTACAGTCAAAATCGACATAAAAATGAGTAACATTCCAGATACTCTGCTTCACTGGCGTGCCGATTTTGAATTATTTGATGTTTTCTCCATTCACAACCAGAGTTTCTTTCAAAACAATTCTGGTTGCCCTTGGAAACAGACAGTGCTTACTCTTCACTCTGATGTCGGACATGTGACCCAACAGTTGAGCTCCCACAATGCATTGCTTCATGCTTTCTTGAAGCCAGCAGAATTCTAAATGTGGTTAATGTGACAGACAGCAGTGGAGATAACCTGCTGTCTGTTTCCAAGGGCAACCAGCAGAATTTTAAACTAACTATGGGTGTGACTGGCGTATAAGATACAATATATTGTGAACTCAGTACAAAATACATCAATTAAGTCATCCCTGTATGTAGATTTCGGTTGTGTTAGTTGTCAAAAAGTGGACTACATTCCCTGATTGGGATCCGGGTGCCACTACCCTTTTTGCTTGCTGAAGCATTATATAAAATGAAGCCCTCTATATCCCCAAATTGAAAGCATATACTATATATCTGTCAACGTACTACCCCTGATGTAAGGATGGCATTTCCTAGAATGCAAATCACTAGAACAAGCTCTATGCAGACACTGAACAAGCAGGGAATGCTGGGAGATTAGAGCTCCGAAGCCTGAAACTCTTTACCCTTCCCAATCTTAAATTATTATTATTATTTGTTTTATACCTACAGACAAGAGTTCCATCAGAGTTAGTCCAATCAATATCTTCAACAAGGACACCCTGGTCCTGACTTGCATCGTGAATATCTCAGCGTATTCCAGTATTTCTTGGTATCTCAACGGCACAGAAGAAATAGGGAATACTTCATATACCACAAGACCTGTAGACAGCACCATACAATCCATATTAATCATCAACCGCGTATCGCTGAACAATACCGGTAAGGGTTCTGCTTTTGTGGGGACCCTTTATTATATGCACCCCCTTCCATATATCTACTGGTGGTTAGTGGCGATCTACCTATTTTATTCAGAAAACGGCTTCTCAGTTCAGTTGAGTGGTGGGAAGGGTTTCTCTAGTATTTGACAACCTTGTGGGTAATACACTTCTCTTAAGGGCATATTACAGGCAAAATAATGACTTAAATGGGACTGCCTTTATGTTTGGTCTCTTTGTTCTTCAGACCTCTGGAATACCCCTTTAAGCAGCGCCTGCAAGACCTACCTAACCTTCTCTACTCATTTCTGTCTATTGCACCATTATCATTACTATTTGTAGGCATGCTAGTAACAGTGGTCATACAGCTCCCTGCAGAAGATTCAGGGCTTCATACAGTTAAATTGTGGGGGGCCTTCTGGGAGGCGAGGTTAGCTGAAGACCATGCTCCTCACCACATTGGACTCAATATAATAGTCAGCTTGATAAAATATACTAAGCACCTAGATAAAAGACAACAAAGTCAGAAAACTACCTATTGACTTATATGGGGGAGTGTAGTGAGCATGCTCTGTGACATGTGAACTGTGCAATGAGGGGGAGGAGAGAGGAGGAGCTGTGCTGTACCCATCAACTATTGTCAATGGTGTGATCCTGTGTTACCCGCCTCTGAACGCCATTTGCCCTAATAGGGCGTACGTACAGGAGTTGTCATAATGAGACAACCCCTTTAAAAGCCATTCCGTAAGGAGTCCAAATGTTTATCGACACATTTCAAGTGTTTTGGACTTTTCCTAAAACCCTATTCAGACAACAGGGATTGTCTTATTGTTTCCCATTTTCCTGGATCCCTCAATAGACTCAAGTCCATGAGGGATCCGTGAAAACGGGTCCCGCACGGGTGCAAATCGGCCGTAAAAAATTGACGTTTTTCACGGCCGATTGGACGCCCAGGCATCTGAATAAAGCCTAAAAGTAAGATATTTCTGACTTTTTATATTTACCTTTTTTTTGTGTTTTTAGGAACTTATCGTTGCACATTTGACGACAACTTATACACTTACCAGGCGGAGAAGTCAATAGTTGTTCAGCCGCTGGAGATGAATGTTTTGAACACAAATATTGCCTGTAACAACACGGTGATTCCTGTTATTAAGTGCTGCACACAAGGCATAAGTATGGACTTTGACATGACATGCGCTGTCAAGTCAGGGATATCAGGTAGGTGGTGATATCAGGTGGCTGCTACTCTCACCCTTTATGGGAACATCAGTAATACCAAACATGACAGATAAAGTTGGCATGTTACATTTCTTGCTGTGACGTACCCCCTGTAGAAGGGCTGTAGACCACGTGACTGTGTGGCGCATCGTAGTAGAGGACAGGGCAATGAACTGCTTCCCGTCACACATTCATAGCTTTTGCCGCTAGAGGGATCTCACTGCTTACAGATTTATACAGGCCTATTGAGTTCAATACTAGCTGTATTAATCTATATGCAGTTAGCTCCCCCTAGTGGTGGCTGCAGGCAGTCAGAATTTTATCATTTAACTCTAGGACTGTGTGAAGGGAAGTTGGGGTTTTAGAGTTTTATGTCTAAAAAAGCAGCTCCAACCATTATAAAGTTATGGTATGAACTTAATCAGCACAGAGTTCTGGACCGCAAAATTGAATAATGGACATGGACTTTAACTTATCTGCCACCCACGGTTGTACATGCAAAAGGGACAGTCCAAGCAGCTGTTATATAGTCCATAGATTGGTGGGGCCCATGTTCTTCATCTTCCTTTGTCATGGATGGTGTAAACCACAGAGCTCCTCGTCACTGTTCCCCCGCTTAATGATTGGGCACACCGTTTCTGAAATGTTCTGCCTGATCATAGAGAGGACTGTGCGGTTGTCTACGCTCTATCCCCTCCCTGCACTCATCTCTATGATCAGTGCAGGGAGAGAACAGGAAGCTGAACGATCAGTGATTAGCTTCCTGTTACATCCGGGACAAAACTGAAGCAAGGAGTAACCAGTGGATCCCAGGTATCCTAAAATTAACCCTTTTACTGCCATAGACCACGAGGGATCCTGAAATTAATACCTTCAGTGCCCTTAAAAAAACAGAGATACTGACATTAACTCCTTCACTACCCTAAACCACTGGGTATACTAAATTTAACTCATTTACTGCCCTAGACCACCAGGTATACTGACATTAACCCTTTCAGTGCCCTACACCATTAGGGATATTGACATTACCCTTTCACTGCCCCAGACCACCAAGGATGCTGAAACTAAACCCTTCATTGCCATAGACCGCCAGGGATGCTCAGATGAACTCCTTTACTGCCCTAGACCACCAGGGATGCAGACATTAACCCCTGTACTGCCCTAGACCTGGATGCTGTGTAATACTCTTTAGCTGTATGCTATGTAGCTGCTGTATAGCACATTTTTCGGGCACTGCGTGTTAATATTTATTTGATGCTGTTCTGTATCATCCGGCTTAGAGTAAACAGTGCCCACATCACTATATGTCCTCCTCATTAGCTACCAGACTAATAGGGAACATTGCTCCTCATCTCCAGCTTACACAAGGACAAGACCACCATACTCGGATGTGGAATAAGTGGGGAACAATTACTGGATTGTCCTTTCAGGAGTAATGGTGGCGGTGGAGTAAACGAGCAAACCAGGGGCAACATTTTGCTGTGAGGCCCCATCTTCCTTTATGTATGGCCCTGCTGCTACCCATTACAATTAATGTAGCGCTACTGACCATCCCATACGGAAGAACTGAGGTCCAGTCCCTGCAATCAGAGATATGGATGACTGTTGTATGAGTACCTGGCTCCTATGTACGGCCATAGCAGTGACCAGTCCTTGTGACAGACACCAATGCTGGCGCAGGCTCCTTGCCCTTAGTGCCCCTCTGCACTGAATGGTGGTATGTCTTTTCTTGTATGGCATATATATATTTACTACATTGATGCCATGGTGTGGCATGACAGTAGTATTTTCATGCTGAACATCCCATACATTTTCAGTTGCTTCTGTATCTCTTGTATTTGTTATAATATCAGATGTCTGATCAGGATCCTTCTTATCCTTTTTAACAGGGATTGTAAGAAACAACACTCCGTGTATAACATACCAAGTTGCCACAAATAACACAAATTGTACCAGTTTTAATAATGGCAACTATGACTGCACGTGTTTCACAATGAATGGGGCGAATGAAACCCGCAACGTCAAAGTGGTATATCAAGCAACATGTAAGTGGTATTTGTGTATATGGAGCAGAAGTCCCATTGACTTTTATAGGAGAGTGTAGTGAGCATGCTCTGTGCATGTGCGTGCTGGGAGGGGGAGGAGGGAGGAGCTAAGCTCATCTATTCTCAATGGTGGATCCTGTGTTATTTGCCTTCAACTTTTATAACAGCAATGCTACCTTTCTATGTAATACTGCCGTGTGATGATGACACGACTGCTGACTCGTGTAGTGTACACAGCACAAACTGTCAGGAAGTGTCAGCGTGTTGTCAGGCCTCTGTGGCAAGTGTGTGGTCTAACATGTATTAAGAAAAAAACAAACAATTACACAAGGTAATAATTACTCAATGCTCTGCTAGTACTGGGGGCGGGGCTGTGACAACAACCCCAGTAATTTTGGCTTTATGATGTTAACTGTTTTCATTCTATTAAATAGATGAATGAATAGACATAAAGCACATGACATTAAGGTCACATGGTACAGATGTAATGAGATGAATGATTATTTTTTTTTTATGTCTTGTCAGATGAAGTTTCTGTGAGTTCAAATGCGGATATTGTTTCAGAGGGAAGAGAACTGACCATGCGATGTAATTGTACCGCCACCGCAGTACGAAATATCACCTGGTTCTTACAAAACAACATTCTCTCCAATTACTATAAAAATGACCTAACTACTTGTACCTCAACACTGACTATTCCTAAGAATGTAACAACTTTAGCCTGGAATGGTGAGTATCAAAATATCTATCTATCTATCTATCTATCTATCTATCTATCTATCTATCTATCTATCTATCTATCTATCTATCTATCTATCTATCTATCCTCCTATCCATCTATCTATCTATCTATCTATCTATCTATCTATCTATCTATCTATCTATCTATCTATCTATCTATCTATCTATCTATCTATCTATCCTCCTATTTATCTATCTATCTATCTATCTATCTATCTATCTATCTATCTATCTATCTATCTATCTATCTATCTATCTATCTATCTATCTATCTATCTATCTATCTATCTATCTATCTATCTATCTACAGTGAAGGAAATAAGTATTTGATCCCTTGCTGATTTTGTAAGTTTGCCCACTGTCAAAGACATGAACAGTCTAGAATTTTTAGGCTAGGTTAATTTTACCAGTGAGAGATAGATTATATTTAAAAAAAAAACAGAAAATCACATAGTCAAAATTATATATATTTATTTGCATTGTGCACAGAGAAATAAGTATTTGATCCCTTTGGCAAACAAGACTTAATACTTGGTGGCAAAACCCTTGTTGGCAAGCACAGCAGTCAGACGCTTTTTGTAGTTGATGATGAGGTTTGCACACATGTTAGATGGAATTTTGGCCCACTCCTCTTTGCAGATCATCTGTAAATCATTAAATCATTGGCAACTCGGATCTTCAGCTCCCTCCATAAGTTTCGATGCCACACGGAGCTGTTATGGACCTTTTGCATGCGCAAAACGCCACGTTTTTTGTGCGCGCAAAAAGCACACGCTCGTGTAAATCCGGCCTTAGGGTAGGGACACACTAGGCATGAACACTGCGGATTTTATGCAACACATTTTATTGTGGAAAATCCGCAGCGTATCACAGTCGCAGCAGAGTGGATGAGATGTGAACAAATCTAATTCACACACTGCAAAAATAATGGACCTGCAGTGTGGCTTTTGGCTTTTTAAGCCGCAGCGTGTCAATGTATTCTGTGGAATCGCTGCTCCTCTGTTGCGGAAATGCTGCGGTTCTGCCGCAAAAATCACAAATGAGAAAAAAAAAAAGGTACTTTTTTAAATTGATAAAAAAGTTTAGACTTGCCCCGGCCGTAGTCCTGGTGACGCGATCCTTTATTCTTAGCGCAGCCCGGCCTCCTGTCATGACGTTTCATCCCATGTGACTGCTGCAGCGGTCACATGGTCTACAGCGTCATCCCAGGAGGCGGGGCTACATTCAGAAGAGAGAGATGCGTCACCTAAACTACGGCCGGGGCAAGTCTAAACTTTTTTTTCCCTGCAGGATTCCCGCAGCGGACACGCCTCACGAAACCTGAGCCACTATTTGGTGCGGTTTTGCTGTCGGAATTCCCTGCGGCTACCGGGGCGGGAGTTTCCTTGTGTGCGTGATCGGTCGCGCGCGCGGGCGGTTTGACGGCCCCCATGACGAGAGGGGGGGCCCGCAGCTCACGATATTCTGTGGTGAAAAAAACGGGCCCCATTGCTGGGGCCCGTTTTTTTCTACAAAGGCAAGTCGCGGCAGTTGCCGGGCCCCCCTTTCAATTAGGTTTGGCCGGGCCCCTCACACCAGTACCCCTAATACCCCCTGATGGCGGCCCTGGGTACTCCGATGGACTTGGAGAAGGTGTTTGCAGAAAACCAGGTGCAATATTTCTGTTGGGCTGGAATCCCACCTTGACCAGTCTGGGTATGTATCCGACCCCAGACTTCACTGGCATACAGGAGGATTGGGGAGATGATGGAGTCAAAGATTATAAGCCAGACCGTCACTGGTGGGTTGAGATGATAGAGTTTTCTTCTGATGGCATAGAAGGTTTTGCACGCCTTGTCTTTCAGCATCTCTATCTTGATTTCTAGGCCCAGGTAAGTGTACCTGTCGGTCGCTGTGAGTGTGGCGTTATTTAGTGTGAAGGTCGGGTGCCTGGGGGATTTTGAGTTTCTCCTCTGGAACACCATCATGTTGGTTTTCTTTGCATTGATGGGTAGTGCCCACGTGGAGCTGAATTTTTCTAGGATTTGCAGGTTGTCTTGGAGACCTTTCTCGGTTGGTGATAGTAACAGAAGGTCATCTGCATACAACAGGAATTTCACCTGGGTGTCATGGAGGGCGAGACCTGGTGCTGAGGAGGATTCCAGAGCTGTGGCCAGTTCATTGATGTAGATGTTGAAGAGCGTTGGACTGAGGCTGCAGCCTTGTCTGACTCCTCGGCTCTGCTGGAAATCAGCCGTTCTTCTCCCGTTCACCTTCACGCTGCATCTGTTCTCTGTGTAGGAGCGTCTGATGACGTCATAGGTTTTACCTCCTATTCCGCTCTCCAGCAGTTTCAGGAATAGGCCCGGGTGCCACACTGAGTCGAAGGCCTTCTTAAAGTCCACAAAACAGGCGTAAATCTTCCCATGCTTTGTATTGTGGATGTGGCTCTTGATGATGCTGCGCAGGGTGTAGATGTGGTCAGTGGTGCGGTGGTTTGGCATTTGGTGGAGGACATTGTGCTGGGTGAGGAAGCTGAGGATTCTCTTATTCAGGATGCTGTTGAACAGTTTCCCCAGGTTGCTGCTGACACATATCCCTCGGTAGTTGGCCGGGTCGTACCTGTCCCCACTCTTGTGGATTGGTGTTATAAGGCCTTGGTTCCAGATTTGCGGGAAGTAGCCGGCACTCAGCACTATATTAAATAGTTTGACTATTGCGGCCTGTATTTCTGGCGGGCTGTGTTTTATCATTTCTGGTGAGATTCTGTCTAGGCCGCTGGATATTTTACACCTTATGTCTGAGGTTCTCTCAGTTACTTCTTGCAGTGTTATTGGTGTATTTGAAAATCTTTCAGTGGGTTTTGAAAATCTTTAAGTGTTTCCTCCATCGCCTTCAATTTTGATATTATTTGTTTTGTTCTTGGCTTTGTTCTTCTTTCGGGGTATCTTTGTAGAGGTCATTGAAATATTGGAGCCAGATGTTGCTGTTTTGGATGTGAAGGTTATTTTTCTTGCAATTTTTGTCCATGTGTTTCCATAATTCCCAGAACGAGTTGTCATGGAGGGCATCTTGGAGTTGGGTAAGTTTGGTGGAGATGTGCCTTTGTTTTTTCTTTCGGAGGATGGTCTTGTATTGCCTCTGTATGTTGCTGTAGGCCTCCTTCAGACCGGTGTTGTTTGGGTCTCGGTGCTTCTTATTTGAGGCAGTTCTTAGGGTCTTCTGTACTTCTTTGCACTCACGGTCAAACCAACCGTTAGGATGTATTTCTTGTGGCCTCTTGTAGTTACATCTTCTCAGGTCAGACCTCTCTGCCATGGTATAAAATATATTATTTAGGTCTTTTACGGCTTTACGGCTGTCTCATACACCTTGTTGTATAAGTTGTAAAGCATCTCCTGGACTTCTGGTCTGTTGATAGTTCCTTTATATTTTATAGTCGACATCTTGGACCATTTAAAAGATGGAGGGAGGTTGAAGAGGCCGGTCTGATGTGGTTTTAGTGCAGATGGTTTGTTTGTAATTTTAATGTATAGAAGCAATTGGTTGTGATCTGACTATTTATCTATCTATCTATCTATCTATCTATCTATCTATCTATCTATCTGTCTGTCTATCTGTCTGTCTGTCTGTCTGTCTGTCTGTCTGTCTGTCTGTCTGTCTGTCTGTCTGTCTGTCTCTCTATCATTCTATCTAGCAGCGCACAAGAGGATGGCGACAGCACACTGCGAACACTAATGCCACCTAAGCCACTAAATATAAATAAATATGCATTACTGCTAAATCTACTTACAATAGGGAGTTTCTTAGCGCACATTTTGATAAAGTTGTGTGAGCCCACCTGCCACGACAAGGCGACCTCTGTAAGGTGGGAACCTACGCTGCACATACACCCAGAACTGGGACTAAGCCTACATATATCTGGGGATGGTAGGAACCAGCATTAAACAAAATAAAATCACCCAGGGCAGAATGGGAGGAGTGCAAGATCAAAAAAATGGAGGCAGTCACTAACCTCACATATATGAATCACATAAACAACACAAAAGGAACAGCACATTCCAACAAAATTAAAGAAATTGTGTATACAGGTGCAAGAACGTCTGTGACTGTAAATTGATACAGTACACAAGAAAATGGCGACCGCACACCACGAACACTAATGTCACCTAAGCCACTTAATATAAATAAATATGCATTACTGCTAAATCTACTTACAATAGGGAGGATCTTAACGCACATTTTGATCAAATTGTGTGAGCCCACCTGCCACGACAAGGCGACCTCTATGAGGTAGGAACCTACGCTGCACATACACCCAGAACTGGGACTAAACCTACGTATTCTTGGGGATGGTAGGAATATGGTAGGATTCTATCTATCTATCTATCTATCTCATATCTATCGATCTATCTATCTATCTCATATCTATCGATCTATCTATCTATCTATCTATCTATCTATCCATCCAATTCATATCTGTCTGTCTGTCAGACTGTCTGTCAAAAAAATGCTATTGAAAGGTGTACATAGCCTTTAAGTGGTCAGTGATAATATTCCTGGGGGTCTAGAGTGACTTAGTGTATAATACTTTGTATCTCTGGTGGTCTGAGGTGATAAAGGGGTTAATAATTATATCCTTTATCCCAGGTGGTCTAGGATAGTTGTGGGTTAATCTCTTATATCCTAGTGGTTTAGTGGTTAATATACTAAATACATTTAACTCAAAGTTTTCTCCTGAGCTCCTCAGGGGAGGAGTCATTTGGCGCAGGAATTGTTCTTGTTGAATGCTGAATTAAAGGGCAACTAAACATTTAAAAAACGTCTGACATGTCATAGTGACGTGTCAGCAGTTTTGATTGGTGGGTGTTCGAGCACTGAGACCCCCACCAATCACTGAAACGAAGCAGCTGAAGCCCTCGTGTGAGCGCTCAGCCGCTCCGTGTGTGTTCGTTTTTTCCCGGAAATCATTGTATCGGAGTACGGGCTCAATAGAAAGTCTATGAGCCCGTACTCCGATACATCGGCTTTCCGGAGAAAGACGAACAGACACGAAGCGGCTGAGCGCTCACACGAGGGCTTCAGCTGCTTCGTTTTAGTGATCAGTGGGAGTCTCAGTGCTCGGACCCCCACCAATCAAAACTGCTGACACGTCACTATGACATGTCACAAGCTTTTTAAACGTTTAGTTACCTTTTAATGGAATTGCTTGGAATTTATCAGATTTAAGAAATACATGAGTATGGCCAATATCCACTGAAACATAATACACAACGGGCTAGTAATACTGGTGTTTTATCTTGCAGGAACTTTCACTTGCTCAGTGGAGACAGTCAGCAATGGTATTCTGTCAGCAATCAAAGAAATCCGCATCGCTAGACTCATCAGAACAAGTCAGATTATTACGAGTCCAGTGGCCCTCAATTTCCAGTGTAATCAAATGATCAATTTTTACTGCTGCATAAGTAGTATGACGGCGTACAGTGGAGCGGTTTTAGAAATCTATACGAAGTTGGGGAAACTTTACACTTCAGGTAATGGCCCGCATTTTTAATCATTGTCATAGCGATTATGTGATTCATAGAGGCAGAAAATCTTATCCAGGCCGCATGATGTCTAAGTTCTGATATTTTGCAGAATTGAATGAAGGCCCAATCATGGAGCAAGCATCCTCCTGGGATGATGTTACATCTCATGTGACTGCTGCAGCCTGTAATTGGCTGCAGCGTTCACATGGGATGAAACATCATCCCAGGAGGCCGGCCAGGACAAAGAAGCATAGAATTCTGCGAAAGTATACGATTTTTTTTCTGAGTTGCGATTTTTGCAGCAGAATCGCACCTTTTCTGGAAAAATCTCAACATCTGCTATTTGTTGCAATGTTTTACCTCCCGATTTAATTCAATGGAGAAAACCCGCAGCAGAAAACCAGCGATTACGCAAATACAATTGACGTGCTGCGGATTAAAAAACGCAACGCAGGTCAATTTCTTAGTGGTTTTTCCACTTATCATTTGTGTAGCGTGCGGATAAGATTTGTTCAAATATATTCCACTCTGCTGCTACTGTATTATGCTGCGGATTTTCTACAACGAAATCTGACCCATATATTGACTGTATAAATCCATATTCAATTAGCTCCCCCCAGTGGTGGCTGCAGTCAGTCGGAATTATATCATTTATTAATTAAGATATGTTATGAAATGAATCAACACACTTAGCGAGCTCTCTATAGTGTGTGAGGCCAATTCTGAGTCACAAAGTGATATCATATGGCACAAAATATTACTCGGTACCACCAAATGGCAATATCACAAAAATCTAACAAAACTGCATTCTGTGCTGGTAAGTGCTATTCTGTTTCACAAAATTACAATAATCTGTGTCACAGGGGGGTCATTTGTGTTGTAAAATGTCGTTAGTGTCATTAAATTGTATTTTGTAAAATAATATTTTGTATCCTAGTTTGGCATTTTTGTGATAAAATCATATTCTATGTCCCAGAGTGGTATTTTGTGCTACAAAAGTGTAGGATCTGTCATAAAATCTCTTCATCTATAAAGGTCCTAGCACCCATAAATGACAATAAGTTATGTTCTGGCATCTTTTGAATTGCAGTCAGTATTTTTTTTCATGTTTCGCACTCCTGGTCACATGCATATGTAATGTTTCTCTTTTTAAAATGAGGTATTTTTTTTATAGATCAGAAAGTATGTATTTTCTTGTATAGAGAAGTGCTTAAAAGATCTCTTCTTCACCTTCTTCATCTTCTTCTACTTCTTCGTCTTCTTTTTCATCTTCTTCATCTTCTACTTCTTCTACTTCTTCTACTTCTTCGTCTTCTTTTTCATCTTCTTCATCTTCTACTTCTTCTACTTCTTCTACTTCTTCGTCTTCTTTTTCACCTTCTTCGTCTTCTACTTCTACTTCTTCGACTTCTGCTTTGTCTTCTACGTCTTCTTCATCTTTTTCTTCTACTTCTTCTTCTACTTCTTTTTCATCTTCTTTGTCTTCTTCTTCTTCTACTTCTTCTTCTACTTCTTCTACTTCTTCGTCTTCTTCGTCTTCTTCGTCTTCTTCTTCTTCTACTTCTTTTTCATCTTCTTTGTCGTCTTCTTCTTCTACTTCTTCTTCTTCTTCTACTTCTTCTAATTCGTCTACTTTTTCTACTTCTACTTCTTCGTCTTCGTCTCCTACTTCTTCGTCTTCTTCTTCTACTTCTTTTTCATCTTCTTCGTCTTCTTCTTCTACTTCTTTTTCATCTTCTTCTACTTCTTCTTCTACTTATTTTTCTTCACAGTTATGGACATTTCAGGCCAGTGCTTTAGGACCAGTAACACCCCTACCCCTGGTAATAATGGTGAATGTTTGGACTTCAAAGCTCGATGCAATATTACTAACACAATCGGTGATACAGTTACAAGTGAATATATGGACCTGACATATGTGAAAGGTAAAACCTTTGAATTAATCGGGGAAGATGCAGAAAGCATATGGCTCCTATGCAAGAACAGTATGTGGGCTCTTGGTTTTCCAACTTCTAATTAGTAAAGAATGGGGGCTGGTTATTGTGCACCTACTTACTACATGGCTCTCTAGAAAGTCATCCTATGCTGGCACATATGGCACATACACCCTTAGTGTATTACAGCCAGACATCCCATGCTGGCACGTACACCCTTACTGTATTACAGCCAGGCATCCTATGCTGGCACATATGGCACGTACACCCTTACTGTATTACAGCAGGCTTCCTATGCTGGCACGTACACCCTTACTGTATTACATCCAGGCTTCCTATGCTGGCACGTACACCCTTACTGTATTACAGCCAGGCATCCTATGCTGGCACATATGGCACGTACACCCTTACTGTATTACAGCCAGGCATCCTATGCTGGCACATATGGCACGTACACCCTTACTGTATTACAGTCAGGCTTCGTATGCTGGCACATATGGCACGTACACCCTTACTGTATTACAGCCAGGCTTCCTATGCTGGCACGTACACCCTTACTGTATTACAGCCAGGCATCCTATGCTGGCACATATGGCACGTACACCCTTACTGTATTACAGTCAGGCTTCCTATGCTGGCACATATGGCACGTACACCCTTACTGTATTACAGCAGGCTTCCTATGCTGGCACGTACACCCTTACTGTATTACAGTCAGGCATCCTATGCTGGCACATATGGCACGTACACCCTTACTGTATTACAGCCAGGCATCCTATGCTGGCACATATGGCACGTACACCCTTACTGTATTACAGCCAGGCATCCTATGCTGGCACATATGGCACGTACACCCTTACTGTATTACAGCAGGCTTCCTATGCTGGCACGTACACCCTTACTGTATTACATCCAGGCTTCCTATGCTGGCACGTACACCCTTACTGTATTACAGCCAGGCATCCTATGCTGGCACATATGGCACGTACACCCTTACTGTATTACAGCCAGGCATCCTATGCTGGCACATATGGCACGTACACCCTTACTGTATTACAGTCAGGCTTCGTATGCTGGCACATATGGCACGTACACCCTTACTGTATTACAGCCAGGCTTCCTATGCTGGCACGTACACCCTTACTGTATTACAGCCAGGCATCCTATGCTGGCACATATGGCACGTACACCCTTACTGTATTACAGTCAGGCTTCCTATGCTGGCACATATGGCACGTACACCCTTACTGTATTACAGCAGGCTTCCTATGCTGGCACGTACACCCTTACTGTATTACAGTCAGGCATCCTATGCTGGCACATATGGCACGTACACCCTTACTGTATTACAGCCAGGCATCCTATGCTGGCACATATGGCACGTACACCCTTACTGTATTACAGCCAGGCATCCTATGCTGGCACATATGGCACGTACACCATTACTGTATTACAGCCAGGCTTCGTATGCTGGCACATATGGCACGTACACCCTTACTGTATTACAGCCAGGCTTCCTATGCTGGCACATATGGCACGTACACCCTTACTGTATTACAGCAGGCTTCCTATGCTGGCACGTACACCCTTACTGTATTACATCCAGGCTTCCTATGCTGGCACGTACACCCTTACTGTATTACAGCCAGGCATCCTATGCTGGCACATATGGCACGTACACCCTTACTGTATTACAGTCAGGCTTCGTATGCTGGCACATATGGCACGTACACCCTTACTGTATTACAGCCAGGCTTCCTATGCTGGCACGTACACCCTTACTGTATTACAGCCAGGCATCCTATGCTGGCACATATGGCACGTACACCCTTACTGTATTACAGTCAGGCTTCCTATGCTGGCACATATGGCACGTACACCCTTACTGTATTACAGCAGGCTTCCTATGCTGGCACGTACACCCTTACTGTATTACAGCCAGGCATCCTATGCTGGCACATATGGCACGTACACCCTTACTGTATTACAGCCAGGCATCCTATGCTGGCACATATGGCACGTACACCCTTACTGTATTACAGCCAGGCTTCGTATGCTGGCACATATGGCACGTACACCCTTACTGTATTACAGCCAGGCTTCCTATGCTGGCACATATGGCACGTACACCCTTACTGTATTACAGCCAGGCTTCCTATGCTGGCACATATGGCACGTACACCCTTACTGTATTACAGCCAGGCATCCTATGCTGGCACATATGGCACGTACACCCTTACTGTATTACAGCCAGGCTTCGTATGCTGGCACATATGGCACGTACACCCTTACTGTATTACAGCCAGGCTTCCTATGCTGGCACATATGGTACGCACGCCCTTTCTGAAATAAAGCCAGGAGTCCTGTGCTGCCCTACCTGAACCCAGCATAGGACAGAGGAGTAGGGTTCGCTGAGCTCAGTAATAAATACTGTAGGTATGCATACTGTGATGGTGATTTTTGGGAAACAATCCCTGTATATGATGGCCAGACTCAAAGGCTCACCCCCCCCCCCCCCAGCCTCCACCAACTTCCCTCATTGATTGACAGCTTTCTTTCATTGAATACAGGCAAAGCTGTCCATCAGTATGTGCTGTAGTGGGGGATACAGAGCTCACCTGACTTCCCACAGATAGGGCGACGTACTGGCGACGCCTGAACATGTGCTTTAAATACTAAGGTCAATGTAACTTCTTGTCATTGTTAAAAATTATTGTCAGCTGATAAAACTGGGTGACAACCATTATGGCCACTATTATAGCGACCTCAGGAGTAGTCACTCAGCATTCGTAACTTTTTGAGTGACACATCTGTGTGGTTATGAGGGGATACAATATAAATCTGATCCTGATTAATGCACAGATAGGCAGATATGTTATTTAAAAGGGAGAATTCTTCTGTATACTGAGTGGTACCAATCCAGTGGAGAGCAGAGATTGTGTGCTGTCACCCACTGTCAAAAGTGCCTGCTGCTAGTACGAACGTACTGCCTATATGCCTTAAAGACGTCATAGAAGAGGGACTCTTGCTTGGGACTCCCTCTATTAGCCAGAGCAGAGAGCCGCAACAACATTTGATAGCTGCTGATCATCAGGGTTAGGCGATCCAAGACCTGATCGCCATGGTGGCTATATTCTTGGATAGATGGGTTGATTAATACTCCAGGACAATACAGATCATCAGTCCCTTTAAAATTAAAGGGGTTGTTTCATCAGAGACAACCCCTTTCACAATGCGGTCCCAGGGCTGGACCCCCGCCAAAGAACTGATTTTGCCGGGGGAAGCTGGAGATAGCCAGACATTTCTCATGCAGCAGCCACTACAGGGGAAATTGAGTATTACATGGCAGCCATTCAGATTGACAGCTGTCCCTTTAATACAAGGACGGCTTGATTTCGCCAGTGTGGCTGTCCATTTTGACTCATAGAGGGGGGTCCCGAGCGGAAGACCCCCTAATAGGGCATATGGACAGGGATTTTTTTCATGAAACAACCCCTTTCCGTGGGGGAACAGCAGTGGTGGAATATAGTAGTGATGTGTGAAATGTAAACATTATCGTCTAGCCCATAACCCACTTATCCACCAGGATACCCAAACACACTCAGCCATAAGTTGTGCCGTGTATAATACATCATATAATTTACAAGATGGCCAGGTATAAATAAAAAGTACACTACAAATAGTTAATATTATATGGGAACGTTACAAAAATGACTGTTTTTAATTTCTTTTATAGCTCCAAAATGCACCAACCCATATATCGGAGACATAAACTCTATAACAACTATTTCTTGTCAAGATAAGGACCAATCATTAACAGGAACCATAAATTACACCTGCACTGGTGGTCAATGGATAGAAACGACTTCAAACTGTGTGTCTGCAGCTCTGAACGACATTAAAAATCAACTGGAAGTAAGTCAACACACGATCTCACTACTTGTAGTTCACCGCTCGTGGAGCCTTCGGGACATGCGTGCCGATGGAGGGCGGTATCATAAGATCATGAATGTCTTGCGTTTGCTTCCACGTTCTCCCTGCGCTTGTGTGGATTTTCTCCAAGCTTTTCTGGTTTTTTACTACATTCCAAAAACATAAACATACTGATAGGTGTATCACATTTATCTCATTCACTGACAGCAAGCGGAAATCTAGAAAATGTTGATGAATTGATACATGGAGT
Organism: Rhinoderma darwinii; assembly: GCF_050947455.1. Lineage (NCBI taxonomy): Eukaryota > Metazoa > Chordata > Amphibia > Anura > Rhinodermatidae > Rhinoderma > Rhinoderma darwinii. Next base: position 29,268,410 of record NC_134690.1, on the reverse strand, counting down.
ATATTGGAAAGTTGTAGTACCTTTCATGAACATAACTATTAAGGTACGTTCACACGTAAAGATAAAACAGCCTCTGATCTTCAGCCGTTTTTGTAGCCGAAAACGTTTTTTGAGGCGTTTTTGGAGCTGTTTTTCCAATGACACAATGAAAAACAGCTCCAAAAACGGCTCAAGAAGTGACATGCTCCTTCTTTTTACCAGGCATTTTTCTAACCACCGTTTTTAAAAAAAAACACCCCATCTGAACGAAACGCCATTTTTCCCATTAAAGTCAATGGGCAGATGATTGTAGGCGTTTAGCTACGGTTATTCCAGGTGTATTTCAAGGCATTTAGGCCTAAAAATACGCCTGAATACGCAGCGTGTGAACATACACTTAAACTTTATTTGCATAAAACCAGAAAAGCCCTTTAGTGCTGTGCCCCAGATGTCAGGTTTGGGGTTCTCTTTATGATCAGCGCAGGTCAGAATGAAGAAGCTAAACCCAATAAGCACATAGCATTTAGCTTCCTATCGGAGACGGAAGAGGTCACTGAAGCCTGGGATTGGAGTTAATAAAAAAAATACCAGGTATTAGACCCTTCCCTACCCTAGACCACCAGGGACGCAGGCATTACCCCTTCCACTAACAAAACCAATAATGTCTTTAACCAAACTTTATTCCAAAATAATATTTGTAAATAATCTTTATTAGTCCACAATCTAGGACAGAAGCCCCTACAATTATATACAAAAATGTACAAAACAATATAAAAAACATATAATAAAAACAGCCTCAGGTGAAAGAAGCCAAAATGACCCAAATACAGTGGTTTATAAGTCAGTAATATTTGTATATCAATAAATATCCACCAAGGAACAAATACCCAGGTTCAAATCCCAATGGGAAGACCACAGGTACAGTCTAAGAAAAAGTGCAATAGTACAAAAAGCTAATGTAGTTAAATGCCCTTGGTAGATATGATGGCAGATGGACATTGAAGTGCACCGAGGAAACACTTTGACGCACATTTCGCACCCTTCGTCAGGAGTTGCCACTACAATTACCGCTTCTACTATCCTAGACTGCCAAAGAAGCCAGCACTTGCACTACTCTAGACCACCAGGGAAGATAGCATGAATCCATCCATCTCTCAAGACCAACAATGAAGCTCGCAGTTACCCCTTCACTGCTTTAGGCCGCCAGGGATGCTGACATTAACCCCTTTGAAAACTTCGAACACCAGGGAACTTGGTATTTAAGTGTAACTAAACTTTTAAAAAAACTCATAGTGACATGTCAAAAGTTTCAATTGGTGGGGGTCCATGTACTGAGACCCCCACTGATAGCTAAAACGAGGCGGCAGAAACGCTCTGGTGAGAGCCGTGCTATTTAGTTTCTGATCGGATTTCCGCGGAGCGGTGTACGAACTCAGTAGAAAGTCTATGATCCGTACACCGCTCGCTCGGCTTTCAGAGGAAAGCCAATCAGAAACTAAGCGCTTCTGCCACTTCATTTTAGTGAATGGTAGGGGTTCTCCTTGCTCGGACCCCCACCGATCAAAACTTCTGACATGTCACTATGACAGGTCAAAAGTTTTTTAAAAAGTTTAGTTACACTTTAACTCATTAATTAACCTAGAATAGAGTTGACATTGAAACCTTCAATGCCTGAGACCACCGGAGATTAAACCCTTCACTACCCTTCAACTAGGCTTGTTGGTGTTAACCACTTCATTACCCTAGATAACAAGGGATTAACTTCTTCACTATATTAACCCCTTAACTATCCTAGAGCACCACCAGTTGGTATCCTATTACATAGTCAGCCTTATGTCAGATGGTGCCCTGTGGTATTTTCTGTTGGATAACCCACTTCCTATAGCGTACTGCCATACAGTGTACAAAGAATCACACCATACAGTGCCTACGTAAAAGTGCCATAAAGTACCGTATGGTGCCTAAATAACAGTGCTATACAGTGGCCACATAAAAATGTCATACTGTTGGCTAAATAACAATGCTATACAATGCTAAATTGCAAAAATAATGTACTGTACGGTGCTAAAGTTGCACTGCCGCACAATGCCTAGGTAAGAACGATCAACTAGTGCTTAAATTATACCAATATACAGTGACCAAGTAATATCTCCACAAATGTGTATCAGTGTGATTGGTACAACTTTGCAATTACGTTTTATTCAAAATAATTTTTACTTTTTGAGATACATCTGCTTTGTATCCTGTATACAGAGCAGCTGTATCTAGCACTGAGAACTGAAGCCGTCAGGTCAGTGGGACTGACTGGTACAGTGACAGTGGGTTTTGCGGGTCTCTGACACGCGGGTTCCAACTGTAATCTATCACATCTAAGTTATGAACTTAGATGTGATCGATAGCAGCTCGGACCCGCTGTTACTGAACCCGTCAGTGCCGCTGAGCTGATGGCTTCAGGTCTCAGCGCTAGATATAGCTGCTCTGTATACAGGATACAAAGTAGCTGTATCTGAAAAAGTAAAAACAATTATTAATAAAATGTTATTACAAAGTTGTACCACACATTTTTATCTAAAAATAAATAAATAGTTTTTAATGTGTAGCTAAACGTTTGACAAACTTCTGACATGTCATAGTGACATGTCAGAAGTTTGGATTGGTGTGGTCCGAGCACTGAGACCCCCGCCAATCGCTAGAACGAAGCAGCTGAAGCTTCGTGTCTGTTCGGCTTTTTCCGGAAATAAATGTATCGTTGTACGGACTCCGATAGATCGGCTTTCTGGAAAATGGCGAACAGACAGGAAGCGGCTGAGCGCTCACACGAGTTTCGTTCTAGCGATTGGTGGGGTTCTCAGTGCTCGGACCCCCACCAATCCAAACTTCTGACATGTCACTATGACATGTAACAAGTTTGTCAAACGTTTAGCTACACTTTAAATGTGTTCACAGCTTTTTTTTTTTTTTTTTAAATTTGTTTTTATTAATTTTCCATATAAACAACACAATAACAACATAAAGTGATCTCAGGCGACTTAGTGCACTTGAAAAGCATATACTGACTTGCAAGTCAGGCAGATAAGTACATACATTCTCTGTGCCTTTATACAGAACGAGAATTTATACATGTCATTACCACGTCTCCATTGTGCTTATCTCGTCTCAGCGAGGGAACAATCGTGCACTTTAGCCCCCTTCTCGGCCACACAACCGTGGGCCATACTGCTCGGACACATAACCAAACATAAAAACCAACATACTATCAAAAAATAAAACCTTCATTGCCCGCCGCCTCTCCTGTTTACCACGTGTTATCCCCCCCAGTCCTCCTTTTAGAAGTCTGTTGCATCCATTTCCTGTCCCTCGTTGTCTACACTCCCCCCTTCTACACCCTATCTCAGGCATGTATGGAAGTCCTATTGCATAATATCCCCAGCCAGCCTCCTCCTCTGATACCATGTAGTGGGTTGGAAGCAGGTATGTATTTTATCTTTTACTCGTTGGGGTAGTAGAGAAATAAAGCCCTCCCAGATCTGAAAGAAAGTCTTAACCCTTTTTTCCTTCTGGTGTGAAGCCTCCACCCAATCCATCTTCATCATGAAGGATAATTTTTCCAGGAAAACCTGAAGTTGTGGGGCCTGGGTGTGGTTCCACACTTGCAGTATTGCCTTCCTGCCTGCTGCTGCCAATAAATGTAGGATGCGAAGTTCATGTCGGGTATGATCCTGTGTGCCTGTTTCCACATACCCCAGTATTGCCCATTGGGAGGTCAAAGCAAACTGCCCCGTCATGTTGGTCTTTGCAAAGTCTCCAACCCTCTCCCAGAACTCCCGGATACGAGGGCACGCCCATAGGCAGTGGTACAAGTTTGCCTCCGTCTCACCACATTTAAAACAGTCCGAGGTCTCATACAGTCCCATCCTGTGGCCCCTTTGGGGTGTAATATATGCTCGATGGGCCACCTTTAGCCACATTTCCACATATCTTGCTGAGGGCAAGAGTTTGTGCGCAAAGATTGTGGCCTGTAGTATAACTGTGGGGGTTAAAGTCGCATCGTCCGCCTCCCATTTCGCTAGGCCTGAGTTAGGGGTACTATATTCTATGGAGGGATGGAGAAATCTGTACAATCTAGATATTCTCGCCAGATGTGTTCCTGGCTCTAGTATCAGTGATTTAAAAGGGGAAGTCCATTCCTCAGGTGGGATGTGACCCAGCACCACCTGCGCATAACTCTGGGCCTGTATATAGTTAAAAAAGGGGAGAGAGATGTGTGGGTATTTAATTTGTAAGTCCTGTAGGGAGAGCATTGTATGGAGCGTGGGATGCAAAAGGGCCCCCAAGGAATTAATACCATTATCATGCCAAAAGGTAAACATACGGTGTGAGGTACCCTGCTGAAACCGCAGGTTCCTGACCAGGGTCAGTGCTGGTGAGAATTGGGTGTTTAGGTGTAGCATGTGGCGGATCTTATGCCAGGTCCTCCAAATTGTAATTATGAGTGGGTTGACCCTAGAGTCAGTAGGCAACATGTCATATGGGAGATGTAGAAGGTTTATAAGGGATATCCCCGGGGTAAAAGACTGATCCACCTGAGGGGTAGTGTAGTATGAGGTGCCTTGTGCCCAGTCCGATATCACCCTGGCCAACGCCGCCAGATTATAAGTCCTAATGTTGGGGAAGTTCAGACCGCCGTTAGACCTGTGTTGTTGTAAAACATGAAACGGGATTCTCGGCCGGCCCCCCGCCCAGATAAATTCCCTGTAAAGTTTATTTATAAGCTGTTCATCCTTCGGTCTCAAGTACACAGGCAGGGATTGAAAAAGATAAAGAAGTTTAGGGAATTCCACCATTTTCAGTAAATTTGCCCTGCCCATGAATGTGAGAGAGAAGTGTTGCCAAGATTTCAATGTGGATTCTAAGGCTACAATATATTTAGAAAGATTGCAGTTATAAAGGGTAGAAGGCGCTCTAGTGATCTCAACTCCCAGGTATTTTATCGAAGAAGTGCACCATTTCAGGGAGAACTGCGATGACCATAGGGGCGTGCAAGGGCCTTTTAGAATTAGGGCTTCACTTTTATCCACGTTCAGGGTGTAGCCGGAAAGTTTCCCCAGCGTTTGTAGTTCCTCCAGGGCCCGGGATAAAGTGTGTCTGGGGTCCTTGAGCACAAGAAGAAGATCATCCGCATAAGCCGTCATCTTCAACTCGTATCTCCCCAGATGTACACCCCTGAACGTGGATGACATGGAAATGTGGTATAATAGGGGGTCTAATGACATGTTGAATAGGATAGGGGAGAGGGGACAACCCTGTTTTGTGCCCCTGAATAAATCTATCGTTTGAGAAAGGTGTCCGTTAATAAATAGGTTTGTAGTGGCCTGCGTCTGTAAGGAGTGCAGGTACGTCAGAAAGGTCTGACCAAAATTCCTACCCCGCAGCGTTTCGTTTAAAAAGGGCCAAGAGACCTTATCAAAAGCTTTTTCAGCATCTAGGCTGAGTAGCATGGTCGGAAGTTGGTCAGCCTCCTGTGCCCGCACTGTCGCAGCAATCACCGCCCGGATGCTTTTAGAGGAGTATCTGCCAGAGACGAACCCCATCTGGGAAGGGTGGGCAATTGCGGGAAGGAATGTCTGTATACGATTAGCTAAAATTTTTGACAGGAGTTTATAGTCCTGATTAAGCAGGGAGATAGGTCTGTAGGACTGGGGTAAGACTGGGTCCTTATTTGGTTTAGGGATAATTATGGTTCGAGAGTCAAAAAACGAGTCTACTACCAGGTTGTTGCGGTAAATGTCATTGAGTAAGCGAGTTAGATGTGGGACTATGTCTGGGGATAGCATCTTGTAGTACTCACTCGGAAAACCGTCTGGCCCTGGGGATTTGTGGTTGTGTGAAGAGGAGATAGCTAGGCGGACTTCCTCTTCCGAGATGTCCGCCTCTAAAAGCGTGTTTTGTTCCTCAGAGACCCTAGGCATGGAAAGAGTTTCCAAGAAGGCCTTCACTTTTGGCATATCAGTGGGAGCTGCCCTGTAGAGGTCTTCATAATACTCCGCAAATATTGCTTCAATTTTCTCAGTTTCCGAGTGTAGTGCCCCTGAGCGTGTATCCCTTGCCAGAAGCACACGGCCCGTGTTGCGTGGGGGTCGCGTGAGATATGCCAATAGGGATCCTACCCTGTTGCCCCACCTGTAAAATTTGTTTTGGGAGGTCTTCACCTGCCACATTGCGTGCCCCTGTAAGAAAGTGTTCAGTAGGCCCTGCGCATCTAAGAATTCTTTTTTAGAGTCAGGGGTGGGGTTGCCCGCGTGTATGGATTGTGCTCTAAGGAGATTAGATTGTAAATCGAGAAGTTGTGTCTGTGTTTTCTTACGTTTTAAGTTTACATAACTTATTATATGCCCCCTCATCACTGCTTTAGAAGCCAACCATATCAAGGCTACATCATCTAGCTGCTGGCTGTGATCTTGGATATAGTTATTCCAGTGTGTTTTTAGGTAGCTTCTGAAGTCCTCTGACTCATAAAGGTATGATGGGAACCTCCACAGATTCGTCCGGGGCATAGGGGGCAGCCCCTCTAAGGTTAGGGATACAAGGGCGTGATCTGATATGGCGATGGGTCGGATATCCGTCCGTGTTACTCTTGAAAACAAGCCTGTAGTGAGCATTATATAATCGATTCTGGAAAAAGAGTCGTGTACTGCAGAGTAAAACGTATAATCTCTCACTTGTGGATTATGGAGTCTCCAGGGGTCACATAAGGAGAGATGCTCCATGAAGAAGGCCATCTGCGAACTGGGAGGGGAGTCTGCATGGTCTCCACCCGATCTATCGAGGGGAGGGTAAGAAGCTAGATTATAGTCTCCAGCCACAATCAGGTCCGAACATTCCCTTTGCAGCAAGAATTCCAGTAGTTTAGGATAAAAACCGTCAGTCGTCAGGTTGGGGGCGTAAATGTTAAGAAGAGAGTACGATTTGTCAGCTACCATAAGTCGGATATATACAAAACGGCCATCGGGGTCAGAATACCTATCTTGGATGGAGTATGGCAGGCCTTTCCTGAAATATACAGCGACCCCACGTGTCTTGGTGGAGTACGTGGAGACCACTGGCGCCTCTAACCAGGATGCCCGGATAGGAACATAGTGGTCCGTTCTCCAGTGAGTTTCCTGCAAACAGATGATATCTGCGCGTTGGCGCTTTATATGTGCGAGCACTTTGCGCCGTTTTTCAGGGGTATTCAGACCTGCCACATTCCATGACACTATGTGTAGGGTGGGGGGTGTATGGGACTCATGTGATGTGCTTATTAGGGTACTCATCCTGTGTCTAGACGTATGACTTCTGTCAATATGATCCAAACGCTATTACGACGCCACTTCCCGTCCCAGCGAGCGCGAAGTGTAGTCAGCATACAAGAACGGGGGGACCGTTTCCGGTCACAAGAGGCTACAGGTAACCTAAAAGAGAGAGGCGGCAAGCATGAAAATCTAACCATAAAAAAACAAAATAACATCATCATACCAGTAAGTACATTACAGTGAGTGAGGTGGGTACTATAAACCCTCCCCCATCTACAGGCGAAGAAAAACAGATAGCTTCCATAGAGCAAACCAAGGGTCTCAAGACCCATTTAACCAACAAGAAGCCAATAGGCCAGAAAGTGAACCGACTCCGCCACAGTATAATGAATATATATCAGTCCGCCACCACTGGAGGATATCTTCTGGCAGCTTCCTCCGGGGAGTCGTACAGCCGGGCCCGACCATTCTCCACCACACGTAATTTTGCCGGATATAACAGCTGAAAACGGATATTGTGATCATGGAGATGTTTACAGATCGGTGTGAAAGCTTTGCGCTTCTGGGACACTTGAATCGAAAAGTCCTGAAACATTAAGATTTTGTGGCCTTGAACCCGAAGCTCTGGGGCCTGTCTGTACGCCCTGAGGATCCTTTCTTTAACTGTCCAGTTATGGTAGCGGGCTATGACAGCCCTCGGCCTGCCCCCCCCACCCTGGTCTCTCCTCTGTCCTAGGCGGTGGGCCCGCTCAATGGACAGGGGATCTTCCGGCGTTTGGACTCCAAGAGCCCTGGGCAAATCAGTGGACAAATACTTGGCAAGTGTTTCTGCCGTAACCTCCTCCGGGATACCAACAAATCGCAGGTTATTGCGCCTTTCTCGATTTTCCAAATCATCTAGTTTTTCTTGCAGTGTGCGAATAAGGACATCTTGATGGGTGGTTAGACCCTCCAGGCGAGTCACCTCCGTCTCACAGGACATGGTTCTGGTCTCCAAGTCCCCCAGCTTCTGGGAATTTGCGGTCACCTGTGCCAGCACCGTGTTAATAGAGGATTGTAGAAGGTCCAATCTTTTGTCAAAGATAGGGATGATGAGGCGGGATACCTCTTGTGCCACTTCAGCGGCCTGGATGTGCATTAACGATACTTGGGAAGACGGACTCGGAGGCCCTGAAAGATTTGGTGGTGTTATGTCTCCAGACACTGACTCGCCGGAAGGCGTCCCCTGGTGTGATTGTGCGGCTGCCACGGCCAGGCCCTTTGATGAGCCCTTCTTCCGCTGTGTAGACTGCATCGTGGAGGCTGTCGCGGCAGAAGGAAGCGCCGTCGAGGAGGATCGGGTGGCTCTAGCCTGCCCAGATTTATTCAAGTACTTGTCCATCCAGCAGATGGTAAAGGCCAGGCGGGCCGAGGGCTTTTATATACGGGATAAGTGCACTGTGGGGGAGGGCCGCTCAACTCACATATACAGCGGCATGAAGATCATCAAAAGCAGGAGAGGGTCCCCCAGAAAACCAAGCACACGTCCCAGGAGGGATTTTCTATGGTTATTCCCACCGCTCTTCACAGGTCTCACCCCAGGATGTCTAGGCAGTAGGTGAGGTAGTGGCTATGTCAGCAGAAAGTTGTAAATTAGGCATCCATACAGCGTTTCAGGGTATGATTTGCCACGCAGACTTTGTCCCCTCTCAGTGGGCAGTGAGTGCAGGGATATAGAGCAGTCCTGTGTTATGTGTAATTAAGTCCTCAGCAGCCTGCAGGGTGTATTTGCTGTGTAGCAGGGTCTACCAGCAAGGGGATAGGGAGATATGTGCCTCCTCCTCCCCCCCCCCCGTTTAACTTATCTGTGCCGGTCCGGATCGGCTTGCCCACCGACTCCCTTCGGTGTCCTCCTGCGGCAGCTTCCTCACATCCAAGCCCTGCTATGGGCCGAGAAGCAGGCGTTCAGGTCCGCGGCCCGCCCGTGCTCTGCGATCTCCCGCCTGCAGTGGGAACACCACGTGGTCCGCTCTCCAAGATGGCGGGGTCCAGCCTCACCACCGCGCGCGGCGTCTCTGTGCCCACTCTCCGGGCCGACTTCCAGTGCCCTTATGTCGCTCCCGCGACTCAGCAGACCGGGCTCCTCTGCTTCTGCCCAAAGTCCACGCTGTGCGGCTCCGGTTTCTCGTCCGCCGGGCCGAGTTCTCAACAGCCTGCGGGAGCTCAACTAAAATGCGGCCACCTTGATCTGTTCACAGCTTTTAAACATAGATGGCCTATCCGCTGATGAGCATTATAAAGGAGCCTTGGTGCTCCTGAGTGCGCCGCATGTCCTTTATTGTTTACACAGGCATAATGAACGCTATGCACCTCAGTCCCATATAAGTAAGCGAGCGCCGCAACTCCATCCATGTTCTAATCAGCCTTTGTCCCAGAAGTGGGACCTCTACCGATCAAACATTGATTGCCTACACTTAAGAGAACCCCTCCAAAGCAAGAGTGACCGCAGAGGTTACACGCTCCAAAAGCCGACTATGATTTCCTGTGTATTCATAAATCCAGAAAATTCATCTTATTTAGTGGTGTTGTATCAAAGCGCGCATCATTAATGAAACAACATTCATCAAACTACTTTGTCTCTCCAGACCTTGACAAGCCCCATGGCTAAAGACGAAGTTCCTCTTGTCCTTGGGAATCTAAGCGCCACAGTAATTTCAGACAAAAAAAATATAACGGCATCAGAATATGATATAAAACTCGTGGTGGACTTATTACAAACAGTGGAAGGTGCTCTTGAGATAGTGGAGACGCCTGTGATGGAGGTAAGACTTTACCACAAATGTTATTATTTCATTGCCTGCACTGGAACGGGGCTGTTCACCCACAACCGGACGCTGCTGAGAGAACTTTCACGGCCAAGGACGTAGATAATACGTCATGACTTTGAACGCAGCCATGACTAGAATAGAGAGCTAAAACAAAGACCTAGTATCACATTAAAGTGTACTTGTACTTTCATAAAACTTTTGACGTGTCATAGTGACATATCAGAAGTTTTGATCAGTGGGAGTCCGAGCACTGAGACCCTATCCGACCTCTAAAATGAAGCGGCAGAAGCTCTCGGGTGAGCGCTGAGCCTCTTTGTTTCTGATCGGCTTTACTCGGCTTTCCTCGGAAAGCAGAGTGAGCGGTTTCGGACTTATAGACTTTCTATTGAGACCGTACACCGCACGCTCGGCTTTCCAAGGAAGGCCAATCAAAAACTAAGCGGCACGGCACCCCCCATGAGCACTTCTGAATGTCATAAGTGTGAAAATTGTAGAAGCATCGAATGGGTTAAAGTGTTCACCTTTTAAACACCTTTGAACTAATCTCCATATAAAGTTGAGTCACTTTGTATATACATTACATTACTTATTTTGTACTGATCCTAAATTAAAGCCTGCAATATACCCCAGAGCTGCACTCACTATTCTGCTGGTGGAGTCACTGTGTACATACATTACATTACTTATTTTGTACTGATCCTAAATTAAAGCCTGCAATATACCCCAGAGCTGCACTCACTATTCTGCTGGTGGAGTCACTGTGTACATACATTACATTACTTATTTTGTACTGATCCTAAATTAAAGCCTGCAATATACCCCAGAGCTGCACTCACTATTCTGCTAATGGAGTCACTGTGTACATACATTACATTACTTATCCTGTACTGATCCTGAGTTACATCTTTTATTATACTCCAGAGCTGCACTCACTATTCTGCTAATGGAGTCACTGTGTACATACATTACATTACTTATCCTGTACTGATCCTGAGTTACATCCTGTATTATATTCCAGAGCTGCACTCACTATTCTGCTGGTGGAGTCACTGTGTACATACATTACATTACTTATCCTGTACTGATCCTGAGTTACATCCTGTATTATACTCCAGAGCTGCACTCACTATTCTGCTAATGGAGTCACTGTGTACATACATTACATTACTTTTCTTATATGGATCCTGAGTTACATCCTGTATTATACTCCAAGGCTGCATTTACTTGAGTGGAACTGTGCTGCAGGTCCCCGCATAGCCGGTGGCTGCAAGCGCAGCTATGGAGAGAAAAACTGTGGAGGGGAAGCTGCGCTAAATCAGTACTGTGTCCCCTTCAGTATCAGGATTGGTGGGGGTCCCAGCAGTTGGACCCGCATCAATCCAAAAGTGATGGCATATCCTAACAACATACAGTCACTTTCTAACCCTCTAATAGAAAAAATGGTCAGAGCTCTCAGTGTAATTGGGGCCCATTCTAAGTTTTACTATGGGGTGCTATCAATCCTACCGTTTTTTGTGTACATTTCCTTTGCAGACTCTACATAGCTACAAACTATAAACACTGTGTAGAAGAAGGGACAGCGGAAGTGAAGTAACATATGACTGCAGGATCTGAATACAGACAGGATTTGTTTGTATACTGTAACCATAAAGACACATAGTTCTGCAGAGGAGATACAGGACACTATGCCCAAATACTTCATATGCAATATCTTTCTGAGGGACTATAACATTCTTCTCCAGGACTATAACATTGGTGGCCTATCCTTAGGATAGGCCATCAATATGTGATCTGTGGGGGTCCAACCTCCGATCGACACAATGAAAGGGCCGTGAAGGTCGTAAGGGTTCCCGGAGGTCAGGCTCCCACCGATTGAACACTGGTGGCCTATGCTAAGGATAGTCCATCAATGTTATAGTCCTTGAGAACCCCCATTAAAACTGAAGTGAAACAATGATGCCAATGAAAGCGTGGATCTCCAGAGATGGGTCAGAGGGGGCTTAAAAATGCTAGTAGCAGTAGCTGGAATTTTATACGTAAGAGTCCTTTATAGGTTCTTGCCACCCAGTGTAAAGGGAGATAGAACCAAACGGGCCCCCCCCCTCTCTCCAAGGACCGTATAGAAAATTCATAATTGTCTTTAATTTAACATTGCTACATCTACTGTATATTCTTTTCAGAATTTTCTTCTGACCGTCAACATTGTCGTGGACAATACAACAACTTGGCAACGGGTTCCAGTTCAAGAGCAATCGAATCTTCTCTTATCTGTAGAGAGATTTGCAAAAAAGTTATCAATCAGTGGACAAGTAAATATTGCAAATAACAGCAACGTTCAATTATTCGGCAATATTATAAGTAACTTAACCGATTACAAGGCAGATTTCAACTTTAGCCAATCACACAACTTAACGGGGAATGTTTTGATTAATAAAACGGCCCTAAGTTCTTTCTCACCAAATGCCACCATCGTAAGCATTGCTTATGCTACATTGAAGGACATTTTGAAAGCTGGAAATAACTCCTCTATACATGGGATCATCAATGGTTGTGTCATGACTACAATAGTGAGGGGCAACTATAGCAATTTCCCCATTGTGATGGATTTCAAAAAGAATGACACGGAATTGAATAAAACGGCATGCGTGTTTTGGAATTTTACCATCCAAAACTGGGACGGTACTGGCTGCCGCTCTGAGTTCAATAATGACAGCTCAATGGTAACATGTGTTTGTGATCACCTGACTTCATTCTCCATTCTTATGTCCTCCGAGTACAATCCAATTCCAGAAGAAGAAAAAATTTTGACCTATATTTCCTACTTCGGGTTGGGCATCTCAATCTTAAGTCTGGTCATCTGTATCATCATCGAAGCTATAGTCTGGAAATCTGTAACCAAGAATAAGACCTCGTATATGCGTCACGTCTGCATCATGAACATTGCTGTGACTCTCCTGATGGCCGACATCTGGTTTATCGTTGGTATTTCCATGTCCGCTAGTGGAAAGGTCGATGCTTGTGTGGCAGCTACTTTTTTCACACACGTTTTTTACCTGTGTACCTTTTTCTGGATGTTAACCATGGGGCTTATCCTGTTCTATCGTCTTATGTGTGTGTTCCATGACTTAAGCAAGACGGTCATGATGGGCATCTCATTTTTCTTGGGTTACGGATGTCCTATCATTATTTCGGTAATTACAGTGGCAGTCACCCAACCCAGCAAAATTTATACCGCTAGCAATGCGTGTTGGCTCAACATGAAAGAGAGCAGCGCGTTTCTTGCTTTCGTCATTCCAGCATTGAGCATTTTATTGGTTAATTTCATTACGTTGTTTGTGGTGATCATAAAAGTCCTCAGACCTTCTGTAGGTGACAAGCCAAAAAAAGATGAGAAGAGCTCCTTAAATCATATTGCAAAATGTATATTGATCCTAACGCCACTTCTTGGACTCACTTGGGGACTTGGAATAGGAACAATGTTCATCAACACCATTGCGATGCATGGAATATTCTCAGCATTGAATTCACTCCAGGTAAGATGAAAGCTTCTACCTAAACTTGTCCCTCAATGTCTCTTGAAGAGTAGGGTCTGTCACAGAAGTGGCCAAACTTTATCTCTATGGGGTTTACTTCTTATGGAGCCTGAGTTAGGTGATCTTCCATGGGTTCAGGGACAGGTGCATGTGGCACGAAGAGGACACTGCTGCTAATTTTTCCATTCCCTTTTTCTCATGTCCCATTGCCCCTTAATAGCAATTGCAGCCCCTGCTTTATACACAATGACCTGCAGCACGCCTCCTTTAGACGTAGTATGATGAGTACTCTGGACGACCATAAATGACACGGATGGCCAATTGATTTCAATGGGTGCGGCTAAATTCTTTATATGGGGACCAGTTAAATTAAATGGGGTTGTCCAATCTGGCCCCATGAATGAACATTATAATAAATAATAATATTAACTAGATGACATCATGGTATGTAACATCTCAAATCTCTACAATCTGCTGTTGTTTTTGTCTTTTAGGGATTATTTATTCTGCTGTTTGGATGTTTGATGGATAAAAAGGTAACGCGGAAATATTTCTACAGTGATTCCTATATAAATCCTAGCTTTTATTTCACATCTTTTATATAAGATGTTTTATAGCCTGGGATCCAAAATGTCAATGTGGCGTTTTATAGGGACCTCCAGTGTCAGCATTCTAGAAATAGTTGTCCACAGGGTCAGAACACCCCACCTGGTACTAGAGGAACCTCCAGTGCGCCCAGGCTCTGAAACAATCATGGGTCACTAAGGTCCAGCAGAGGACAATGCCACTTGGAGGTGACTTTGACTTGTCCACTTTTTATGGGTTGATTGTACTGTGTCGGATACATCAGCTCAGCCACGAACACTGGAATGGACCTACTGCAGTACCAGGCACAGCTACGCACGTATGGACATTGCTGTGTCAGGTACTGCAGTGAAGAAGCCTACTTTGTCATGCTGGTTGGTGGGGGTGCGTGGGTGGGACCCAAACCAATCGTACATTGATGGCCTATCCCAAGAATGTACTGTTATATCATGGAAAATCCCTTTAGGCACTGCCAAAAAAATCTTATACCAAATTTCTCTCTCTTTGTCAAAAATGTTAGGTACGAGACGCGTTATTCAGCAGATTTTCAGTCTCCAGATGGTCTTCACAACAGACAAAGGTATGGAAACTTTCTGCTCATAGTTGTGACAAAATACTCAAAAACAACTTTCAGTAAGTTACAGCTTAAAAAAAGATTCAGCCACTGCGATTGGTAATTAGACGGAAACAGTTTGTCCCATCTGACTTCCCTAGCTGATCTCCAAGGTTTAGGGAGGTCTATGCACTGTGACCTGCAGATCTCAGAATTAGCATCATTCTTAAAGCAATTGTTCATATGGGAAAACCCTTTTAAAGGCAACCTTGACATATATCTACTTGCAGCATGTTATAGATCAGGAGGATCTGAGCAGATTGATATTTAGTTTTATGTTAAATCTCCGGGTCTATGTCCAGTGGGCGGTCCTACTTTGTGATTGACAGCTATCCCTGTGTGGACACTTAGATTTGAAAATCTGTCAATCACTGTGAGTAGGCAGGGGAAGCAGGACTCACAGGGTCTCTCTGAGTAGACAGGGAAGCAGGACTCACAGACCTTCTCTATGAGTAGGCAGGGAAGCAGGGCTCACAGGCTTTCTATATGAGTAGACAGGAAAGCAGGACTCACAGGCTTTCTCTGTGAGTAGGCAGGGAAGCAGGACTCACAGGCTTTCTATATGAGTAGGCAGGGAAGCAGGACTCACAGGCTTTCTCTGTGAGTAGGCAGGGAAGCAGGACTCACAGGCCTTCTCTATGAGGGGCAGGGAGAGCAGGACTCACAGGCTTTCTCTATGACGGGCGGGCAGAGCAGGACTCACAGGCTTTCTCTATGACGGGCGGGCAGAGCAGGACTCACAGGCTTTCTCTATCAGGGATGGGGAGAGCAGGACTCACAGGCTTTCTCTATCAGGGGTGGGGAGAGCAGGACTCACAGGCTTTCTCTATCCGGGGTGGGCAGAGCAGGACTCACAGGCTTTCTCTATGAGGGGTGGGGAGAGCAGGACTCACAGGCTTCCTCTATAAGAGCGGGGAGAGCAGGACTCACAGGCTTTCTCGATGAGGGGCAGGGAGAGCAGGACTCACAGGCTTTCTCTATGATGGGCGGGCAGAGCAGGACTCACAGTCTTTCTCTATGAGGAGTGGGGAGAGCAGGAGTCACAGGCTTTATGAGGGGTGGGGAGAGCAGGACTCACAGGCTTCTTCTATAAGAGCGGGCAGAGTAGGACTCACAGGCTTCCTCTATAAGAGCACGGAGAGCAGGACTCACAGGCTTTCTCTATGACGGACGGGCAGAGCAGGACTCACAGGCTTTCTCTATGAGGGGTGGGAGAGCAGGACTCACAGGCTTTATGAGGGGTGGGGAGAGCAGGACTCACAGGCTTTCTCTATGAGGGGTGGGAGAGCAGGAGTCACAGGCTGCCTCTATAAGAGTGGGGAGAGCAGGTCTGACAGGCTTTCTCTATGAGGGGCGGGCAGAGCAGGACTCACAGGCTTTCTCTATCAGGGATGGGGAGAGCAGGACTCACAGGCTTTCTCTATGAGGGGTGGGGAGAGAAGGACTCACAGGCTTCCTCTATAAGAGCGGGGAGAGCAGGACTCACAGGCTTTCTCGATGAGGGGCAGGGAGAGCAGGACTCACAGGCTTTCTCTATGACGGGCGGGCAGAGCAGGACTCACAGGCTTTCTCTATGAGGAGTGGGGAGAGCAGGACTCACAGGCTTCTTCTATAAGAGCGGGGAGAGTAGGACTCACAGGCTTCCTCTATAAGAGCAGGGAGATCAGGACTCACAGGCTTTCTCTATGACGTGCGGGCAGAGCAGGACTCACAGGCTTTCTCTATGAGGGGTGGGAGAGCAGGACTCACAGGCTTTATGAGGGGTGGGGAGAGCAGGACTCACAGGCTTCCTCTATAAGAGCGGGGAGAGCAGGACTCACAGGCTTTCTCGATGAGGGGCAGGGAGAGCAGGACTCACAGGCTTTCTCTATGACGGGCGGGCAGAGCAGGACTCACAGGCTTTCTCTATGAGGAGTGGGGAGAGCAGGACTCACAGGCTTCTTCTATAAGAGCGGGGAGAGTAGGACTCACAGGCTTCCTCTATAAGAGCAGGGAGATCAGGACTCACAGGCTTTCTCTATGACGGGCGGGCAGAGCAGGACTCACAGGCTTTCTCTATGAGGGGTGGGAGAGCAGGACTCACAGGCTTTATGAGGGGTGGGGAGAGCAGGACTCACAAGCTTTCTCTATGAGGGGTGGGAGAGCAGGACTCAGAGGCTGCCTCTATAAGAGCGGGGAGAGCAGGACTGACAGGCTTTCTCTATGAGGGGCGGGCAGAGCAGGACTCACAGGCTTTCTCTATGAGGGGTGGGGAGAGCAGGACTCACAGGTTCACTTTCAGCTAGGCATATTATTTTCTCAGTGGATTTATTGAAGATTGAATGTCCACTTATCCTCTTTTTGCTATGGAAATAAACACGCATGTTTGGACGTGTTCATGATTGGAGAGGTGCCGGATGCATAGCGTTTGGCTGAAAGACGTGGAATATGAATGTCCAGCAATAGGGTGAGACCACGTGTTGTAGTTTTGTTGCTTAGTTTTGCTGTGATTTTTTCAAAAATTTCATCAAATCTGCAATAGAACTGCTAAGCATGGCCTCATCCTTTGGATATGTGACGTAGTAATAATAGGACTAATAATGTGAGGAATGCTCAGCGATTGCTGTCCCTTCTGAGAATTATATGGTACAGGGGACTGAGAGCTCATCTACAAGTGATGTCTGGTTTTAATGACCTTTCAATGCTCTTATTGCAGACGTCCAATCTCAGCTCTGCAGATCCTGTGTTTTCAAAAGGAGTTATCAATTTGTTTTCTAAAAAAGGTTAGTATAAACAGCAAAAATAAGTAACGATATCTATAAACATTTATAAACAAGACTTTTTTCTAAGTTATTTCATTTTTTATTTTAGATGCTATGAAGCAATAACTAACATGGTTGTGAATGTGGGCAGAGGCTACAAGTATTAAAGATGCAAGTTATATTATTGTTAATGTACGATAGATAGATAGATAGATAGATAGATAGATAGATAGATAGATAGATAGATAGATAGATACAGTGGCGTAACTACCGCCGTAGCAGCAGTAGCGGCTGCTACGGGGGCCGCGGCATGAGGGGGCCCGTGTCGCCCGCCGGCACGGGCCCCCACCATGGCCGGAGGCTCCGCTAGCAGCCGCTATGGCTGCTACAGCGGGACGCCACTGAACACTACGGCAGAGCAGGGAGGTATCTCCCCGCTCTGACATTAACTGGTTCCCAACCGCTGGCTATATTTTTACAGCCAGCGGTCAGGGTCCTTAAAACCCGAGCCATAGACTTTCTACGGCTCGGGTTTTAACTTGCTGCCCGCGCGATCGGGCAGCTGAATGTCGGGTCTCCGGCTGTCAGTGACTGCCGGGGACCCTGAGGAGAGGATAGAAGCAGCTTTCGCTGCTTCTGTCTTCTCTGATCACTTGTACACAGCGCTGAATGCGCGCTGTGTACAGGAATAGAGACAGCAGCAGCGGCGCTGTCTCTATTCCTCCCGGTGATCATGTGACTGGTCACATGATCGCCGGGTGCCGTTAGTGACAGACTGCTGCTGGGTCTTACTAGACCCAGCACAGCCCTATTAGTGACAATCGTCACTATGAGAGGGCTGATTTCCCCTGTAACTGGGGCTGCTGTGCAACTCCAGTTACAGTGGAAAAGATGGTGTAAAAGAAAGAGAAAATATATATAAAGTTCCCCAAAGGTCTTCTTTGACCTTTGAGGGACAGACCATAGTAATAAAAAAATAATGAAGTAAAGTGCAAAAAAATAGAAATAATAAATACACATAAAATACCCACCCCAAAAAAAAACGTTCCCCCCCTCCAATCATTGTTGTAACGCTAGCGCTGACCCAATTACCCTAATACAGACATGTAATATATAAAAATTTACGGTAGACAATGACGATCACAAATAAAAGGTCTATTTTGGGTAAAACTATGTTATTACCAAAAAAAAAATAGCTGAAATGTAAAAAAGCTTATTTTTTTACTATTATTTTCAAACTTTATGAATAAAAATTCTAAAATAGCAAAAAAGGTGTGTATAAAATTGATAAAAAAAGAAACCTGCATTGTCTACGGAAAAAACGTCGCAAAAATCACGTCGTTCGCCCAACAAATAAAAAAGTTATAGCCATTTAACTAACACGTGCTAAAAAGGGCTAAACGATGTCTGGTCCTGAAGGTGCAAAATAGAGCAAAAGACATGTATCCCCCCCCCTCTCCACAGGACATGTATCCCCCCCCCCTCTCCACAGGACATGTATCCCCCCCCCCCTCTCCACAGGACATGTATCCCCCCCCCTCTCCACAGGACATGTATCCCCTCTCTCTCCACAGGATCTCCACAGGTCATGTATCCCCTCTCCACAGGACATGTATCCCCCCCCCCCCCTATCCACAGGACATGTATCCCCTCTCTCTCCACAGGATCTCCACAGGACACGTATCCCCTCTCCACAGGACATGTATCCCCTCTCCACAGGATCTCCACAGGACACGTATCCCCTCTCCACAGGACATGTATCCCCCCCCCCTATCCACAGGACATGTATCCCCTCTCCACAGGACATGTATCCCCTCTCCACAGGACATGTATCCCCTCCCTCTCCACAGGACACGTATCCCCTCTCCACAGGACATGTATCCCCTCTCCACAGGACATGTATCCCCTCCCTCTCCACAGGACACGTATCCCCTCTCCACAGGACATGTATCCCCTCTCCACAGGACAGGTATCCCCTCTCCACAGGATCTCCACAGGACATGTATCCCCTCTCCACAGGATCTCCACAGGACATGTATCCCCTCTCCACAGGACATGTATCCCCTCTCCACAGGATCTCCACAGGACATGTATCTCCTCTCCACAGGACATGTATCCCCTCTCCACAGGACATGTATCCCCTCTCCACAGGACATGTATCCCCTCTCCACAGGACATGTATCCCCTCTCCACAGGATATCCACAGGACATGTATCCCCTCTCCACAGGATCTCCACAGGACATGTATCCCCTCTTCACAGGATATCCACAGGATAGGGGATACATGTGTGATCGCTGGCATTGATAGGGAGAACGGGGGACTGAAAGTCCCCTGAAGTTCTCCATCACAAACCTCGGACTTCCGGGGTCTGTGTCGGGGTCTGTGTCGCTGCTTCTGTCTTCTCTGATCACTTGTACACAGCGCTGAATGCGCGCTGTGTACAGGAATAGAGACAGCAGCAGCGGCGCTGTCTCTATTCCTCCCGGTGATCATGTGACTGGTCACATGATCGCCGGGTGCCGTTAGTGACAGACTGCTGCTGGGTCTTACTAGACCCAGCACAGCCCTATTAGTGACAATCGTCACTATGAGAGGGCTGATTTCCCCTGTAACTGGGGCTGCTGTGCAACTCCAGTTACAGTGGAAAAGATGGTGTAAAAGAAAGAGAAAATATATATAAAGTTCCCCAAAGGTCTTCTTTGACCTTTGAGGAACAGACCATAGTAATAAAAAAATAATGAAGTAAAGTGCAAAAAAATAGAAATAATAAATACACATAAAATACCGACCCCAAAAAAAAACGTTCCCCCCCTCCAATCATTGTTGTAACGCTAGCGCTGACCCAATTACCCTAATACAGACATGTAATATATAAAAATTTACGGTAGACAATGACGATCACAAATAAAAGGTCTATTTTAGGGTAAAACTATGTTATTACCAAAAAAAAAATAGCTGAAATGTAAAAAAGCTTATTTTTTTACTATTATTTTCAAACTTTATGAATAAAAATTCTAAAATAGCAAAAAAGGTGTGTATAAAATTGATAAAAAAAGAAACCTGCATTGTCTACGGAAAAAACGTCGCAAAAATCACGTCGTTCGCCCAACAAATAAAAAAGTTATAGCCATTTAACTAACACGTTCTAAAAATGGCTAAACGATGTCTGATCCTGAAAGTGCAAAATAGAGCAAAAGACATGTATCCCCCCCCCCTCTCCACAGGACATGTATCCCCCCCCCTCTCCACAGGACATGTATCCCCTCTCTCTCCACAGGATCTCCACAGGACATGTATCCCCTCTCCACAGGACATGTATCCCCCCCCCCCTATCCACAGGACATGTATCCCCTCTCTCTCCACAGGATCTCCACAGGACACGTATCCCCTCTCCACAGGACATGTATCCCCTCTCCACAGGATCTCCACAGGACATGTATCCCCTCCCTCTCCACAGGACACGTATCCCCTCTCCACAGGACATGTATCCCCTCTCCACAGGACATGTATCCCCTCCCTCTCCACAGGACACGTATCCCCTCTCCACAGGACATGTATCCCCTCTCCACAGGACAGGTATCCCCTCTCCACAGGATCTCCACAGGACATGTATCCCCTATCCACAGGACATGTATCCCCTCTCTCTCCACAGGATCTCCACAGGACACGTATCCCCTCTCCACAGGACATGTATCCCCTCTCCACAGGATCTCCACAGGACACGTATCCCCTCTCCACAGGACATGTATGCCCCCCCCCCTATCCACAGGACATGTATCCCCTCTCCACAGGACATGTATCCCCTCTCCACAGGACATGTATCCCCTCCCTCTCCACAGGACACGTATCCCCTCTCCACAGGACATGTATCCCCTCTCCACAGGACATGTATCCCCTCCCTCTCCACAGGACACGTATCCCCTCTCCACAGGACATGTATCCCCTCTCCACAGGACAGGTATCCCCTCTCCACAGGATCTCCACAGGACATGTATCCCCTCTCCACAGGATCTCCACAGGACATGTATCCCCTCTCCACAGGATCTCCACAGGAATGTATCCCCTCTCCACAGGACATGTATCCCCTCTCCACAGGATCTCCACAGGACATGTATCCCCTCTCCACAGGACATGTATCCCCTCTCCACAGGATATCCACAGGACATGTATCCCCTCTCCACAGGATCTCCACAGGACATGTATCCCCTCTCCACAGGATCTCCACAGGACATGTATCCCCTCTCCACAGGATCTCCACAGGACATGTATCCCCTCTCCACAGGATCTCCACAGGACATGTATCCCCTCTCCACAGGATATCCACAGGATAGGGGATACATGTGTGATCGCTGGCATTGATAGGGAGAACGGGGGACTGAAAGTCCCCTGAATTTCTCCATCACAAACCTCGGACTTCCGGGGTCTGTGTCGGCAGCTCCGTAGAAATAAATGGAGCGCCGGTCGTGCTTGTGCGCATGCGTGACCAGCGCTCCTTTCATTTTTATTGATCTGCGCAGATTCCGGAAGTCAGAGGTTTTTTGATGGAGAAGTTCAGGGGACTTTCAGTCCCCCGTTCTCCCTATCGCTGCCAGCGATCACTCATGTATCCCCTATCCTGTGGAGATTCTGTGGAGAGGGGATACATGTATTTTGTAGGACACACTGTAGGTCGAATTTTTTTGGGAGGGGGGACGCTGTATGGCGTTCCCTGCAGGGGGGGGGCGCTGTATGGCATTCCCTACAGGGGGGGGTGGCTGTATGGCGTTCCCTACAGTGGGGGAGCTGTATGGCGTTCTTTACAGGGGGGGCTGTATGGCGTTCCCTACAGGGGGGGCTGTATAGCGTTATCTACAGGGGGGGCTGTAAAAAAGGCACTATCTACAAGGGGGGGGTTGTGTGACACCCAGGGGAGGGGGGGCCCCAGTCAAAAGTTTGCTATGGGGCCCAGTCTTTCCTAGTTACGCCCCTGGATAGATAGATAGATAGATAGATAGATAGATAGATAGATAGATAGATAGATAGATAGATAGATAGATAGATAGATAGATATGAGATAGATATGAGATAGATATGAGATAGATATGAGATAGATATGAGATAGATATGAGATAGATATGAGATAGATATGAGATAGATATGAGATAGATAGATAGATAGATAGATAGATAGATAGATAGATAGATAGATAGATAGATAGATTTTTGGCATAACTAACTAATTATGTTTTCATCTTCTCACAGGCGTTTACAACATTTCTTCAGCCCAGGCCAGTTCATCCAGTGAGATGTCCAATTCTTACTCCCTGCTCACCTGATTGCAGTGCAGAATGTGCTTGTTTGTATTGCAGACCTGTTTTATTACTGTCCTGTCTACTGTATGCACTTTATACCGTGTCAGCGATCCCGTCACTCTGTGCATTGTATCCAGGCTTGCTATGGCTTAAGGCCTGAGTTCTTTTATTATGTTTTACATTCAGCACTCCACACATTTGCTGTAATGGTGAACTGGCGAGGCGACCTCACCACGGCATCAGCTTCTGCTTGTATTTGTCCAGTTTATTCCAGTCTGGATAAAGACGTTATGTCGATTTGGAAAGTTATGTTATATATCAATGTTAATGTAGCCTGTCAATTCATATGAACACAGTGACGTTATGTGGAATTAAGCTTATAAATATGCAGCGGACAGATTTTATCACTGTAAATGCTGCCGTTCAGTCCATAAGGACACAGTGACATCACTGGAAATATAATAGTGGCGTCAGTGATGAGACTGTCTATCAATGCACAGGACTCGGTGACATCACTGGAAATATAATAGTGGCATCAGTGATGGGACTGGCTATCAATGCACAGGACTCGGTGACATCACTGGAAATATAATAGTGGCATCAGTGATGGGACTGCCTATCAATGCACAGGACTCGGTGACATCACTGGCAATCCAACCCAAGGGATAGTGACTTTAAGATGCCTGTAAATGCACAAAGACATGGTGACATCTCTGGGAATGTAACCCCCATAATTCACATGGGCATTATGACATCTCTGAGAAGGCAGACTATCAATGCACAGGATATGGTGACATCACTGGGAATGCCACGCCCATATTTTACTAAGACAATGTGACATCACTAAGAACGACGAAGCGTATCAATGCACATGAACAGGGGGACATAATTGAGAATTCAGTCACTGAATACACAGTAAATCTAAAATCACATTACGTAGGGCATTACCAAGGGCACAAAGGGCATTATCAAGAATGGGACTGGTGAAAAAAACTGATAACTTCACTGGGATACAGTATACCAATTCATTAGGAACCAATAATATCTCTGGACTTTTACCCGATTCTCACATTAGGAGCCTGTTACATGATTAGGAATATAGACAATTAATACAAAAGTGACATCACTGGGAAAGTACCAAATAATCTGGGTGGAACCCATGGCATCACTTGTAATGCAGCTTGTCAACTCATATAAAAACAGTGACATCACTGGGAGTTTAGGCAATGATTACACCAGGAGGCTGTCCTATCATTAGACACATTGTCAATTACTACATAAGGAACCTAGTGAAACTAGTTTCACTAAGAAAGTAGCACATTAAAAGACAACTCATGGGACCTATGACATCACTGAGAATGCAGCTTGTCAATTCACAAGGAAATAGTGACATCACTGGTAGTTTAGCCAATTATAACACCAGGGGATTATCACATAATTGATCATACAGCCAAGTCATAGACAAAGAACCAGTGATGTCACGGGAATGTTTCAAATAGATTCCCACAGAGCCTATGACATCACTGAGAATATAACATGTCAATTCATATAGAACCAGTGACATCACTGAGAAGGCAGCCTTTCAATTTACTAGAAAGCAGTGATGTCATTGTTTATATTAATTTATTATAACTGTGTTCATCTAATAGGAAAATGTTTCCTTGCGCTGGAGGAAATCGCAGCATGCCTCATCAGCCATGTTTTTTTAGGTCACACCATAAACATGGCATTAGTCTGGCACCATTTATTTTTTTCAAAATCTAGTATCAGATCCAACGGGAAAGAGAAGACTCATCTTTTCATTTTGTACCTCTCTTACCTTTTGGATCCGATATTAGGTTTGGAAAATATGAATAAAATCGGAAAATGTGCGATAAGTATCGGTGATTTATCCCCCCACCCCTGTCAAGAGTAACAGAACTGTTGTACATTTTGGACCAATCCATTTTAGCATTCCTTGGTTAAGGTTCCTTTAAATATGCATCACAAATGACAAACTTCCCTTAAAATAATGTGATAATTGATGCCATCGAAGCACCTCGCTGTGTTGCCACCATATAATAACAGTGAACATGCAATATTTCCCCAAGAATCTATGTTTTGGCATATTTTTTTGGGGGGTGGAAATGTTTTTGAAAGTGTCATGTGACAGGTGGACTTTCAAAGGGGACGACCATAAATAGTTAAATGCACAGAGATGTCTCCAGGGCCAGATTATAGCATGGGCAAAAGGGGTAAATGCATTACAGCCTCCAACATTTTGGGGCTCTCCACCGCCCTATTCCCTCTCCATGTAATCTATCTTAAAGTTGTTCACTGAAAAATCACCCCTATTTCAGATCCAGATGATGGTTGGGGTATTATATACTCATATTTGGCTACTGTGTGGCACTATGTAGGCATTATTAGGGCCATATTATGTGGGCATTAAATCATGCTCTTATTTAGATAGGGTAATGTACCTTGGGCTCTGCATGAAACCCCATGGTCCTCTGAGCGATTGAAGAAGAACTGTTCACCTCCTTTTTGCAGGTCCGTGGCCGAATGGGTGGTTTAACTCTTTAGGAGCCACATATACATAAATTAATCCATTTAAAGGGCACCCGTCCTGGGTCATTAGAAGCTTTTACTTATCTGTGTCATGGTTCCCGCTGCTTTAGAGCGGATCACCCTATAGATCTATTCACTGTATAGTATGACATTATTTCTACTGTATTATAAATCTTGTATAACTCACTACATAACATGCACACTGGTTTTTTAATTTTAATTCTATCTTTTACTTATTTATTTCATGTATTTTCAATGGTATAAATGTCACTGTTTAAAGTCTCTTGTAATGTAAGACAGTGGTCTGGAATCTGCGGCTCTCCAGCTGTTGTGGAACTACAACTCCCCACAAACCCTTATAAAAGGGGTTTTCCAAGTGCATTAGTGCCCACAACGGAGACCGCAAAATCACCCTGATTATACAATTCTACTGTGATCACATGGGTGGTTTAGGGGTCTTCCGCTCATACTCCTAGTGGTCTAGAGAGGTTCTTACGGCTAAGATCTTATATCCCTGGTAGTCTAAGGTGATGAAGGGGTTATATGTTATCAACAGTGATCTAGGGCTGTTAAGGGTTAATATCTAATATTCCTGGAGTTCTAGGGTAGTTTACTGATTAACACTAAACATTATATATAATTACAGTGTCTGGTTATTATAGGATGAGGAATGGGTTAACGGAGGTGGTCTAGGGCAGGGAAGTGCACCTATAATACATTTTTATTTCATTTACATAGGTCCAGAACTCTTTATAAGGGTTGGAACTCTGGTTGTCTGAGACAGCGCACCAAATCCCTTGCTTTCCTTTACACCTCCATAGAGCAACATGATAAAATTCTGTCTGCCTAGAGCAGCCACTAGAGGGAGCTCACTGCATTAGTATTTATACAGCTTCAAATTAACTCATATGTAGTGAGCTCCCCCTAGTGGTGACAGAATTTTAATATTTATCTCAATGTTTTATTCTGAACTGCTCAGAGGGGAGGTTTCCAGTACTAGGTACCCCTTACAGCAGTGTGCCCCAGAGGGCATGCTGGGAGTTGTAAATTCACAACAGCCGAAGAGGGACACGTTGCAGTCCACTGATGTAAATTATTATTTAATCTCATGCCAGTCTATCATCTGTTTCCTACAAAATGTCTATTGAAATAAAAATTAAAAAAACAAAAAACAAAACATAGTGGTCTGGGTAATCAGTAAAGTAGACAAAAATGAACAAAGTTTTATTGCTTTATTGGTCTAGGTTTTTATTATGTATTTATTATTATAGATATTGTGTTAACACTGCGGCCCAGAGCTATGCATTTTCTAAGCCTTTCTTGAAGCGTATCCTATCCGTGTCATTCTCTTCTATTGCAGTGTATAGCAGGGAAAGTGCAACAGTCCAATCATACTAATGTAGCTGTCATAGTGGCCTTAAAGGGGTTGTACAAGATTAGCAAGATTTTCTAGAAATAGCACCACTCTTGTCTGTGGTTGTGTCTGGTATTGCACTCACCTCACTCCCATTTATTTGAATACCAGAACTACAATACCAAGCACCGCCTCTCTTCTAATCCCAGACAACCCCTTTAAATATATGATGGGCATTGGTAAGAATTAGATACAGTATATAAGCTGTATAAATGTACTGTTCCCCTAAACTACACACTCAGATACCATAATATAAACACTATAGGGACTCCTGTCACATTAAAAGGGTTGTAAGCTTTCGGTCCCTCAACAAAATGCTGATCAAAGGATGTTCTGCTGCAGGGATTCCCAGAGATCAGCTGTTATCTGTGCAGGAGTCTGGCATCAAGTTTTTAATTCTCCTGCAGCGCCCCCACAGGCAAAATGAAGCATTACACAGTTGTTATTGAAATCAATGGGCTTTTCCTGTATAGTATGTACAGACCAGGTCCTCCAGTGCAACAGACACTCTTTGTAGCTGCTTTCTGTTCTGGTTAACCCCTTAATGACCGTCTATACGTGTTTTCACAGCGACCATTAAGGGTACTTATGCCAGAGCGCCGCCTTTTCACAGCGGCGCTTCGGCATAAGATAGCGCCCCCGGGAGGCGCTTAAACTCTGTGTGCTCAGCTACAGAGGTGGCTGAGGCCTCGGAGCACAGACTGAGAACCGTTTTGTCCGGTCACGTGATCGTCGTTATTCAAAGAATAATAGCGATCGCTGTAAAAACAGTGACGGTTAGTTCTCTCTCTTCTCTCACAGAATATATTCTGTGAGAGAAGAGAGAAATTGTCAAAATAACAGCCAGCACCCCGTATTAGACCCCCGATCACCCCCCCCCCCCCGTACCTGATCATCAAAATGGCGTAACTGACTGTCACGTCTCAATGACAGTGTAATGTGTTCTAGCAGCGATCAGGGCTGCAAGTCTAAATGTCCCCTAGTGGGACAAGTAAAAAATAGATAATAAAAATGTTTTAAAAAAGTGTAAAAATAAAAGTTATAAGTGACATAAACAAAAAATGCTTTTTTTCCTATAAGTCTTTAATTATAGGAAAAAAATGAACACGTTAAAAAGGTACACATATTTGGTATCACCGCGTTCGTAACGACCCCAACTATAAAACTATAATGTTATTTTTCCCGCACGATGAACATCGCAAAAAAATAAGTAAAAAAACAATGCCAGAATCACTATTTTTTGGTCACCACCCCTCTCAAAATATACAACAAAAAGTGATCAAAAAGTCGCATGTACCCCAAAATGGTACCGATACAAACTACAACCGCAAAAAACAAGCCCGTACACAGCTTTTTGACTGAAAACTAAAAACGTTACGGCTCTCAGAATAGGGGGACACAGAAAATAATTTATTTTATAAATGAGTTATTTTATTGCGCAAACGCTGCAAAACATAAAAAAATTATATACATCTGGTATCGCCGTAATCGTACCGACCCGCAGAATAAAGTAAAATTGTCATTTATAGCGCACGGTGAATGACGTGAAAAAAAACTTGTCAGAATTGCTGGTTCTTGGTCACCTTCCAAAAAATGGAATAAAAAGTGATCAAAAAAATCGCATGTACCACAAAATGGTACCAATGAAAACTACAGATTGTCCCGCAACAAATAAGCCCCCACACGGCTCCGGTGGTGAAAAAATAAAGACGTTCCGGCTCCCAGTATATGGCGATGCAAAATGTGCAGAGTGTTCCAAAAGCGGGTAAGATCGGGCGCCATTTATCAGTGCGACACCGGCCACATATCTGTGGATTATTATTTATTTACCCCATTATTATACCCTCTTATTATGCCCTGATGTACCCCGCACAGATTACAAATACCCCCCCCCCCCCCCGCATTATAAACTGAAATACCAGCAAAACCCAAAACAGAACTATTACCAAGCTAAATCTGCTTCCAAAAGCCTTCTGAGCCCTACAGTGTGCCCAAACAGCAGTTTACGCCCACAGATCTGGCATCGCTATACCCGGGAGAACCCGGTTAATATTTTATGAGGTATTTTTCTTCAGTGGCACAAACTGGGCATAACATATAGTGCACTAAAATGGCATATCAGTGGAAAATTGCAATTTTCACTCTGCACCATCCGCTTCGCATTAACCCCTTCGCGCACCACGACTTAATAGCATATCGTGGTGTGGGGGGTGATGAATGGAGCGGGCTCAAGCGCTGAGCCCGCGCCATACGCTGCAGGTGTCCGCTGTGTATTACAGCTGACACCCGGGACTAACGGACAGGAACAGCGATCGCGTTGTTACAGGAGCCTGTAAAAATGACAATATACTGCAATACATTCGTATTACAGTTTATTGTACCAGCTATCTACTGATTGCTGTTTCAAGTCCCCTAGGGGGACTAATAAATAGTGTAAAAACAAAATGTAATTATTATTATTAGTGAAAAATAATTAACCCCTTAAGGACACAGCCTGTTTTGGCCTTAAAGAGGCTCTGTCACCAGATTTTGCAACCCCTATCTGCTATTGCAGCAGATAGGCGCTGCAATGTAGATTACAGTAACGTTTTTATTTTAAAAAAACGAGCATTTTTGGCCAAGTTATGACCATTTTTGTAGTTATGCAAATGAGGCTTGCAAAAGTCCAAGTGGGTGTGTTTAAAAGTAAAAGTCCAAGTGGGCGTGTATTAGGTGCGTACATCGGGGCGTTTTTAATACTTTTACTAGCTGGGCGCTCTGATGAGAAGTAACATCCTCTTCTCTTCAGAACGCCCAGCTTCTGGCAGTGCAGATCTGTGACGTCACTCACAGGTCCTGCATCGTGACGGCCACATCGGCAGCAGAGGCTACAGTTCATTCTGCAGCAGCATCAGCGTTTGCAGGTAAGATCGACTTACCTGCAAACGCTGATGCTGCTGCAGAATCAACTGTAGCCTCTGCTGCCGATGTGGCCGTCACGATGCAGGACCTGTGAGTGACGTCACAGATCTGCACTGTCAGAAGCTGGGCGTTCTGAAAAGTCACATTTACTCCAAAATAGTACTAATAAAAACGACAATCCGTCCCGCAAAAAATAATCCCTGACACCGCTTTGTGCACGCAAAAATAATAAAGTTATGGGTCTTAGAATGTCGACACAGAAAACAAATGATTTTATAAAAAAAGTGATTTTATTGTGCAAAAGCTGCAATACATAAAAAAACCTATATAAATTTGGTATCACCGTAATCGTATCGACCCGCAGAATAAAGCGAACATGTAATTTAGGGCGCACTGTGGATGCCGATAAAAAAAACAATAAAAAACTATTCCAGAATTGCTTGTTTTTGGTAATTTCCTTTACAAAAAAATGAAATAAAAAGTGATCAAAAAGTCGTATGTGTTCTAAAATGGTACCAATAAAATCTACAGCCCGTCTCGCAAAAAACAAGCCCGCACACCACTCAATCAACTGAAAAATAAAAAAGTTATGGCACTAGTAATGCGGTGATGAAAAACATCTCAATTCACAGGCCGGAGGGGAACATTCCTGCAGTTTCAGGGCCCTAGTATTTAGGAACTAGGAAAGGGAATGGACACAGCACATCCGCTGGAAGCGAGGGCGCCCGTATTATACCAGCGCAAAACTTTCCCAGTAATATTTCCCAAACTACGAAGGAGAAAAAGTCCCCAAAAGGTGCAGAGTGTTACAGAAGGGGATAAGAAAGAAAACCGTTTATCAGTGTGACACCGACCTGTGCATAACGGATCGCTTCACAGCGTAACACACA
The DNA here is from genome assembly GCF_050947455.1 of Rhinoderma darwinii. Lineage (NCBI taxonomy): Eukaryota > Metazoa > Chordata > Amphibia > Anura > Rhinodermatidae > Rhinoderma > Rhinoderma darwinii. The sequence goes on along the minus strand of NC_134690.1, from coordinate 29,237,814 downwards.
TCTATGGATAATTGTATTATTTACCCCATTATTATACCCTCTTATTATGCCCTGATGTTCTCCGCACAGATTACATATACCCTGATGTACTCCGCACAGATTACATATACACTGATGTACTCCGCACAGATTACATATACCCTGATGTACTCCGCACAGATTACATATACCCTGATGTACTCCGCACAGTTTACATATACACTGATGTACTCCGCACAGATTACATATACCCTGATGTACTCCGCACAGATTACATATGCCCTGATGTACTCCTCACATATTACATATACCCTGATGTACTCCACACATATTACATATACCCTGATATACTCCACACAGCTTACATATACCCTGATGTACTCCGCACAGATTACATATAACCTGATGTACTCCGCACAGATTACATATACCCTGATGTACTCCTCACAGCTTACATATATACTGATGTACTGCGCACAGCTTACATATACCCTGATGTACTCCGCACAGATTACATATACCCTGATGTACTCCTCACAGATTACATATACCCCTGATATACTCCGCACAGATTACATATACCCTGATGTACTCCGCACAGATTACATATACCCTGATGTACTCCGCACAGATTACATATACCCTGATATACTCCGCACAGATTACATATACCCTGATGTACTCCACACAGATTACATATACCCTGATGTACTCCGCACAGATTACATATACCCTGATGTACTCCGCACAGATTACATATACCCTGATGTACTCCGCACAGATTACATATACCCTGATGTACTCCTCACATATTACATATACCCTGATGTACCCGCACAGCTTACATATACCCTGATGTACTCCGCACAGCTTACATATACCCTGATGTACTCCGCACAGCTTACATATACCCTGATGTACTCCGCACAGCTTACATATACCCTGATGTACTCCTCACAGCTTACATATACCCTGATGTACTCCGCACAGATTACATATACCCTGATGTACTCCTCACATATTACATATACCCTGATGTACCCGCACAGCTTACATATACCCTGATGTACTCCGCACAGCTTACATATACTCTGATATACTCCGCACAGATTACATATACCCTGATGTACTCCGCACAGCTTACATATACCCTGATGTACACCGCACAGATTACATATACCCTGATGTACTCCTCACAGCTTACATATACCCTGATGTACTCCTCACAGATTACATATACCCCTGATGTACTCCGCACAGATTACATATTACCTGATATACTCCGCAGAGATTACATATGCCACCACATTATAAACGGAAATACCAGCAAAACCCCAAACAGAACTATTACCAAGCAAAATCCATGCTCAAAATGGCGGTCTTTCCCTTCTTAGCCCTACAGTGTGCCCAAACAGCAATTTATGGCCACAAGTAAGGCATTACCATACCCGGGAGAACCCGCTTAACAATTTATGGGGTAAGATTCTCTAGGGGCACAACATCTTGTGCGGTGAATGGGCAGATCAGTGGAGAAATTGCAATTTTCACTTTGCACCATCCACTGCGTATTCATTTCTGAAAAACACCTGTGGAGTCTAAATTCTCACTACACCCCTTGATAAATGCCTTTAGGGGTGTAGTTTCTAAAACGGGGTCACTTTTGTTTGGTACATCAGTGGTTTTGCAAACGCAACATGGCGTCCGCAAACCATTCCAGCAAAATCTACGCTCCAAAAGATAAATACCGCTCCTTTTCTTCTGTATGCTCCCATATATGTAAACAGCTGATTATAACCACATATGGGGTGTTACCGTACTCGGGAGAAATTACTTTACAAATGTTGGGGTGCTTTTTCTTCTCTATTCCTTGCAAAAATGAAAAATGTGTATCTAAAACGACATCTTGTTGTTTTCATGGCTTAATTCTAATTAATTCAGCAAAAAACCTTTGGGATCAAAATTTTCACTATACCCCTAGATGATTCCTCAGGGGGTGCAGTTTCCCAAATGGAGTCACTTTTGGGGTGTTTCCACTGTACTAGTACTACAGGGGCTCAGCAAATATGACATGACACCCAGAAACCATTCCAAAATCCAAATGGTGCTCCTTCCATTCTGAGCCCTACCGTGTGTCCAAACAGATGTTTGTGACCACATGTGGGGTATTGTTTTACTCGGGAGAAGTTGCTTTACAAATGTTGCGGTGCTTTTTCTCCTTCAGTCCTTGTGGAAATGAAAAAAAAATACCTAAACCTACATTTTCTTTGAAAAAATGTAGATTTTCATTTTTACGGCCTACTTACAATAAGTTCTGTAAAAAACTGGCTGGTCAAAATGCTTGCTACACCCCTAGATAATTTCCTCATGGGGTGTAGTTTCCAAAATGGGGTCACTTGTTGGGGGTTTCCACTGTTTTGTCCCCTCAGGAGCTTTGCAAATGTGACATGGCCTCCGCAAACCATTCCTGCTAAATTTGAGTTCCAAAAGCCAAATGGCGCTCTTTCCCTTCTCAGCCTCGCTGTGTGTCCAAACAGCCGTTTATTACCACATGTGGGGTATTGTTTTACTCGGGAGAAATTTCTTTACAAATTTTATGGTGCTTTTTCTCCTTTAGTCCTTGTGGAAATGAAAAAAAATTAGCTAAACCTACATTTTATTTGAAAAAATTTAGATTTTCATTTTCACAGCCTACTTGCAATAATTTCTTCAAAAAACCCGTGGGGTCAAAATGCTCACTATACCCCTAGATAATTTCCTCAAGGGGTATAGTTTCCAAAATGGGGTCACTTGTTGGGGGTTTCCACTGTTTTGTCCCCTCAGGGGCTTTGCAAATGTGACCTGGCCTCCGCAAACCATTCCTGCTAAATTTGAGCTCCAAGAGCCAAATGGCGCTCTTTCCCTTCTAAGCCCTGCCGTGTGTCCAAACAGCCGTTTATTACCACATGTGGGGTATTGTTTTACTCGGGAGAAATTGCTCTACAAATGTTGTTGTGCTTTTTCTACTTTAGTTCTCTTGGAAATGAAAAAAAATTAGCTAAACCTACATTTTATTTGAAAAAATGTAGATTTTCATTTTCATGACCTAGTTCCAAAAATTTTTGCAAAACAACTGGCCGGTCAAAATGCTTGCTACACCCCTAGATAAATTCCTCGAGGGGTATAGTTTCCAAAATGGGGTCACTTGTTAGGGGTTTCCACTGTTTTGTCACCTCAGGGGCTTTGCAAATGTGACATGGCCTCCGCAAACCATTCCTGCTAAATTTGAGCTCCAAGAGCCAAATGGCGCACTTTCCATTCTAAGCCCTGCCGTGTGTCCAAACAATCGTTTATTACCACATGTGGGGTACTGTTTTACTCGGGAGAAATTGCTCTACAAATGTTGTTGTGCTTTTTCTACTTTAGTTCTTTTGGAAATGAAAAAAAATTAGCTAAACCTACATTTTATTTGAAAAAATGTAGATTTTCATTTTCATGGCCTAGTTCCAAAAATTTTTGCAAAAAAACTGGCTTGTCAAAATGCTTGCTACACCCCTAGATAAATTCCTCGAGGGGTGTAGTTTCCAAAATGGAGTCACTTTTGGGGGGTTTCCACTGTTTTAGTTCCACTAGACCTGTTCAAAGCGGATATGGTGCCTAAAATATATTCTAATAAAATGGAGGCCCAAAATCCACTAGGTGTTCCTGTGCTTCGGAGGCCGGTGCTTCAGTCCATTAGCGCACTAGGGCCATATGTGGGATATTTCCTAAAACTGCAGAACCTGGGCAATAAATATTGAGTTGCATTTCTTGGGTAAAGCATTCCGTGGTACAAAAAAAATGGATTCAAAATGAATTTCTGGAAAAAAATAATGAACTTTGTAAATTTCACCTCTACTTTGCCTTAATTCCTGCGCAACGTCTAAAGGGTTAAGAAACTTTCTAAATGCTGTTTTGAATACTTTGATGGGTGCAGTTTTTAAAATGGGGTGACTTATTGGGGGTTTCTAATATCTAAGGACCTTAAAGCCACTTCACAACTAAACTGGCCCCTGTAAAAATAGCATTTTGAAATTTTCTTGAAAATATGAGAAATTGCTGCTAAAGTTCTAAGCCTTGTAACGTCCTAGAAAAATAAAATGATGATCAAAATACGATGCCAATATAAAGTAGACATATGGGGGATGTTAGTTAGCAACATTTTTGTGTGGTATAACTGCCTATCTTACAAGCAGATACATTTAAATTGAGAAAAATGCTAATTTTTGCCATTTTTCGCTAAATTTTGGTGTTTTTCACAATTAAATACTGAATGTATCGGGCAAATTTTGCCAGTAACATAAAGTCCAATGTGTCACGAGAAAACAATCTCAGAATCGCTTGGATAGGTAAAGGCATTCCGGAGTTATTACCACATAAAGTGAAACATGTCAGATTTGAAAAATGAGGCTCTGTCAGGAAGGTCAAAAGTGGCCAAAGAGGGAAGGGGTTAAACATCGTTTTATTTTTCTAGGACGTTACAAGGCTTAGAACTTTAGCAGCAATTTCTCACATTTTCTAGAAAATTTCAAAAGTCTATTTTGGATCAGTTCAGTTCTGAAGTGGCTTTGAGAGGCCCATACAATAATAACCCCGATAAGTCATCCCATTTTAAAAACTGCACCCCTCAAAGTATTCAAAACAGCATTTAGAAAGTTTCTTAACCCTTTAAGCGTTTCACAACAATTAAAGCAAAGTAGGGCTGAAATGTACAAATTTCATTTATTTTTTTTGCAGAAATTCATTTTTGATCCTTTTTTTTCTAGAACAAAGAAGGTTTTACCAGAGAAACGCAACTCAATATTTATTGCCCAGATTCTGCAGTTTTTATAAATATCCCACATGTGGCCCTAGTGTGGTAATTGATTGAAGCACCGGCCTCAGAAGCAAAGGATCACCTAGTGGATTTTGGGTCCTTCCTTTTATTAGATTATATTTTAGTCACCACGTCAGGTTTGAAGAGGTCTTGTGATACCAAAACAAAGAAAACATTCCAAAAAAGACTCCATTTTGGAAACGACATCCCTTGAGGAATTAATCTAGGGGTGTAGTGTGCATTTTTACCCCAGGGGTGCGTCATAAGTTTTATTAGAATTTGGACGTGAAAATAAAAACTTTACATTTTTTCCAATAAGATGTTCTTTTACCTAAAAAAAAATCTATTAACATAAGGAATAAAATAAAAAAAGCCCTCCAACATTTGTAAAGCAACTTCTCCAGAGTACAGAAATACCCCATATGTGTTCCTAAAATGCTGTTTGGGCACACGACGGCGCTCAGAAGGGAAGGAGCACCATTTGGCTTTTGGGCACAGATTTTGCTGGAATATTTGTCAAGCGCCATGTTGTGTTTGTAGAGCTCCTGTGGTACCAGTAAAGTGGAAACCCCCAAGAAGTGACCCCATTTTGGAAACTGCACCCCTCAAGGAAGTTATCTAGGGGTGTAGTGAGCGTTTTGACTGCACAGGAGTTTTCCAGAATTTGATGCAAAGAATGAAAAAGTACACATTTTTCACAATTATGCCATTTCAGTGCACAATATGTTGTGCCCAGCTTGTATTATTGGAGATACTTCCATCATAAATTATTACGCAGGTTCTCCCGAGTATGGCAATACCCCACATGTGGCGATTATCTGCTGCCTGGGCACATGGTTTTGCGGGAATGGTTTTAGTATAAAAATTTGTATAAAATGTATACTGAAAAGTTTATATAACTTTGTATAAATTTGCATAAAATTTGGATAAAGTTGGAAATCTGGATAGTTTGGATAAAGTTTGGATGAAAGTCACAGATCAGCCACAGGAATACAGGACTAAAATATGTGCAGCTGTGTTCAGCTGGTCCTTCCGGGTATGGCCTAGGCACACACCAGGGCTAAGAAGAAATTTTATTACAAAGTTTGGATAAAATTTTGGGGAGAAAGTCCTGTATTAAAAATTTGTCATGGCAACGTCTGCAGGATTGATATATGTCAGCTGTGTTCAGCTAGTCTTGCCGGGTACGGCTTGAGCACACTGCAGTGCTAAGAAGGGAAAGAGTGGCATGCGGCATAATATTACTGTGGCTGTGCGAAGTACATCAGAGTAAATATAAAAGGCGGTTCAACAACAAGATCAGAATTTCAGAGACGTATGGTATATTTTAAAACACTCCTTCATGCACAGTCCTGGCATCTTGGGACATGTGTTGCACTGATAGATGGTATATTTTTTATGCTGTTTTTAAAGCATACCTTGCACCGTTTTTGGCTCTTTCCCTTCTTGCCAGTTTGGGGAACGTCACTGGGGAAATGTTGCACCGGTAGAATGCGTGTGGCCTTGCTTCAAAAAAGTACTGCTTCCCTCACCTTCCTGATCTCCAAATATAAAGGACTTTATTACCACCTCTTCAAATTCCAGGAAAGTTCCCCACTGGCCTGATGATCTGAATAGATTATACAATGCTATTTGCATGATGTGCACGGCCAGCTTCTTGTACCACACCCTTGATTTCCGCATGACATTGTATGGCTGCAGCACTTGAGCTAAGCGATCAACCCCTCCCATGTATGTATTGTAGTCAAGAATGCAATTGGGTTTGAGGGTCTCTGTACTGGTACCTCGTACAGGTATGGGGGTGCAGCCATGACCATGTATTATTGTCAATATATGGACATCCCTCTTGACACACAATAGGTTGTCACTGCATTATGCCCTACTCTCACCTCTTCTGAGTTTTTGCCCGAGTAGCGACCTAGGGAGGCTTCTCTGGTTCTTGCGAACTGTGCCGCATGCCACTGTACTTCTGGTAGCGAGGCTCTTGAAAAGTAGTATGCTGGAATAGTAATTATCCAGGTAGAGGTGGTAGCCCTTGTCCAGCAGTGGAGGCACCAGATCCCACACTATCTTGCCGTTAACTCCCATGTAGGGGGAGGGCATTCTGGGGGATGAATAGTGGTGTCCTTCCCCTCATATATTTTAAATTTGTACGTATACCCTGATGTACTTTCACACAGCTTGTACATGTTCACGCCATACCTTGCCCTCTTATTTGGCAGGTACTGGCGGAATCGAAGCCTCCCTTTAAAACTAACTAGGGACTCGTCAGCAGCAATTCACTTCTTTGGGTGTATACCTGGGCAAATTTGGCACTGAAATGGTCTAATAGGGGTCTAATTTTAAATAGGCTGTCAAAGCTGGGGTCACCTTGGGGTGGGCACTGTGCATTATCGCAGTAATGCAAAAATCTGAGAATTATCTCAAAACGAGTCCTGGCCTGGTCCTGTGGTACACTATATCTGTGCTCCAGTATGTTCTTATGGATGGCTTTTTCAGAAGCCCCATACTGAGCACAATACCCCAGAACTTCCTAATTTCCATTGTATCTACAGGGGTCCACCTGTTGGGCTTGGTGTAACTAGATGAGACATTCTGGGCGATAAACTGTTGGGCATATAGTTTAGGAGTGCCCGTAAACGCAGCGACCTGGTGCTCTTAGTTCTCAGGGATTGGGGTCCACATGGGGTCACTACTCTCAGGGGCTGGTGTAGTAGACGACCGGGGGCGCCTTCTTGGTGGTTCCTCATCCTCACTTGATGAGGAAGAGGAGGAAGAGGAGAGATAGAAGAGGGCTTCTGGGTCACTCCCGAACTCGCTGTCCGAAGCAATAATGGCATATGCCTCCTTAGCCGTAAATACTCTACGGGCCATTATGCTCTTTATCAGAAAGGTATCTAAATAAACTCCTATATTTTTTTTTTGGAGCTTTATATTTTTTTAATTCTTTGAGGTTTTTTTTATAACAAAAGAAAAAAACACAGTGCTCGGAAAACACTCAGAGCAAGGCTTGTATTAGGCAATCAGTTATGGCGATGTCACTGATCCGCCAGGGGACGCAAGAAGATGAGTTTGCGTCACCAGCAAAACCTACCTAACTAAACCTCTATAGATTTTTTTTTGTTTTATATTTTTTTAACTTTTTTGTCGTTTTTTTATAATAATACAAACAAAACAAGTGCTTGGAAAAAACCTAGAGCAAGGCTTGTATTAGGCAATCAGTTGTTGCGATGCCACTGATCCGCCAGGGGACTTAGAAGGCGAGTTTGCGTCACTTTTATAACAAACGAAAAAAAGTGCTAGAGCAAGACTTGTATTAGGCGATCGGTGATAACTAAGTCACTGATCAGAACACATGACAGCAATACTCGTCCCAGGGGTTTAGAAGTAAAGTAAAAGAAAAAGAAAAACCCTGTAGCAATGGTTTTGAACAGTGATCAGCAACTTATTCAGTTACTGATCAACAGCAGCAACAAAAATCGCAGCAAAGTGAAAGTAATCACTAGGGTGGGTGATCAGGGGGGTAAAGGGTTGAGGATGGGAGTAGTGGTAGATAGATATAGTACTATCTATATGCAACAGCTCTTGACACAACCGCTTTGCTCCCTCTCAACAACTGCAATGAGGGATACAGGGCGGGATCATAATTAAAATGGCCTCCACTGTAATATGATTTGTCTGTCACGACAGACAGACCAATCATAGAAATCGTCGACTAGGAACCAGTCTGATTGGTCCATCAGTGATGTATAGTGATTGGTTGCTGTCCATGACAGCAGCCAATCACTTGTCTCCACTCCCCCCAAGGCCCGATCGCCGCCTCCAACATGGCGACGGTCAGTCAGTAATGACTGACCTGTAGCGATGATCGCCGCTGAGGGACCGCTGCGATGAGTCCCTCAGCTTTCAGCAGTGATAGTCTGCTGTCCAGGACAGCAGCTATCACTGCTCTAAAACATTTACTTACTCCGCCGGTGCCCAATCCTCCACCTCCAACATGGCGACGGTCAGTCAGTAAATACTGACCTGTCGCGATGATCGCCGCTGAGGGACCACTGTGATGGTTCCCTCAGCGTTGAGCAGTAATAGTCTGCTGTCCAGGACAGCAGCTATCACTGCTCTAAACCTGTGTCTGGAGACACAGGTGCCTGTTAACCACATGACGTAATAGTCCGTCAATTTGCGTTAATAGGACAACGGCTGTGACGGACTATTACGTCACATAGCGGGAAGGTGTTAAAGAAATATTTAAAATCCCAAAAAAAAACCTTTTCACATTTTTTCTCTAAAGTAATGTAAAAAAAATAAAAAGAATACACAAAATTGGTATCGCTGTATCTGTAAAAGTCCAAACTATTACAATATACTATTTATTTAACTCGCACAGTGAACGCCGTGAAACATAAAGAATTTAAAACAGCAAAATCGCTGTTTTTTGGTCACCTTGGCTCTAACAAAAAATTTAATAAAAAGTGCTCAAAAAGTTGTATGTACCAAAAAATGGTACCAAAAAAAACTAAAGCACGTTCCGCAAAAAATAAGCCCACAAACCGCTCTATTGACGGAAAAATAAAAAAGTTATGGCTCTTGGAAAGCAGGGAGGGAAAACGAAAAAGAAAAAGCAAAAATGGATCAGTCCGGAAAGGGTTAATTACTTTCTAATGAAAAAAACATTTATGACCACATGTGGGGTATTGCCGTACTCGGGAGAAATTGCTTCACAAATGTTGGGTGGCTTTTTCCTCCTTTATCCTTTGTGAAATTGAAAAAATTCAACATTTTAGTGGAAATAATGTTGATATTCATTTTCACGCCCTAATTCTAATAAATTCTGCAAAAGACCTGTGGGGTCTAAATGCTCACTATACCCCGAGATAGATTCCTTAAGTGGTGTAGTTTTGGGGGGTTTCCACTGTTTTGGTCTCTCAGGGGCTTTGCAAATTCGACAGGGCACCCGAAAACCATTTCAGCTAAATTTGAGCTCCAAAAGTCAAATAGCGCTTCTTCCCTTCTAAGCCCCGCTGTGGGTCCAAACAGCAGTTTATTACCACATATGGCGTATTTACGTAATCGGGAGAAATTGTTTTACAAATGTTGTGGTGCTTTTTTTCCTTTATTCCTTGTAAAAATTAAAAATGTCTACGTTTTTTCAGAAAAAGGTAGATTTTTACCTTTACAGACTAATTCCAATGAATTCAGCAAAACAACTGTGGAGTCAAAATGCTAACTTTACACCTAGAAAAATTCCTTGAGGGGTGTAGTTTACAAAATGGGGTCACTTTTGGGTGTTTTCCACTGTTTTGGTCCCTCCAGTGCATTGCAAACGTGACATGGCACCGAAAACTATTCCAGCAAAATCAGAAATCCAAAAACCAAATGGTGCTTCTTCTCTTCTGAGCCCTGCTGTGGGTTCAAACAGCAGTTTATTACCACATATGGGGTATTGCTATAATCGAGAGAAATTGCTTTACAAATTTAGTTTTTTCAGAAAAAAAAGGTAGATTTTCATCTTCACATACTAATTCAAATAAATTTAGTAAAAAAACGTGGGTTGAAAATGCCATCTATGGCCCTAGATAAATTCCTTGAGGGGTGTAGTTTCAAAAATGGGGTCACTTTTGGGAGGTCTTTACTGTTTTGGCACCACAAGACCTCTTCCAACCTGACATGGTGCCTAAAATATATTCTAAAAAAGGAGGCCCCAAAATCCACTAGGTGCTCCTTTGTTTCTGAGGCCTGTATTTCAGTCCATTACCACACTAGGCCCACATTTGGGATATTCTAAAAACTACAGTATCTGGGCATTAAATATTAAGTTGCGTTTCTCGGCTAAAACCTTCTGTGTTACAGAACTTTTTTTATAAAAAATGAATTTTGGCAAAAAATAAGGAAATGTGTAAATTTATCCTCTACTTTGCTTTAATTCCTGTGAAACAACCTAAACACTTTCTGAATGCTGTTTTGAATACTTTGAGGGGTGCAGTTTTCAAAATATGGTGATTTATGGGGGGTTCTAATATATAAGGCCCTCAAAGCCACTTCAGAACTAAATCAATAAAAATATTTGTAAAATTGTACGTACCCTTTACATCTTCCCTTTGTATGCATTTTGCTGTACTTATAGCAAGTGAGAACATTTTAAGCAGTTCATCCTAGGACTCTGTATACAGGAGATATGTACCTGTCACGAAGTGGGGTGTGGACCCACTGGGCCGTACCGCGTAGCGGGATGGCAAGCTGGCCAAACAGGTAAGTATAGAGTTCAATAGTTCAGCGAGGATACCTGAGGCAACGTAGACAGTAGAGAGGCAGGTACGTCCTGGACCAGGCGGCGGGAAGACGTCAGATGAGGAATCGCAAATCAAGCGAGACTATAGCACAGCAATGGAACAGCTCAGCATGGCACTAGAACTGGGTAACACGGAAACAGGATACGGGATACAGGAACAAGGTACACTGGGAAACTGGAAGACACTGGGAGACCATTAGCACGACAAACTACGGGTAACAAACAACGCTCTGGCAAAGAACAAGAGGGCTGAGCCCTTTTTATAGCCCAGGGCATGCTCAGCTAGATTGCAGACTTCCTGCAAAATGCGCGCACTGGCCCTTTAAGACCGTGCACGCGCGGGCGCGCCCGCCAGAGTTAGTCTCGATGTCCGGAAGGGAGTGCCGGCACCTCACAGGAGTTCGATGCTGCATGCAAGTAAGATGTCCATGGCCACGGCTTAAGTCAGAACGACGGACCGTGGCCATAGACTTTACAGTATCCCCCTCTTCTTGGGACCAGAGCGGGAGAGAAACTTCCTCACGAGGACAGGAGCATCAATGTTCTCCTCTGGCTCGCAAGACCTCTCTTCTGGGCCGAACCCCCTCCAATCCACTAAATAAAATGTCCTTCCTCTCACCTTCTTGGTAGCCAGAATCTCCTTTACTTCGAAAGTCCCCGATGAGCCGCCAGGAACCACTGTGGAACTAGGAATCCTGGTGTAGCGGTTCAGGACCACGGTTTTCAGCAGGGAGACATGGAAGGAGTTAAGAATCCTGAGGGTACGGGGGAACCGCAGCTTGTAGGATACCGGGTTGATCTGTAGCAGGATTTTGAAGGGTCCGAGGAAACTAGGGGCAAATTTGCATGACGGTACCCTCAGCCATATATTCCTAGAAGGCAACCAGACTTTAGTCCCTGGAAGGAACTGCGGAGGCGCCCGCCTTCTTGTATCTACCTTTCTCTTCATGCGGTCCACCGCCAACAGAATAGAAGATCGGGTCTGTTGCCAAATCTGTAGAAAGTCCCTGAAGGTCGAGTCGGCTGCAGGAACCTGGGACATAGTAGAAACAGGAAGAGGTATACGAGGATGCTGACCGTAGACGATGAAGAATGGACTAGAAGTGGTCGACTCACTGGTGCGGTTGTTATAAGAGAACTCTTTTTTTTTTTTTATATATTTTTATTCAAAGTCAGAACAGGTACAAGTATACAGTGTGTGTCACACATACAATAATAAGTACATCATATAACAATGTGTTCTAACTCCAAAATTATTTTTCCATTTTACTTGTCATCATCAAGTTACAAGGCAATTAATAAGGCAACACAAAGCCAAACATCCCCTTCCCTCCCCCCAACTCTCCTCCATCTCGGTGAGCATTTTCTTAACTAGCCAGTAGCATGCCTAACGTGCCCTGGATACTCTGTGAACTATACCATGATGTGTGTCGAAATGTGCGCATGAACACCCCTATCTCTGCTGTGGAATAATGTTGTTCAATGAATGTACGCCAAGTTTTAAAAAATTGTTCTGTAGACCTTTCTTTGTGTCTCTCTAGGTCAGTTTTATCATATCCCAATAAAGTTTTGAGAGTAATCACGACCTCCGCAATTTCCGGGACCGATGGCTGTAACCAGTGACGCAAGATGCACTTCTTGATAGAGGTTGTCCCCCCCCATCTGGATCCAAGGGGATATAGTGAAACAACACTGCCTGTGGGTTTGCGTGCACCTCTTCCCCCCAGGTGTCTTTAATAAATTGTAGAGCAAGGTCCCAAAACGTCCGAATTTTTGGGCACAATCACATCCCGTGAAGTAAATTGGCTTTGTGTAAGTCGCATTTAGGACAACTACGCAGATAGTGTGCTGGAGCGTCCCTATAGGATAAATTAAAGGCGTACGTCGCCCTGTGCATAAGCCGGAAGTGCATCTCACGCCACTGTTCATTTACCATGATACCATGACCTTCCTCACCCTCTCCCACCCTTCCCGAATTTTGCTGGAGAGTTCTGGATTAAGAGAACTCTTAATTTGGTTAACTCTCTCAACTTGCCCATTGGACTGGGGATGATAGGCCGAAGAGAAGTCCAATTTTACACTGAGGAAAACGCAGAGTGCTCTCCAAAACTTCGAGGTGAACTGGACCCCTCGGTCCGAGACAATATGCAAGGGCAAGCCGTGCAAACGGAAGATGTGTTGTATGAAGAAGTCAGCCAATCGCATAGCAGACAGCAGGGCAGTGAAGGGAATGAGGAGACAAAGTCCATAACGTCTTTGGGTAGCGTGGACCACCAGAACTGACGGGTGATTAGATCTTGGGTCTTACGAGCACCTACGTGACCTGCCAACTTAGAACCGTGACCCCAGCGAAGAATTCTTTCTCAGTCAGCCAGACGCACAAAAGTCCTTCCTGGAGGAATGTCTCTAACTTGCAGGGGACACAGAGAAGATGCAGGATGGGTCAATAATATTCTGTGGAGGTTCCATGGCGTCCTCAGTTTCAAAAGATCTAGACAAGGCGTCGACCCTCACATTCTTGTCGGCAAGTCGGTAGTGGAGTTCGAACCGGAACCGAGCAAAGAACAACGACCACCTGGCTTGATAAGAATTCAACCACTGGGACGTCTGTAGGTAGGTCAAATTCTTGTGATCCGTGAAGATCAGGATAGGATGAACCGCGCCCTCCAATAGATGTCTCCACTCCTGCAGAGCCAGCTTGATGGCCAGTAACTCCCGATCCCCAATCGAGTAGTTGCGCTCTGCGGAAGAAAACAGCTTAGATTAGTAGCCACATACCACAGCCTTGCCTTTCAATCCTTTCTGGAACAACAGTGCACCAGCACCAACCGAGGAAGCATCCACCTCTAACGAAAACTGTAGGGATACATCAGTATGGTAGAGAATGGTGGCAGATGTGAAGGCTTTTTTAAGGATTCAAATGCGACTTCAGCCTCCGGAGTCCACATTTTGGCATTCATACCCTTCTTAGTGAGGGTGGAGATAGGGGCAGTCAAAGATGAGAAGTTGGGGATGAACAGCCGGTAGAAGTTGGCGAATCCTAGGAAGCGTTGTATGGCTCTTAAGCCTTGGGGGCGTGGCCACTCCAGGACAGCCTTTACCTTCTGGGGGTCCATCTTGAGGCCCTGATCGGAGATAATATAGCCCAGGAAGGATAGAGACTTCTCAAATACACACTTCTCCAGCTTGGCATAAAGGCGATTCTCTCTTAGACGGAGCAACACCTGGCGGACCTGACTTTGATGACTTACTGGATCTGGGGAAAAAAAACAAAATGTCATCGAGATACACCACAACACAAACATAAAGGAGATCACGAAAAATGTCATTGACAAATTCTTGAAATACTGCAGGGGCGTTACACAAGCTGAAGGGCATAAATAAATATTCGTAGTTCTCATCACGAGTATTAAAGGCAGCCTTCCATTCGTCACCTCGACGAATCCGGATCAGATTGTAGGCCCCCCGCAGGTCCAGTTTAGAAAAAATTTTCGCCCCCCGTATGCGATCAAACAGTTCAGAAATCAAAGGCAGAGGGTACTTGTTCTTCACCGTGATCTGGTTTAGGCCTCGGTAGTCAATGCACCGTCGTAGCGATCCATCTTTTTTCTTAAAAAAAGAAGAACCCCGCTTCGGCCGGGGATGAGGATTTACGAATGAAACCCCTCTCCAGGTTCTCCTTAATGTAGGCCGACATGGACTGGGTCTCTGGCAAGGAGAGAGGGTACACTCTACCACGAGGAGGGGACGACTCAAGAACCAGGTCGATCGGACAATTATATGCCCGGTGTGGCGGCAAGGTCTCAGCCTCCTTTTTGTTGAAGACATCGGAGAACATGACTGAAGAGGGGCAGGCTGTGGTGACTGGATATGGTCCAGACAGCGGTCAAGACACTTCGGGCCCCACTGGAGGACCTCTCCAGAGTTCCAATCCAGGACGGGGGCGTGCAGACGGAGCCAAGGCAAACCCAGCAGCGCGGGGTTGACGGCCTTGGACAGGACGAACAGGGAGATGAGTTCAGCATGAAGGGCTCCCACTTGGAGTCTCAACGGCATGGTCTCGAACACAACTGGGTCAGGCAATGGCAGTCCATCCACCGAGGCAACGATCAACGGCCTTTCAAGTGGGATAGTAGGCAACTGAAGAAGATCCACAAGGTCCTGGCAGATGAGGTTGGCTGCAGAGCCCGAGTCCAGATAGGCAGAGACCGGATGGGACTTCTCGCCAGAAATGATGGTTACGGGAATGAATAGTTTGGAAAGAGTTCTTGATTCAATGTGTTGACGCCCAGGGTTGTCTCTCAAACCAAGGCGCTGGGGTTTTTTGGCTTGTGAGGGCACAGACGCACAACATGGCCAGCGAGGCAGCAATATAAGCAAAGTCCAGAGGTGCGCCTGCGCTGTTTCTCCTGGTCTCGGGCAAAGAAATAGAAGCAGGCAAGAGGGGTTGCTGGAAGTTGGGCACCAGTCTAGGGTGCAGACACTCCTGACGAACCTCGTGAGATCTCTCCCTCAGCCTTATATCTACCCGAGTGGCAAGCAGAATCAAGTCGTCCAAGGTAGGAGGCAGGTCTCGAGCGGCCAGTTCGTCCTTGATCTCGGACGACAGGCCACGCCAATGGAATGCCACCAAGGCCTCATTGTTCCAGGATAGCTCTCCTGCCAGAGTCCGGAAATGGATCGTATACTCGCCCACGGAAGTGTCCTCTTGGCGAAGGTTGAAGATGGCAGTGGCTGCCGATGAGACTCGCCCTGGCTCCTCAAAAACAGTTCGGAATATTCGCACAAACCCCTGGAAATCTTGGGTCTCGGTTCCCAGACGTTCCCAGATAGGATTATCCCATGGCAGGGCCTTGCCAGTCAGGAGGGATATGATGAATGCGATCTTGGCTCTGTCAGAGGGAAATGCTCGGGAGTGCAGGGTAAAATGAATGTGGCATTGGTTCAGAAACCCCCGACATGCACTGGTGCCTCCATCAAACTGAGAGGGCAATGGCAGCGAGAACCGAGGATCCGGACAGGAACTGCCAGGAGGAGTAACAGGAGGATCGGCTTGGAGGACTTGCATAGAGACAGGAAGAGAAGCAACTAGCGTCCCTAGCTGCTGCGCCATAGAGTCCACTGCCACAAAGAGCTGCTCCTGCCTAGCTCGGAGATCCAGCAGGTCCACCTGCATGGTTTGGGAGGGTGCCAAGCCTTTGAATTGACCAGCGGAGTCCATGGCCAGAGCGTACTGTCACGAAGCGAGATCTGGATCCACTGGGCCGTACCACGTAGCGGGATGGCAGCTGGCCAAACAGGTAAGTACAGAGTTCAATAGTACAGCGAGGATACCTGAGGCAACGTAGACAGTAGCGAGGCAGGCACATCCTGGACCAGGTGGCGGGAAGACATCAGGTGAGGAGTCGCAAATCAAACGAGACTGTAGCACAGCACGGGAACAGCTCAGCACGGCATTAGAACTGGGTAACACGGAAACAGGATACGGGATAGAGGGAACAAGGTACACTGGGAAAATGGAAGACACTGGGAGACCATTAGCAAAACAAACAACTCTCTCGCAAAGAGCAAGAGGGCATCCTGGGCTAGATTGCAGACTTCCTGCAAATTGCGCGCACTGGCCCTTTAAGACCGTGCACGCGCGCCCGCCGGAGATAGTCTCGATGTCCGGAAGTGAGTGCCGGCGCCTCACAGGAGGATGTCCATGGCCACGGCCGTCGAGGTTTAAGTCAGAACGACGGACCGTGGCCATAGACGTTACAGTACATACGTATATATGATGAAAATGTATATAGTCTTCTTAATATGAGTATACAGAATTATGTGAAAATACCAAAACTGCTTTTGCCCAGATGGGCACAAATCTTTTTGTCCTTGTTTTAAAGCTTGGGACTTCACTTGTAATGTGTGCCCTGAAAACACTGCATTATGTAACGCTGACTGCAAGTGCTGAATGTAACTCAGGTAGAAATGAGCTCAGGGGTAAATACTTCACCACATAAAGAATCACGGAATACACCCTGTAATATTCTCAGAGTTAGAAGTATCATCTGCACAGTACAAACCGACAACCAACATCATAATATACAATGTGATGCAGAACACAGGATCAACAAAAAGAGTGAGTGTTGTTTTATGTGACTTATGCTTAATAAAAAGTTAGATAGATAGATAGATAGATAGATAGATAGATAGATAGATAGATAGATAGATAGATAGATAGATAGATGGATGGATGGATGGATGGATGGATGGATGGATGGATGGATGGATGGATGGATGGATGGATGGATAGATAGATAGATAGATAGATAGATAGATAGATAGATAGATAGATAGATAGATAGATAGATAGATAGATAGATAGATAGATAGATAGATAGATAAATATGAGATAGATAGATAGATAGATAGATAGATAGATAGATAGATAGATAGATAGATAGATAGATAGATAGATAGATAGATAGATAGATAGATTCATAAGGCTTACTTCTTACTTTCATTGTCATGTTTTATTTCAGCTTCTATTCCACAATGACAACATTGCCATCAATTTCATATTTATTCATAATTCTTCTTTCATTTGGAATCTCCTTGGAGGTAAAGGCTGTAGATTTGGAAGTTTTATCTAATCCAGCTGTAAGTAAATAACACAATTTATTCCAATGGAAGCTTCTAAAGGTTTACTAAATCTTTCTACTTCTCCCTCTTCTAACACTGCGGCGGTCCCGCTGTATTTACCCCAAAAAGAGTTTTGAGCCCGATAACAACACTCTACAAAGTTGCAGGCACAGAATACAAATAAGCGCTTCACCCTCAGTCACCCCCATATCAATCTATACACATATTGATAAAAAGATTTAAACTAAACTTCACATAACCTACACACATAATATAACTTTACCTGATCACACGACCCTGTTGGTCAATGACCTCGGTTTTTGCAATGCTTGCAATAAAGTTGCAGGAGGGTATAATTACAAATAATACTTATCTAGGCAGCTAAAGGGATATATAAGTAGTCACATGACCACAACTCAAACAATATCCCTTTCCCCCCAATTATTCAGGAGCCAAGGTAATGGGTCGGCCAGACTATAAATTGATACAGTAAACTGAGCTAAAGTTAAAAAAAAAAAACATGAAAAACTCTATTGAGAGTACTATTGGTAAATAAGGCACCTTTTCTTACATTTGCTATAGCTGGAGCCAAAGTAGCTCCAAAAGTAGAGCCCACACTAGTTTTAGAGAGTGGCAAACTTGGCAATTACCCAGGACCACCGTTTCCTAGGTGGCCCTGAGGATTGGCAGCATTATGTGGGCTGTTTGAGGGAATATTATTTGGATACTTAATATATTATTTGGGCATGATGTGGTATTATATGGAATGTATAGGGCAGTATTATTTTAATTCTATATAGTGGTATCATATGGGCACTGTATGGCAGTATTGTGTGAGAAATATATGACAGTGGGCACTATATGGTGGATTTATTTGAATACTGTAGGGAGGATTTTTTTAGGTATTTTATGGCACCATTATTTGGGTACTTAATAGTTCTATCTTATGGGTATTATGTAACAATATTATTTGGTATTGTATAATAACATTTGCGTGTAAATTTGCATAAGAAGTGCATGATCATCTGTGTTTTTTATGTTTAGCATTCAAAATGGTAATAAAAAAAATATCTAAAACTGGCGAGCTGAGAGGGGGGGGGGCTTGTACTTTGTTTCTTGACGGAGGACCCATTGACTCTAAAACTTACCTTGAGTGGAGCTAAACTTAAAATCATTGTCTTCCGGGTCATTTGCATATGTGTCCACATTCCCTAGATAGATAGAATTTTTAAAAACTTCCTCGAAATCGAAAAGGCACATGGGAATTATTAGAATAAAATACTAACAAGGGTATTTTTGGAACATATAGTAATTATGTGAATACATGAATGTATATTTGCTTAGACTTTCAGGATCGATGACCAAATATCACTGGTACGAGAGAAATGCGCAGGTAAATAATTAGTTATTCTGTTAAAACTGAAAATGGACACTGAATTTTTTGAAAGTTCATTGTATAATCCGGGACCCCATTATCAAAAACATTTTGCATAGTAAATGAGCACCAATAGAGCCGAGTTATGAAGGATGGCAAAAAGGGCACACCGGAATTGTCCAAGGGAAACTGTGTGGATCCACATCAATATCCACATCTTAATTGTCTCTTTTCAAAGCATTCAGAATGTGGACATTTATGCGGATGGTGATTGGGACTACATGCTGGTATTTCTGTATGGCACTCTTATTTGGGCACAGTAAAGCTGGCCCATAATCCCATTACAAGTAGAGGGAATGAGCTATAACACAATAGTCTACGCAAGTTACCCCACAGACCCAAGTTCAGCTCACCCTATCACGGGGGCACCACTTTAAGGGTCCTTGTACACGTGCCAATATGGGCCGTAAATGAGTGATCTAATTTCACAAGGATCTATGATCAGTAATGTATGGGGACGACCATTCGTTAATACGATTGATCGTTCCCATGCACGAGCGTTTTCTGGTTCAACGGCTGATCCTTGCCCTGTTTACACACGGCAATGATCGTAAGAAAACTTTTATATTAGGGCTCGTATGCCCGAAAATTGGCCTGTGTAAAAGGGCCTTAATCATTCTCCTCATACCCTTCTGGGGGGAAACACATTGTTAAAGGGGGGTTTCCAAGTGTGTTGGTTCCCAGATAGCAAATGGCAAAATTTCTGTAATTTCTACGGACAACTTCTACATACATACTGTGTAGAGACTATTATGTGTGTGTGTGTGTATATATATATATGTCATTTTTTATCTTTTTTTTGTTTTTTCATTTGAAAAGTACCTGTCACCACTCCGGACATTTCTATTTTAAGTAAAAATTTGTATTCCCCATGAAATAACAATTCTGGAGCATCTTTTCTCATAACTCAGCATTGTGCCATTCCTCTGTTATTACTCTTAGAAATGTACAAATAAATTGACAACTGGGTGTTACCATTCTCTTTGTCAATAGGACTTGTCCCTGCACAGTCCCACTCATAACTTATTGGACAATGTCAGTCATGTAGGGACACACCCCCAACTGGTACCACCCAGTTGTCAATTTATTCATACATTTATAGGCGGAATAATAGAGGAACGGCACAACACAGAGTTCTAAGTAAAGATGTTCCAGAATTGTTATTTCATGGGGAGTACAAGAATTTACTAAAATTGACATGTCAGGAGAGGTGAGAGATCCTCGTTAAAGCAAAGTTTTTTCCTGAACTGTTCAGAGGGGAATCCTGCGGGCAATAGGAACCACCCCGTAAGTTTGCCCCTGGATTGCAGTCCAGCACTTGTGAACAGAATAGAATAAATCCATTTTGAATGAGGGGCATCTATCTATGGGGTCAGTATATTACCCAACTATTTGTGTTCTTACAGCCGCCGACCTTTCAAAATACTTTGAAGCTAGAATTGAAATAAGTTTTCCAGAGGGCAGTATGGCAATGGACATCGCAAGCTTTCTGGAGAAAAATCTGAACACCTTATCGCTGGGTAACTCCACTACAATATGCAGCGTAGATTTCGCACCAGGTGAGTCCTATAGTTGGTTGGGTGCATGGGAATCTGCGACATTATAATTTATTGTTTTATGAATTTATGGATTTAAAGGGTCTTCTTTACTAAGAAAAATGAGAAGGTCTGTGATTTTTATAAAGATCTCTGCTTCCTGTCAGTGAATGGGAACATTCCATTTATTTACATCCGAAATCTTCTGTGCGCGATATACATCCGCAGCAGCACACATTTCTCACCTATTCTGATAGTTTGCTACAATGTATCAGTGTAGGTACATTTTATCAGCCTGGCAGAGGATTGTCTAGACTAGATTGGTTGCTATGGCTAACAAGGACAGTTTTACTTTTAGACAGTTTTGTAAAATGTACTTACGGATGTAGCCATCTTTATCTTGACTGATAACTTTCTGCAGCGTGATATCACACAACAAAAGCCACTGAAAAAGTCAAGATAAAGGATCTTGCCACTGTGCAAGATAAAGATGGCTACATCTGTATGTGCAAACTGGAAGAATTCTACTTTTGATGTCCCTGCTCCGGTCCTCCTGTCGTGACGTGGAGAAATACTGTGGTCACTGGGGATCTTCTCTCACTGACTAGAAATAGTGGGGGGAATATATCAAAAGGTTAAGGCCAGATTTCTGGCGTAAAAAAAAGCTGCAAAATTTGGCAACATTTTCAACTTTTTACTTTTCTCAACACTTTCCAAAAGTGGCAAGAAAAGGGACAGGGTTTAGTCACAGAGACGTGGCATCTGCCGAAAAGACAGATTTATCATAGTTTACCCCACCAAACAGCTCCTCATATCTCAGCTTCCTGGACCCTTGTAAAGTGACATGGGAGGTAGAAGTATAATGTGACGACTGAATTTTCGCTTTTTAGTGGGGTTGGGTTTTAAGGTCAACACTGACTGTCTTATGATTATGACTCCAAATTTCCTCATTGCTGACCGCATTTTTAGCATAGCTCCTCTGACATCACATGATATAATAATGTTGTTATTCTGGCCCGCCCTTGATAAGTAGAACACGTCACCGCATTTTTACATGAGCAGCTTAAGTTGTATGTATGATAAAAAAAAACAGTAGTCTGAAGGAAAATACACCCCAAAACTCAAGTTGGTATCACATTGAGGGGCTAAGGGTAGCAAAAGACCCTACTGATTTTAGACATATACCAAACTTTGACTATTGCCTGTGATTCGATCTTCCTGGGTCTGTAGTCACCTATAAAAAGATGTCTTAATGGGACCCCCAGAGCTACCATCAGGGTATCAGTACTGGTCAGAGGCTTTGTAAAGGCTTATGTTTGTGTATGTGATGTGTGTGTATGTTCGTGTTATACTGTGTGATTACCACTGTATCTAATCCTCCTACACTGTGCATTCGCACAAAAAATGGCGGCACACAGTGTAGGAGGTTTGAACATTCAACCCCCTCCTTTCTCCTGGCACTAGCCAGGAGAAAGGAGGGGGGATTGTTTGAGGACACTAGAGTGAGTGTGGCTTCTCCAATTTTGCAGCATAAAGCAATGAGGTTGCTTTACCACATGCCAATGCTGCAATTTTGGGAATTGCTCCCTCTAGTGACCAGGACATGGAAATGTTATAAATTAGAATCTAATTTATAATATTTCCTGACTTGTGAAAAAATTAAAAAACTTAGAACAATGTGTAATCATTTATATACTAAATGTTTAACTAAAAAAAAAAAAAAATTTTTTTAGTGACACATTCCCTTTAAGGGGCCTATCAGCCAGCATTTATAGTTCACTAACAGGGGCCCACGAAATAAGCAGGAAGATTCTCATCACAGCCATAGAGACCCCCATCTATCAGCCATTGTAAAAAGAGACCAAACTCATCCTTGTATTAGTTGGATGCCAATTGGCTTTAATTTTTGCCGTGTCATATATGGAATTAAGTGAATTACTAAGAAAGTGCCCATTGAAATCCACTGGTACTCCAGTTACAGATGTGTCCTTCCTTAACTTTCCTCTCATCTCAACATATGAGTGGCTGAAGATGACCATCTTTAAAAAAAACAAAAAACAAACATGATGTCATGAGATGTCTATGCTATATGTAGCCACCCAATGGTTGTAATGTGAATTGCAGCCTGCCAAGGGTATTGCTAGCATCTCGCGATATTATATTGAAATGGCTTAATAAGAAATTGTCATTTTTAACTAAATTCAAGCAAAGATAAGGGTGGACACATCTGTATCTGACATACATCAACTGGAGAAACAGCAAAGCCAGTACACTCTAAAGTGAAGCTCCACCTTTTATCATTAAGTCATTTGTAGGTTAAAAAAAAAAGGAGAAAATTAAAAAATGGGAAAAAATACAGCTGTAAATACATATTAGGAAATTGTCAGTACAGAATGTTGAACCTATTTACGTAGATTGAAAACAACAAAATGGGATTTAAAGAGGCTCTGTCACCAGATTATTAACCCCTATCTCCTATTGCATGTGATCGGCGCTGCAATGTAGAGAACAGTAACGTTTGTTTTTTTGAAAAACTATCATTTTTGGCCAAGTTATGACCATTTTTATAATTATGCAAATGAGCCTTTCTAATGGACAACTGGGAGTGTGTTTTCTCTTATTTCTAAGTGGGCGTGTCTTGTGTTTGTAACATCTGGGCGTGTTTACTTGTTTTACTAGCTGGGCGTTGTGAATAGAAGTGTTTGTCAGCATCATACACTTCTATTATCTATTATCATATCAGAACCTGGGCCTACCAGAGGGTCCAATCTAATGCCTCCAATATTTACCTTCAAGCTAGAAGTCAGGCCGGGAAGCTATAAAAGCGTCACCCTCTAGCACTCAGCTTAGGAAACCTCCATATGGAGAAAACCTCTAAGGAACCATGGATGAAGGACTTCTCTTCTCTAGGGCCTACAGACTAATGCCAACATGAGATTTAGAATAGTTGTCAAATAAGTTTTACTTCTTTCCTTATTTCTAATGCAAAACACAACACAAGTTCATTGAAGATACAAGTCATTTCAAAAAGTTATACAGCACATCCTCCTCCTTGAAGAACTTGAAAGTCTTCTCACCTTTGTCTTAACAGTAAAGCCAAACATCACAGCGTCTCCAGGGAAACTTTTCAGAGGAGACACGGGAATAATTACTTGCAACTTTAGTGAGGTAACGAATGTGTCCTGGTCCCACAATTCCATGAAAATTTTGCATAGTTCAAAGTATAACACAAGTTCAACTCAACACGGCTCAATTGTTTTATATGAGCTGAAGATAACGGATCTTGGAGATTCTGATACAGGTGAGTACAACCAACACATTGTTACCCTAGTACAAAGAAAACCCTTCAATACAAATCCCACTGTCCTGGATGTCCTGCTGAAAATCCCATCATGATCCAGTTGGACCTATAGGTATGGAGTATGGATGCCTTGTGCATGCACGACGAAAAAACATATAATAAGTTGATTACTGAAATTGTTTGGATAAAATGCTCACGATGGATCTCAAAATATCTACAAGCCTTCCTCAGGCAGGACATGTGTGAGCATTGTGGCCCCCACATCTTTAAAGGCATTATCTGGTGTAGAAAACCCATTTCCAGTTTAATAGTGTTAAGGGGATCTCACTTTTTAGCCAGAGCGAAGACCGGCAATGCCAAGCGTCCCTCTCTCTGTCTCTGTAGGACCCAACATGAGGTGCATTACATAGGTAGCCCATTTATTTCAATGGGAAATGTGTAATGCTTAATTTCCCCTGTGGTGGCACTGTAGGGAAATTTAACTTGCTGCTGGATTTCTTCACAGATTACAGCTGATCGCTGGGGGTCCCATATATAGAGATCCCAGTGTTTGGTGGCTCAGCAGGTGCCCAATCTAAGGTGACCAGCGATATATAGCATAGTCAGTCTATGGTGACCATTCGGGAAATTGGTCACTGGGAGAAGGGGCCACAGCCCTGCACCTAGTAACTGCACAATCTTTGTGTGGGTCAAAGCTCTGTATTTCTTATACAGATGTCCAAACCCCAACTTACTTGTCATAGAAGTGTATAAATCTGTATGTAGTGAGGACCCTTAGTGACTTCTGCAAGTAGCCAGAATTTTATCATTTAAGGGGTTTAAGGTTCACAATGATTTATTCATAACGTTTAATCACTGTATAAAAGTTATACAGTTTTATAATATAGTTTGTGATTTAATTCTTTGACATTGCTGTCAGTGAATGAGAACATCCAGAGGCAGCAAACCTAATTATACCTAGTCCTGCTCTCAGCTGAAAAGTAGAGGCAGTAATGATCGTTCATCCACATACATTACCGATCATTCCTCCTCGAGACTGGAGCAAACGAGCGCCGATCGGCAATACAGCACATCAATCGGCGCTCGTATTCACGTAAAATATTGGGCCGTCTAAAAGGACCTTAAGTGTCATCCTCCTACCACCAAAGCACTGAGAATGCCTAATTAACATAATAGTACAGATTGCTCATATGTATATTCCTCCTTCAGCGCCCGATGTGGATATAGGCAATGTATATCTGGCCCAGATAGTAACATTTTATAGTCTTTATTAAATGTATGTTTCATTTATTACTACATATGAACCTTTATCCTTACTGTTCTCCCCAAGTAATTACTTTACTATATTGTCTATAGGTAATTACACCTGTTCTGGTACCATAAACGGAATATCACAAATCTTAAGCATTGTCATTAATATTTTCAAAGTTGAAATTATTGCATCAAGTAACATTGAAACCTTCTGTGATGGTTCTAAATGGAGTATTTCTTGCTGCAGTGGAGACATTGATTCCTTTAATGTGACATGGCTGGCTGAAGATGGCACAGGTAACATAAAAACATAAAAGCTACTTAAATCTTGTACTGATCTTGACTTGCGTGATCTTTTCTTCTCCATTCATGTTGAAAGCTAAATTCAGAATTTTACTGGTTTCTTGTTACCAGAAAGTAGTGCATTGTGGGAGCTCAGATGATTAGGTCATACAGTATGCCTGACTACAGTGAGGAGATAAACTGTTGTCTGTTTCCAAGGGCAACCATCACAATTTTAAAATCCACTATGGATGTGAAGGGAGGATATAAAATTATAGAACTTCACATTTTGTTTATGAAGAGATTTTATGAAGAGATTTGAGAAGAATTATTGTAGCCCATTATCTGTTTGTATAAAGAATAATACTTTTTATTAATAATACTTTAGTACTACAAATACTTTTTTTCTTATTTAAAGCCGAAAATACTGCTTTCCCTCACCCAAGTGGCATAATATAGCATAAAAGTGCCACACTAAAAAGTGCACAAGTATATGATTTATTTCAAGGCCTCTCCAAAAGAACATCTCCCTTCTTTTGAGGCACTGGAAATGATCTAATATAATGAAGGAAATATGTCCAGTAGGTTCAGTAAGAGAGGGTTAGGTCTAAGTAATGAACGCTGTAAAAGCTGAAGGAGAACCATCCCAGATTAAAACTAGGATCGTCAATATAATGTTTAGAATAAATGTTAGATTTCCATGGATGAAAATTGTATATAAGACCCCTTAAAAAGTCCCATGTATAGATTGTCAAAACATGGGGCAAACCGCGTGCCCATTGCAGTCCCCCAAGTTTTTCTGTACACCTGATATTCAATTTTTAGAACATAAAAAATTCCTTTATTATTATAAATAGTACAGGTGAATCATTTATTGTTGATTATTTTTGAACTGTTTTTTGTAGTTCCATTGTTTATCCATTGGATTGTCCTTGTGGCCTACAGTATGTTCGAGCCAGAGTGAATAAACACACGTAGATTGGATGTCAATACAGGTTATTTGAAACACTGCATTTCCCATTGTGCTTTACAATCACACAATTGCTATTTTTCTATGTTTATGGTCCTACCTATTAATAATACTATTATTGTCACTTTCTTCTGCTGTACTTCTGTTGATCATAAACCTCTCACAATTTGTCACAGGTGAAGAAAGCAGCAATACAACCTGCACAATATACACAATGACTGCAGATAGCACAAGATGTTCATTTCCTCAGCCTAGGACATACACTTGTAATTTTCAGAGAAATGAAGGTGCAAGGGCTTCAAAGATAATAACTATTAATTATATAACAAAAGGTAATACTTGCCAAGGAATCTATCTATCTATCTATCGATCTATCTATCTATCTATCTATCTATCTATCTATCTATCTATCTATCTATCTATCTATCTATCTATCTATCTATCTATCTCATATCTATCTATCTATCTATCTCATATCTATCTATCTATCTATCTATCTATCTATCTATCTATCTATCTATCTATCTATCTATCTATCTATCTATCTATCTATCTATCTATCTATCTATCTATCTATCTATCTATCTATCTATCTATCTATCTATCTATCTATCTATCTATCTATCTATCTATCTATCTATCTATCTATCTATCTATCTATCTATCTATCTATCTATCTATCTATCTATCTATCTCATATCTATATATAAATCTTCTATATATCTTGCATTTGACACTGAGAGATTTATTCAGGCTGCTAACCCCCTAGTGTGTGGTTTCAGCAGGTCTCAGCTCTCAGGGGCAAAAACGTCTCTGATATTTATCTATCTGATGTTTATCTATCTATCTATCTCATATCTATCTATCTCATATCTATCTATCTATCTATCTATCTATCTATCTATCTATCTATCTATCTATCTATCTATCTATCTATCTATCTATCTATCTATCTAATATCTATCTATCTATCTATCTATCTATCTATCTATCTATCTATCTATCTATCTATCTATCTATCTATCTATCTATCTATCTATCTATCTATCTCATATATATCTATCTCCTATCTATCTATCTATCTATCTATCTATCTATCTATCTATCTATCTATCTATCTATCTATCTATCTATCTATCTATCTATCTATCTATCTATCATATATTCGTGGTATTGTAAATCGTCTACCACCTTGACAATATTGGTTTAACAAGCGTTCTCCATAAATTAAGGCAAATAAACGAGATTGATCCGGAGTATATGTATATAATATAGCTTTTACTAAATTTCTTTAAAACATAGGCATTTTGCGACATATGCGCATAAATTCTCTTCATTTGTCACAGCTGTATGCAATTTTTCATGTGTTTTTCACAGTATGCATGTACAACATTAATTTTTAAGACAGCAAAATAGTCCACCTATATAAGGTTTCCTAATCCATATGATTTCAACAATTTCTTAACTTCAGAGGTTCTCTCATAAATGCTTGGTTACTCTGTTTAGCATATAAGATATACAGGAGACATAAGATTTTTCGGGCAGTTGCCCTCCTACCCCTTTTATTTTGGGATGGTAATGTTCCTTTCAGGAGTTGTCTGTAAAGTCCTGGATTTAGTTGAACCTCTGATGTAGGGTAAATTCTCTCTTGGGAGATATTTTATACGTATACTCCGGATCAATCTCGTTTATCTATCTATCTATCTATCTATCTATCTATCTATCTATCTATCTATCTATCTATCTATCTATCTATCTATCTATCTATCTATCTATCTATCTATCTATCTATCTATCTATCTATCTATCTATCTATCTATCTATCTATCTATCTATCTATCCACCTAATCTTCTGTTTGCGTTGGGAACTGGGAGGGGGCACCATGAGGGAAAACCTTCCACATTCAACTTCTCTGAGGTGAACCCGCAAAAGAATAAGATATTATTGTACAGAATAAAAATGTCTTTGCATTTCCAAAACATTTTTTGCTTGCTTCTTTACAGGCAATATAAACATAAGCGTAGTATCGCCCATTTCTGAGGGCAAACCGATGAATATAACTTGTTTCACTGATGTCAATGTGGAAAAAATAGACTTGGCAAAAGATACTACAGATAATGTTAAAGCCAGTGGAAAAAAAGCCACTTTGCTAATAAGCAACACTAGCCATCTATGGTCGGGTAAGTAGAAACATCCACCATATCTATGATTAACAGTATATGTAATGTAATGTAGTTGTAAATTCATTACAATACTTATCTTGTACTGATACGGAGTTACATCCTGTATTATACTCCAGAGCTGCACTCACTATTCTGCTGGTGGAGTCACACTGTACATACATTACATTAATTATCTTGTACTGATACTGAGTTACATCATATATTGTACTCCAGAGCTGCACTCACTATTCTACTGGTGGAGTCACTGTGTAAATACATTACATTACTTATCCTGTACTGATCCTGAGTTACATCCTGTATTATACTTCAGAGCTACACTCACTATTCTGCTGGTGGAGTCACTGTGTAAATACAATACATTACTTATCCTGTACTGATCCTGAGTTACATCCTGTATTATACGCCAGAGCTGCACTCACTATTCTGCTGGTGGAACCACTGTATATATACATTACATTACTTATCCTGTACTGATCCTGAGTTACATCCTGTATTATACTCCAGAGCTGCACTCACTATTCTGCTGGTGAGTTCACTGTGTACATACATTACATTACTTATCTTGTACTGATCCTGAGTTACATCCTGTATTATACTCCAGAGCTGCACTCACTATTCTGCTGGTGGAGTTACTGTGTATATACATTACATTACTTATCCTGTACTGATCCTGAGTTACATCCTGTATTATACTCCAGAGCTGCACTCACTATTCTGCTGGTGGAACCACTGTATATATACATTACATTACTTATCCTGTACTGATCCTGAGTTACATCCTGTATTATACTCCAGAGCTGCACTCACTATTCTGCTGGTGGGTTCACTGTGTACATACATTACATTACTTATCTTGTACTGATCCTGAGTTACATCCTGTATTATACTCCAGAGCTGCACTCACTATTCTGCTGGTGGAGTTACTGTGTGTGTATATACATTACATTACTTATCCTGTACTGATCCTGAGTTACATCCTGTATTATACTCCAGAGCTGCACTCACTATTTTTCTGGTGGAGTCGCTGCGTACATAAATTACATTGTGAATGGATTCCAGAAAATGTGAAAGTAGAAATCATGTCTTTGTCCATCTTCCCTTGTTGGGATCTGTTCCTCCCTCATTAGGTAAATTCAGTCCTTGTTCGACGATCCACTGGTACAACGTAGTTTAAGGGCCTTTTCATATCAGCGTTGCCCTTCCATTGAGGGGTTCCATCGGAGGTTTCCGTCAAGTTAACCCCTCAACGGAAAGGCGAACTGAAACCTAAGCTTCCGTTTCGCTCACCATTGATATCAATGGTGACAGAAACAGTGCTAAAGGTTTCCATTTGTCACCATTGTGACAGGATTCCGTTGTTTTGACAAAATCAATAGCGCAGTCGACTGCGCTATTGAGTCCATCAAAAACGACGGAACCCCGTCACAACGGTGACAAACGAAAACATTAGCTAGGTTTCTGTGACCATTGAGTTCAATGGTGAGGGAAACGGAAGCTTAGGTTTCCGTTTGCTTTTTTTGTTGAGGGGTTAACCCGACGGAAACCTCAGACGGAACCCCCTCAGCGGAAAGGAACGATCATGTGAACACAGCCTAAGAGGCCCGGTATAGTTCAGGTTTTGTTTAGATTTAGACAGGATGAGAATAGCACCATTTATGTGGATTTAGTCTCCAACATAGCGGGTGAAAAGAAGGGGCGACCAAGAAACGTTATCAAACTTGGGGCTATTCAGTTTACAAAAAACTCGGCTTAGGGGCGACCTAATTACAATGTACAAATATATAACTGGACAGTACAGAGATCTTTCTAATGGTCTTTTTCCACCTAGGCCTGTAACAAGGATAAGGAAGCATCCTCTACGTCTAGAGGAGAAAAGGTTTCACCATCATCACAGACAGGGATTCTTTACTGTAAGAGCAGTGAGACTATGAAACTCTTTATACACGGGATGCTACCAAGACTGTCCACAACGGAAACGGGAGATGGGGTTTGGGGTTACAGGCTCAATTCTCCCTCCTTCATGCCTTAGTCATACACCCCTAGCGGCCACAGTGCAAGTATGGTTGTGTCTCTCGCATAGCAGCATCGCTGAGGCATTTTAACTCGGATCCTCTATATCTGATAATGATCTTATATATATAGAGAGAAAGAGAGAGAGAGAGAGAGAGAGAGAGAGAGAGGTAGAAAGCAGCAGCACTCACTAAAATTGTTGTACGGGTGCCCAGCAAGATGTACTGATCCTTGGACGAAGTATCAAATATAGAAAGAGAAAACTTGCAGCACTCCAGTATGAAAAAATGGTGGTTTATTCAGTCAAACACACAGGAACGTTTCAATCCTACAATAGGACCTTTCTCAAGCATAGTGACACATCTAAGACTGCACACATATATAGGGCAGAGATACATTTGCATAATTCATCTCATTAAAACACAAATAAAGTGCATAGTGCAGAAAACATTGACAACAAGTAATTTTAAGGTATCAAAGTTTCAATTTGATACAGACAGTGCAAGTGCTAATACAAAATGTCGTAAACAACAATATGACATACAAAATACATAAAAAACAGCTCATTAAGGCACAATCACATATGCCTCAGATGTGTTGAAGTGAAGTGTAGTAGATCCACTCCCCAATCAGAACTTCAGGGTATTGTTAGTGCAGCAATCAGACAGGTTTCGTAGTGATGCTCAGCTGTAGGACACATTGTAATCTGAATGAGCAAGTAAGGGCAAAGCCCCACGTGGCGGAATTGCTCTGGAATTCCGCTGCGGACACTCCGCAGCGTTAATCCGCAGCGGACCCGTTTCTCCATTGCCTTCCACTGCTTTTTAGTAGGGTTCGTTTAGACGGAGCATAGGCTGTGGTGCGGAATTTGGTGTCCGCAGCATACAATGGCTGTTGCGGATGTGTGGCGGACTGGTTGCGGACTCATTGCGGAAGTTCTCCATTGACTTCAATGGAGATTCTAAATTCCGCAATGAAGTCCGCAGATGTTATGTAGATGTTATGTGTGCTGCGGAGCGTATTTGTTTTACTAACATGACATTTCTTCATTCTGGCTGGACCTATGTATTTCTAGATCTACAGCCAGACTGAGGAAGTCAATGGGGCTCCCGTAATTATGGGTGACTACGTGTGTGCACCCATAATTACGGGTGACTACGTGTGTGCACCCATAATTACGGGAGCGTTGCTAGGCGATGTCAGTAAATAGTCACTGTCCAGGGTGCTGAAAGAGTTAAGCGATCGGCTGTAACTGTTTCAGCACCCTGGACAGTGACTACCGATCCCAATATACAGCAACCTGTAAAAAAAATAGAAGATCCTACTTACCGAGAACTCCCTGCTTCTTTCTCCAGTCCGGCCTTCCGGGATGACGTTTCAGTCTAAGTGACGGCTGCAGCCAATCACAGGCTGCAGCGGTCACATGGACTGCCGCGTCATCCAGGGAGGTCAGGCTGGATGCCGAAAGAGGGACGCGTCACCAAGACAACGGCCGGTAAGTATGAAATTCTTTTACTTTCACTAGGGAAAGGGCTGCCCCTTCTCTCTATCCTGCACTGAGAGAAGGGAAGCCCTCTTCACCTCAATACGCAGCGGCTAGTCCGCATCAATTTACTGCACATTTTGGGCAGATCCGTAACAGAATCTGCAACGCAGATTCTGTGCGGCATTGATGCGGACAGTTGCGGAAGAAATACGCCACGTGGGGCCATGCCCTAAGTAGTGCGCATGCGTAAGGGTTTGAAGCGGAAGTATCAAGTTGCCAAGCAACAAGACGATCAGGAGACGCAATGACGACACCATGCGTGCCGACATATAAGCATCGTGAATGACAGCGTCCCCAGTAGCCAAGCAACCGATCGGGCCGCAAATCAGTGTTTCTCCTTTCACAAGGAGCTGTGATCAGTAATGTATGGGGATGACCGTTCCTTACTACGATTGATCGTTCCCACACACAAGCGTTTTCTGGTTCAACGGCTGATCCTTGCCCTGTTTACACACGGCAATGATCGGGACAAAACTTTTATATTAGGGCTCGTATGCCCGAAAATTGGCCTGTGTAAAAGGGCCTTAATCATTCTCCTCATACCCTTCTGGGGGCAAACACATTGTTTAAGGGGGGTTTCCAAGTGTGTTGGATGCTTGATAAAGGTCCTATAGCAGGACGGAAACGTTGCAGCTTGTGCTGGCTTAATAAACCACCATTTTTTTCACTAACACGGAGTACTGTGGGATTTTCTTCAATATATATACATATATATATATGATTTTTTATTTATTTATTCTTTTTCATTTTTTTTATTTCTATACAGTTCTAACATTTCTATTTCCTTGCATTTTATTCAAAGGTATTTTTATATGTACGGCCTATCAGGGTAACCTGAGTAGTTCACAGACTAAATCAGTGGAAGTTGTACCTCTGCCTCGGAGTGAAGCGATACAAGTGTTCCCTCTTCAGACATATGTGAAATGTGATAAACCAGCAGAGATGAAGTGCTGCGTATTTGATCAGAACTATACTATAACTTTCAGAAACGCAACCACAGACACACCTGGTAAGAAATCGTACAATAGACAGAGAGAAAGCGATAAAGATAGAAATGCTGCAGAATGTATATTTCATTATTACAGAATGATTACGCTATTTATAAAAAAAAAAAAAATCTGTCTGAGTCCATCTATCTATTTATCTATCTATCTATCTATCTATCTATCTATCTATCTATCTATCTATCTATCTATCTATCTATCTATCTATCTATCTATCTCATATCTATCTATCTCATAGCTATATATCTATCTATCTATCTATCATATCTATCTCATATCTATCTATCTCATAGCTATCTATCTATCTATCTATCTATCTATCTATCTATCTATCTATCTATCTATCTCATATCTATCTATCTCATAGCTATCTATCTATCTATCTATCTATCTATCTATCTATCTATCTATCTCATATCTATCTATCTATCTATCTATCTATCTATCTATCTATCTATCAACCAACCTACCAGTGACGTATCTTTATATATAAAAATCAGCAGAAGCAAGCTCAGTACATATATACAGCCCCAGAACTAAGCTCAGTACTTATAAATAGTACCAGAACCAAGCTCAGCACATAAACACAGCACCAGAACCAAGCTCAGTACAAACAACACAGCACCAGAACCAAGCTCAGTACATGAATACAGTACCCAAACCAAGCTCAGTACATAAACACAGCACCAGAACCAAACTCAGTACATATATACAGCCCCAGAACGAAGCTCAGTACTTATATATAGTACCAGAACCAAGCTCAGAACATAAACACAGCACCAGAACCAAGCTCAGTACAAACAACACAGCACCAGAACCAAGCTCAGTACATTAATACAGTACCCAAACAAAGCTCAGTACATAAACACAGCACCAGAACCAAACTCAGTACATACAGTGAAGGAAATAAGTATTTGATCCCTTGCTGATTTTGTAAGTTTGCCCACTGTCAAAGACATGAACAGTCTAGAATTTTTAGGCTAGGTTAATTTTACCAGTGAGAGATAGATTATATAAAAAAAAAAAAGAAAATCACATTGTCAAAATTATATATATTTATTTGCATTGTGCACAGAGAAATAAGTATTTGATCCCTTTGGCAAACAAGACTTAATACTTGGTGGCAAAACCCTTGTTGGCAAGCACAGCAGTCAGACGTTTGTTTGTAGTTGATGATGAGGTTTGCACACATGTTAGATGGAATTTTGGCCCACTCCTCTTTGCAGATGATCTGTAAATCATTAAGATTTCGAGGCTGTCGCTTGGCAACTCGGATCTTCAGCTCCCTCCATAAGTTTTCGATGGGATTAAGGTCTGGAGACTGGCTAGGCCACTCCATGACCTTAATGTGCTTCTTTTTGAGCCACTCCTTTGTTGCCTTGGCTGTATGTTTCGGGTCATTGTCGTGCTGGAAGACCCAGCCACGAGCCATTTTTAATGTCCTGGTGGAGGGAAGGAGTTTGTCACTCAGGATTTGACGGTACATGGCTCCATCCATTCTCCCATTGATACAGTGAAGTAGTCCTGTGCCCTTAGCAGAGAAACACCCCCAAAACATAATGTTTCCACCTCCATGCTTGACAGTGGGGATGGTGTTCTTTGGGTCATAGGCAGCATTTCTCTTCCTCCAAACACGGCGAGTTGAGTTAATGCCAAAGAGCTCAATTTTAGTCTCATCTGACCACAGCACCTTCTCCCAATCACTCTCAGAATCATCCAGATGTTAATTTGCAAACTTCAGACAGGCCTGTACATGTGCCTTCTTGAGCAGGGGGACCTTGCGGGCACTGCAGGATTTTAATCCATTACGGCGTAATGTGTTACCAATGGTTTTCTTGGTGACTGTGGTCCCAGCTGCCTTGAGATCATTAACAATTTCCTCCCGTGTAGTTTTCGGCTGAGCTCTCACCTTCCTCAGGATCAAGGATACTCCACGAGGTGAGATTTTGCATGGAGCCACAGATCGATGTCGATTGACAGTCATTTTGTATGTCTTCCATTTTCTTACTATTGCACCAACAGTTGTCTCCTTCTCACCCAGCATCTTACTTATGGTTTTGTAGCCCATTCCAGCCTTGTGCAGGTCTATGATCTTGTCCCTGACATCCTTAGAAAGCTCTTTGGTCTTGCCCATGTTGTAGAGGTTAGAGTCAGACTGATTAATTGAGTCTGTGGACAGGAGTCTTTTATACAGGTGACCATGTAAGAGCTGTCTTTAATGCAGGCACCAAGTTGATTTGGAGTGTGTAACTGGTCTGGAGGAGGCTGAACTCTTAATGGTTGGTAGGGGATCAAATACTTATTTCTCTGTGCACAATGCAAATAAATATATATAATTTTGACTATGTGATTTTCTGTTTTTTTTTAAATATAATCTATCTCTCACTGGTAAAATTAACCTAGCCTAAAAATTCTAGACTGTTCATGTCTTTGACAGTGGGCAAACTTACAAAATCAGCAAGGGATCAAATACTTATTTCCTTCACTGTATATACAGTACCAGAACAAAAACATTACATATATAAAGCACCAGAACCAAGCTCAGTAAATAAATACATCACAAGAACTGTAACGTCCATGGCCGCGGACCGTTGTTCCTACTCACCTCCCCGATGGCCGTGGCCATTGACTTGTGAGTGCTGGCCGGCATTTCCTTCCTAGGAGACGCATCACTCACTTCCGCTCCACTCTGCTGTGTACCGTAGGGTGCACATGCGCGCTTGTGCCCGGTCTTAAAGGGCCAACACTCGCACATGTAAAATATTACCAATTAGCCCATGATCACCCTGGAATATAGAAAGAGCTCTTCCCTTTCACTCCTTGCCTAAGCGTTGTTGCGTATTCCCATGTTAGTCTTAGCAAATGGTCCGTTAGTGTTTTCCTGTTCCCGTTGTTCCCGTGCTCTGCTACCTGTATCCTGTATCCAGTGCTGTGTTTGTTCCTGAGCCTTAGAGTGTTGGAGTCGTGTTGTGCCACCTGTCACGCCTGCTGTCATACACCACATCTGGTGTCATCTTCCACGCCTGACATCATCCGCCATGTGTGGCGTCCTCTACCTCCACGTTTCATCTGTGCCTAAGCCTCTGCTACTGTCTGGACTATCTGGACTAGCACAGGTACTCTTGTACTAGGACTTTGCATAGACAATTGTTTGGCCAGCTGCTACTCCGCTACGGTGGTGCGGCCTAGTGGGTCCAACTTTCTAAGGCACAGGAAAAACGGTAGCACAGGATACAGGATACAGTTACGGGAACACTGAGAACAGGATAACACTAAGGGACCATTTGCAAGACTAACACAGGTAAACACAATAATGCTCAGGCAATGAATGAAAGGGCAGAGCCCTTTTTATAGTCCAGGGTGATCATGAGCTAATTACAGCTTTTCCTCATATGTGTGTATTGGCCCTTTAATGCCGGGCGTGCGCGCATCCTACGGGAACCATTGCAGCGATGCGGAAGTGAGTGCCGGCGTCTTTCAAGAGGCACTCACTTGTCCATGGCCGCGGCTGTCGGGGGCAGGTAAGCACGATGGTCCGCGGCTGTGGACTTTACTACAAAGCTGGAGAGTGCATTTTTGAAAAACAAAATCTGCCCTTCCTGGGCTATATCATCTCGGATCAAGGCCTCAAGATGAATACTGAGAAAGTAAAGCCCGTACTGGAATGGCCACGTCCTCAGGGTCTGCGGTCCTAACAGCATTTTATGGGATTCGCCAACTTCTACCGGCAGTTTATCCCAAACTTCTTATCACGCTCGGCTCCCATCCCTATCCTTACCAAGGAAGGTGCCTTTACTTCAGCCTCAATCCTCCATCATCCTGACGTGCCTTGACAGTTCTCGTTGGAGGTGGACTCTTCCTCTGTTGGTGCAGGTGCACTTCTGTTCCAGTCAAGCTTCAAAGGAAAGGCAGTAGTATGTGGCTATTACTCTAGACTTTTTTTCTCCCGCAGAGTGCAATTACTCTATTGGGGATCGGGAGTTACTGGCCATCAAATTAGCTCTGGAGGAGTGGAGACATCTGCTAGAGGTTGCACCTCACCCCATCCTGATATACAGCGATCATAAGAACCTCACCTATCTCCAGTCGGCTCAACGGCTAAACCCCCATCAAGCCAGGAGGTCGCTGTTCTTCACCTGTTTCCAATTTGTGCTCCAATACCGTCCCGCTGACAAAAATGTGAGGGCCGATGCCCTTTCCAGGTCGTTTGAAACAGAAGACACTATGAAGTCCCCTCTATGTATCATAGTCCCATCCTGCATTATTACTGCTAATCCCGTGCAAATTAGAGACATCACACCAGGGAGGACTTTTGTTTGGTTGGCAGACAGGAGGAGAATCCTTCACTGGGAACACAGTTCTAAACTGGCTGGCCACGCGGGTATTCGTAAGACTCAAGACCTGATTGCTCGTCATTGCTGGTGGCCCACACTGATATTGTGGACTTTGTCTCTTCCTGCACTGTGTGTGCTTCCAACAAGGTTGCTCACTCCGAGCCTGCCGGCCTGCTCGAACCTCTGCCTGTGCTCAACGCTCCCTGGCAGCATATAACAATGGACTTTGTCACAGATCTTCCTCCCTCAGCAGGATGCAATACGGTCTGGGTGGTGGTGGACTGGTTTTCGAAGATGGCACATTTTATTCCACTGACTGGCCTACCTTCTGCTCCTCGACTGCCAAATTTCTTCATTCAGCACATCTTCCGCTGGCATGGCTTGCCCCTTCATATCGTGTCTGTTCGTGGGGGTTCAGTTCACCTCGAAATTCTAGAGAGCCCTCTGTAAACTACTAGATGTGTGATTGGACTTTTCCTCAGCTTATCAACCCCTGTCCAATGGTCAAGTCGAGGGGATTAACCAAATCATGGAGCATTATCTTCGTTATTTTATCTCCATGCAGCATGATGACTTTGCACAGCTTCTTCCATGGGCCGAGTTCTCCTATAACAACCACACAAGTGAGCCCACTACTTCCACACCGTACTTCATTGTCTACGGCCAACATCCACGAATCCCTCTCCCTGTTTCGGCTTCATCCCATGTACCCGCAGCTGACTCTGCATTTGGGAACTTCCTACAAATCTGGTAGCAGACCCGGTCCTCCTCTATTCTGCAGGCAGTCGATCGCATGAAGTGAAAAGCGGATACTATAAGAAGAGAGCCGCCTCGGTTTCTTCTGGGTACCAAAGTCTGGCTGTCCTCAAGGAATATCTGTTTGAAGGTGTCTTTGTACAAATTTGCTCCTAGGTTCCTCGGACCTTTTGAGATTCTGCAACAAATTAACCCTGTCTCTTATAAACTTCGGCTGCCTTCTACTCTCAAAATTCACAACTCCTTTCATGTGTCCCTCCTGAAGCCTGTGTTTCTGAACTGCTAGACTAAGACTCCTAGTCCTGCAGTTGCTAGCAGCAGTTCTTCCAATGTGCTCGAAGTGAAGGAGATCCTGGACTACAAGAGACTAGGAGGAAGGACTTTTTATTTACTGGATTTGAAGGGGTTTGGTCCAGAAGAGAGGTCATGGGAGCCAGAAGAGAAACTCTATGCCCCTATTCTCATTAAGAAATTCCTCTCTCGCTCTGGTCCCAAGAAGAGGCGTAAGAGGGGGGATACGGTAACTACTTACCCCCCGACGGCCGCGGCCATGGACTTGTGAGAGCTGGCCAGCATCTCCTTCCTAGGAGATGCCAGCACTCACTTTCCCTCTCCTGTGTCCCATAGGGTGCGTGCGCTCGTGCCCGGTCTTAAAGGGTCAGCGCACGCACATGTAAAATATTACCAATTAGCCCATGATGACCTTGGACTATAAAAAGGGCTCTGCCCTTTCACTCCTTGCCTGAGCGTTGTTGTGTATTCCCATGCTAGTCTTAGGAAATGGTCGCTTAGTGTTATCCTGTTCCCGTTGTTCCCGTGCCCTGCTACCTGTATCCTGTATCCCGTGCTGTGTTTGTTCCTGAGCCTTAGAGTGTTGGAGCTGTGTTGTGCCACTGCTTGACAAAGGCTGCATTGAGCAGCTGAAACGTTGCATCATACTCTTTGCACAGATGGGAGAATAAACCTCGATTCTTGAACTAAATTTTGGAGTACTGCCACTTTTTCTTGTCTTTACCTGTATTGTGGAGATCTACCAGTCAGATTCCCTGAGGTTGGCAGCCGCAGTGCCCTGGTGGCCTCATTCTGCTGTGCTGCCCACATTTCTACTATTTTTGTCACGTCTGCTGTCATACACCACGTCTGGTCTCATCTGCCACGCCTGATATCATCCGCCACGTGTGGCATCATCTACCTTTAAGTTTCATCTGTGCCTAAGTCTCTGCTACTGCCTGGACTATCACAGGTACTCTTGTACTAGGACTTTGTATAGACTGTTGTTTGGCCAGCTGCTTCTCTGCTACGGCGGTGCGGCCTAGTGGGTTCACGTACCCATGGATCTTGACAAGAACCAAGCTCAGTACATATATACAGCACCAAAACCAAGCTCAGTACGTAAATACAGCACCAGAACAAAGCTCAGTATATAAATACAGCACTAGTACCAAGCTCAGTACATAAATACAGCACCAGAACAAAGCTCAGTACATAAATATAGCACCAGTACCAAACTCGATACATATATACAGCCCCAGAATCAAGTTCAGTACATATATACAGCCCCAGAACAAAGCTCAGTACATATATAAAGTACCAGAACCAATCTCAGTACATAAATACAGCACCAGAACAAAGCTCAGCACATAAATACAGCACCAGAACAAGGCTCAGTACATATATACAGCACCAGAACCAAGCTCAGTACATATATACAGCCCCAGAACCAAGCTCAGTACATAAATACAACACCAGAACCAAGCTCAGTACATATATACATCACCAGTACAAAGCTATGTACATATATACAGCACCAGAACAAAGCACAGTACATAAATACAGCACCAGAAGGAAGCTCGGTACATAAATACAGCCCCATACAGCACCAGAACCAAGCCCAGTACATATATACAGTCCCATAACCAAACTCAGTGCATATATACATCATAACAACCATGCTCAGTGCATATATACAGTGCAAGAACCAAGGTCAGTACATATATACTGCACCAGAATAAAGCTCAGTTCATATATACAGCACCAGAACAAAGCTCAGTACATAAATTCAGCACCAATACCAAGCTCAGTACATATATACAGTACCACAACAAAGCTCAGTACATAAATACAACACCAGAACCAAGCCCAGTATATTTATATACATCCCCAGAATCAAGCTCAGTACAAAAAATATAGCACCAGAACCAAGCTCAGTACATATATACTGCACCAGAACAAAGCTCAGTGCATATATGCAGTACCAGAACCAATCTCAGTACATAAATACAGTGTAAGAACCAAGCTCAGGACATATATACTGCACCAGAACCAAGCTCAGTTCATATATACAGCACCGTAACAAAGCACAGTACATATATACAGCACCAGAACCAAGCTCAGTACATATATGTATACATCATAACAACCAAACTCAGTACATAGTGCCCCCACCCAGTATAATGTCCCATAGTGCCCTCACACAGTAAAAAGCCCCCATAGTACACCTACATAGTATAATGCCCTATAGTGCCCCCACACAGTATAATGCCAACATAGCTGCCCCCCAGACACAGTATAATCCCCCATAGCTCAGTACATATATACAGCACCAGAACAAAGCTCAGTACATATATACATCATAACAACCAAACTCAGTAGATACATATATATATATATATATATACACACAATGTCAGAACCAAGCTCAGTACATATATACATCACAAGAACCAAGCTCAGTATCATGCCCTATTGTGCCCCCCACACAGTATAATACCACCATAGCTGTCCCCCAGACACAGTATAATGCCCCATAGCTGCCCCCACACATTATAATGCCTCCAAAGCTGCCCCACACAGTATGATGCCCCATAGCTGCCCTCCACATGTAGCATAATGCCCTACAGTGCCTAGTAAAAAATATATTCACCTAACCCTATTCTCATGGCGATTGGAGGAAATAGTTTTGCAGGTCTCCTCCAGTCTGCGCTATGTGTGGCTCGGCGTAGACAGGCGTGAAGATGTCACTACATCACGCCTGTCTGCACTGAGCTGCTCATGGCTGGCGTTACTTAGTGAATTGTGTACCAGGGAGCTACTCCCTGCTCCAGCATTGGATTCAACTGTATCTGCATCCTGAGGACACAGATACAGTTTAAACCGGGATATGGAACACCCAGACTTTTCCAGTGGATCCGGGACGGTTGGGAGGTATGAATACACTGTGATAGCAAACTTAAAATTGACTTTTGCAATGGCTTTTGTTGTGTGATATCACGCTACAACAAGTTATTAGAGTCTAAGTAAACTTTGCTCCATCTGTATCTATCTATCTCCTATCAGTTTATCTATCTCAAATCTATCTATCACATATCTATATATCTATATTTTTAGAGACATGGCTTTAGGGGGTGCAGTGGTAGCAGTCGCAGTGAGCAGAGTCAAAATCCACTCTGTCACATGGGAAAACCCCAGTGTTTTAAATGGCACATGGTAGGTGGGGTGTCCTGTCAGGGTATGTTCACACGTAGCAAATACGCCGCAAATTTTCCGGATTTGTGAGTGGAAATTCTGCAGCGTATTACAGTAGCATCTATCTATCTATCTATCTATCTATCTATCTATCTATCTATCTATCTATCTATCTCTATCTATCTTGCACAAGTTCACTGCTCACTCCATAAATGTGACTGTAGGACATACAGAAGTGACCCAAATTGTTGCTGTATACTTATATCAATTGAATGCATCTTGTTGTAGGTAAACTTTCTGAAAACAAGACAAACGTGGTATGTTATTCTTACACCCAGTTGGTTGAGTGTACACCCAATGCAATGTCAACTGTATCTTGCATCATCACCAACAAATTGCATGATTATGCCACAAGTGATTCCCAGATGACCATAAGGCTTTTAGATGGTAAGAAAACAAAAGTGGGGTAAGAAGAGTTTTCATCATGGAAGCCATGAAAAGGGTCCAGAGAATAGCGAACAAGATACTGCAATCAGGAGGGGCTGTGACTACCGAATTTTCTTAATACATCCAGATCTAGTTTCTACCCAGTAGCATGGCTATAGAGAAAGCGCCCTCCATCCGTCACATACTGGAGTAGGAAACAGTGGCAGGTGGGCCCAAACATGTCCTTCCACCACTTACCCCCTACCATCACAGTACGGGGTTTCTGTGGAGTTGGTGTAGAGCATTTGGAAAGACTTCTGGGAGTCATCTGGTTGGCAGCTTGAGGGTAGATGTGGAGGATGGATTAAAGAAATGTTTGGTTACCAGTTGGGGAGTTACAGTAGGTATGGGAGCCTGCTGATGATTGGACATTAGATGGGGATAGTTTGGTCGTCTACTGGAATAGTCCTTTGGTCATTTGGCTTGGCCTAAGGAGACTTTTACAACTTGCTTTATAGTTCTTGGTAATTCCTGATTACAGATGTTTGTTAGAGTCTTTAGGTAACACTTGCAAGACTGACGATGGTAATGAAATACCGAGCGGAAGTTACTATTCTGTGCCATGCCGGACCATTAACCCATCTCAACTTGGTAATATAATTTATCCCTGTGAGAACGGAATCCGAGGAACGGGGAAGAATGAGTGTTTTTCTGAAAGTATTCTTTTGGAGTTGCAGAATATCAAGGTAAGAAAGTCCACATCTATGTCATTGAGATCCCTGGAGATACATCCTCTGACATACTGTACAATACATATACTGTATGTATATACAACACTATGGTTACTGATTAGTAGGTGAGAAGACCAATATGAAGACCCCAGGCCACCGTACAGTATATAATAATATCATGCTGTATGGGATATTTATACAATACGACACAATAACAAAGTTGTATAGTAAGATGATTACATGTAACTTGAGTACATGATTATGCTATTGCCTTGCCTATTCCTACTGTTTCTGGTCTCTTTTGTGGCAAGGTGAGATGTTGGCCCCTCAAACATTAGAAACCAGTACAATTGCACAGAGGCAGATGGGACTCCATCCAAAAATTCATGACAGCCTTGGCCCCCACTACCATGTTGTATTTATAAATATTTTGTATTTTTATGTAGCAGAGGTGCCTTTGGGTCTTTTAGGCACCAGGGCTTGGGAGCAACCACTAGCTCTGCACCATCTATAACTATGCCGCAGCAATTGGAACCCTGGTACCATGTAATTTGTCTCAATACATTAACTGCTTAATGACACATGATGTGCATGTTTGCCGCATCACGACGATCATACACATCACGCTGATCGCACGGGCACTGCAATACACAGCCCCTGCCCCGCTCTAATGGCAGTGATCAGAGAAACCTCTGATCTCCACCACTAACCCCTTGAATGTCGCATTCACAGCTGATCACGGCAATCAAAGTGAAAGAGAGTGAACATGTCTGCTATGTGCAGACAGCCCTGAGTCCATTAAAGCACAACAGGGCTGTCTGATTATATTTCCTGTTGTTAAGGCATAACCGTTCTGTGTACAATCAAAAACCCCTATGAGACTAAAAAAAAAAAGGGGAAAACTAATTACAAAAAAGAGTAATGTTAAATAAAAAAATCTGCTTAAAATACACACAAATGCACATTTTTTACAATAAATAAACTTTATTAAATATAAGTCCCATAACCTAAAATAATATACATATACAGTTAGGTCCAGAGTTATTTGGACAGTGACACAAGTTTTGGCATTTTAGCTGTTTACCAAAACATATTGAATATACAGTTATATAATGAATGTGGGCTTTAATTTGAAGGT
This sequence comes from Rhinoderma darwinii, assembly GCF_050947455.1. NCBI lineage: Eukaryota > Metazoa > Chordata > Amphibia > Anura > Rhinodermatidae > Rhinoderma > Rhinoderma darwinii. Next base: position 29,193,723 of record NC_134690.1, on the reverse strand, counting down.
ATTCACATCTTAATTTTAGGAAGGGCTTAGGAATTACGGCTCTTTAATATGTAGCAAAGGTAATTGGACAATTATCTGAAAAGCTATTTAATGGGCTGCATGGGCTATTCCCTCGTTAATCCATTATCAATTAAGCAGGTAAAAGGTCTGGAGTTGATTCTAGGTGTGGCATTTGCATTTGGAATCTGTTGCTGTGAACCCACAACATGAGGTCAAAGGAGCTCTCAATGCAAGTGAAACAGACCATCATTAGGCTGAAAAAAAATTAAGAAAGTCATCAGAGAGAGTGTGCACAAATGTTAGGAGTGGCCATATCAACAGTTTGGTACATTCTTGAAAAAAAGAGCACACTAGGGACGTCCATGGAAGACAACAGTGGTGGATAATCGCAGAATCCTTTCCATGGTGAAGCAAAACACCTTCACAACATCTACCCCAGTGAAGAACACTCTCCTGGAAGTTGGTGTATCAGTATCAAAGTCTACTATAAAGAGAAGACTTCATGAGAGCAAATACAGAGGGGTCTAGAGTGAGCTCACTGTATACGGATTTACATAGCTCCATAATAAATCAGTGTTCAATGAGCTCCCCATAGTGATGACAAAAATAATTTCCCAGTTAACTGATGAAATTCTGTCTGATTGAAGCTGCCACTAGAGGGAGCTCAGATCTGTCACTAGTATATTAATGCTCTATCTCCTAACTAATCTAAAAGGCGCTATGATGCTGATAAATACAGTGTGATTTAAAAAAACTAAAAAAACGTTTATTATTTGCAAAGTTTTAAGCATTTTCTAAATATGCTGATTTAGCTATACTTGCCAAATGGGAGGTTACTCGTTCTTATTACTCTTGGCGGTGTAATGTTTTCTGTATGACGCTATCCAATCAGCATACAGTTCTCCTCTTCCTAGCCCAGCAACACAGTGTGATCATATAGTATACAGCTTCCATTCCCGACTGTGTTTTCAACTTTTGATAACGCTGGTTGTTTCACAGCTAGAATTTCGATGGTGACATATGAAAGTTTAGAATCTCATCTTTCATATGGCACCAGAACCACTGTTCTAGGTGGTCCACAGCCCAAGATATGGCTATTTGAAGTGACTCCCCTTCCCTCCAGCCTCAGTCTCTCACACTGTGTGAAGCAGCTTCATGCTGATAGGACAGCATCAGAGGCAGTGAGGAGGCTCCACCTCAGGAGAATCGCTGGTGTTGACGCCCACTGGGCTAGTATAGCCTCATTTGCATATTTAGAAAAAAGCTGATAACTAAAAAAAAATAAAAATGTATTGGGACACAATTTTCACTGGCATTATCAGTGTGGCAGCGCCTATTAGATTTGCTAGATTATTGGGCATTACTAAACTAGTGGCAGATCCTCTTTAATGGTACACTTTCACTTGCAACCTAGCGATAGCAAGGATAACATTTAAAAGTGGATGGCTAAGTTTCGACTGGTCAGGTGAAATAAATACATTCAACCCAGGGCTGTGGTCCTGTACACACTGTTAAATTGCAGCCAGGTGATTTCCTTATTAAAAAAAAACTTTAAACAATAAATGCACACTTTTTGCTTTTGTTCATGATTTACTTTTGTAATTTTTTTTGTATTTTCTTTAAACAAAGGACTTGATAAATGGCCCAGATAAAGAGAATTATCTGCCATTATTTCTTGAAAATATCTTAAAAGTTGCAAAGGAAGAGAGAGAAAATATAAAAAATTCACCCAAAAATATAGAATACATGGTCGAGATAATAGCTTTGATTGCAAGCTCGAACATAAACGTATCTAAGCCAATGATTGAGGTGAGTGAATTATAGTTTTTATGACATTTTCGCACATGTTAACTGGAAATTGGTCATATTCCACAGCAATTTTCATAAAAAATAGAGGGCAAGTATAATTACAGCATACGTACCCTCCCCCTCCAAGCAAAAAACAAATAATATCAAGCTTCTAGATTTTAGAACAGTGGTATTTGGGGTGTAGCTATAGGGGTCACAAAGAAAGCAGTTGCACCCGTGCCCTTGTGCATGAGGGGGTCCAAAGGCCTCTCTGCCACATAGCAAGATACCAGTATTACAGATGGCACAGATTTCAGATTCAAGCCCAGGATCTTCAATTACTTCACTAATTGGTTAAGACCCAGTAGTGGGGATCTACTCTACAATACTGAAACAAGGTTTTCTTATTGTTTTGAAAAACTTTATCCAAGGACGATTTAAAAATTTGGCAAATTAATTTTCCATGGCAAGAACAGACCAAAGGATAAGAGAAAACCAGTTCCATAGGGAGAAAGGTGATTTTGCTATTATTATAGGACGGAGCTCTTTACAGTAAGGACGGCTTCACACGGGTTGGATAGGCTTCGTAAAAGCACACAGCGTATCCGTCCTGTGCGCCATAGGAAATTCCGGGTGAAAAACTGCTCCAAACTGTGGTGCAGTTTTTCACCCGGAATGTCTGCTGCGGAAAACTGCAGCACCAGCTGGCCAGCCTGTGATTGGCTGCAGCAGTCACATGTGATGAAACGTCATCCCAGTGGGCCGCGCTGGAGGAAGGAACACAGACTTCTGAGTAAGTATCACGCTTTTTTTTTCTGAATTGCGTTTTTTGCGAACTCTCCGCAAAAAATTCAACAACTGCTATTTGTTGCGGGATTTAGTTCCCCATTGAATTCAATGGGGAATTCCCGCAACAAGCAAGCAGCGATTACGGAAGTACAATTGACATTCTGCAGAATACATTTTCGCACCGCAGGTCAATTTCTGAGCATTTTTTCCGCTCAGTATTTACGCAGCGTGTGGATGAGATTTGTACAGTAAGAAGTGTGAGTCTCCAATATGACTACCCCAAAGGAAGTTTTCAGAAACTAAAAATGATTAGCTACAACATAAAATAAAAACTGGCGGTAATCAAGGTGTTCTCACACTTAGAAACCCTGGTTGATCCAGAAGAAGACAGGGAACAACCATGTAAGATATAATGAGCAGAATACATTGAGAATAGCAACAAATTTTTCTTGATCCCTTAATAGCAACCAGACAGATCCATGATCAACAGGTCACCTGTCCAAGTACAAGTGCTATGAGACCTTCTAAGAGGTTGACATTTCTCTGACTATGGACTCCCATTCATTGCAGCTGCCATAAAGCATGCACGCACACATGCACACACACACACACACACACACACACACTCTACTGCTTTGTCTATACAGTTAATACAGAAAGGAAATTTGTGCCTCCAATATGGCGGCCCCCAGGGAAATAATTCAAAATAAGTAACTACAAAATGAAAAAGAAACACAAAGAACACATTATTGCTCATCTACAGACTTAAATCTAATTTATGGAAATAAAATGACATGAATGAGACTTTACCTTAATTTGTACAAGTAAAATCTATTTCCTACTCCTAAAATCATGTATTTGTTGGTCTTCATCTTGTAGAATTTCATCCAGACAGTAGATATTGTGGTGGATAACGGCCCCTCTTGGGAAACAGTCTCAAATCTAAGTTACATAATTCTGAAGTCTGTGGAAACAGTCGCAAAGCATCTTCAACTCAATGATTCCAAAACCATTAACATTGAAAACACGAGCAATATGCAGCTCTTCGGCAAAGTAGTGAATAGTGACACCAAATATGATAAGAATTTTTTGTTGACTAATTTAAGCGGTAGCGTAACGATCGAAAGTGGGACCTTGGCCGGAAATTCTAACACAGTGGTCACCATAGCTTATTCTACGATGAAAGACCTTATGCCGCGGAATTACACAAAGAAGGTCAATACTTTGGTCATGTCAACGGTGATAAGTAACTTCTCAAGTGGCATCACTAAAGATGTCTTTAAAATAATCATGACATTTACTAAAGATAATACAAGTCTGAAGAACCCAGACTGCACCTGGCTAGACGTGGACAACCAGTATTGGAGGAGCAGTGGATGCCAAGTTTTGGATGATGGTGATACGGTAGTGAAATGTTCATGCGACCACTTGACCTCATTCTCAATCCTGATGGCAAATGTAAATGCTACATTTTTGGATAAAATTACATATGCCGGAGTTGGAATATCCATTGCAAGCCTGGTTCTTACTCTGGTCATCGAAGCAGTAGTATGGAGAACTGTCATCAAAAACAAGACCTCATACATGCGCCACGTTTGCCTAGTCAATATTGCTGTGACCCTTTTAACTGCTGATATTTGGTTTATCATCGGTGCTGCATTGGAAAAAGATCCAAGATCAAAAGCATGCACAACTGCTGCTTTCTTCACCTTTTACTTCTACTTGTCTTTGTTCTTCTGGATGTTGGTCCTCGGACTAATTCTCTTTTATCGTTTAATCTATATCCTGCATGACATGAGTAGGCGAATTATGATGATCATAGCTTTCACCTTGGGTTATGGTTGTCCTCTCTTGATTGCCACGATAACAGTGGCGTCAACAGCTCCCAGTGAGAGATTCACAAGCGGTCAATTCTGCTGGCTGGACTTCAACGACTCGAAAACTTCCTTGGCCTTTATCATCCCAGCTTTATCCATTGTGTTTGTCAATTTTATTATCTTAATTGTGGTTATCGTAAAGTTATTAAGACCTGCTATTGGAGAACGACCAGGGCGTGAAGAACGGAAAAATTTGGTTGTGGTTGCTAAAAGTATTGCTGTCCTCACACCGCTTCTTGGAACCTCTTGGGCATTGGGTCTTGTACTTTCCTTTGACCCCACAAACTTGGTTATACATGGAATATTTGCAGCATTGAACTCTTTTCAGGTAAATAAGAATAATTCCATTATTGTAGATTGAGATAACATTTTGCTTTGATGATATTACACATCAACCTGTGACCATATGTAACAGGACAAAAAGTAGAGGGAAATTAATTATGCCGGCCCTAGTGCCCATTACGACATTCTGTATGCTGTATCTAATGGCAGACGTGAGACCTTGAGTCTGTTGCAGTATTTTTAGGATAACAATAGGGAATTAGCCGTGTCTCATTAAAGGATCAGTCCTGTGGTAGAAAGCACAGTTTCAGGTTTGAAAAAAGGGTCTGTTTTTTTTTGAGACAGCGCCACTCTTGTCCATGGGCGGTATTGCACTACAGCTCCATTCATATGAATGGGGCTGAGCTAGTAAACAAACACATTCTTCACAGCTCAGCTACGCTCCAATAATGCTGCATAGCATTATAAGGGATTTATTTATTTGAATGTACTGCAAGCGGAAATTTTAGCACCCCTATTCTTTATCTATGGAGAATAGGAGTGCTGACATTTCTGGGATTATTGTCTGACCTGCTAATATACCCTCAGAAGTACGGTTTGATTAAGTACTTTGGACCAGGTTTACTGTACAGTGCCTGATGTGACTACACTTCCCAGTAAGGGGGTATGCACCATAGATGCGGCCCATGATGAGAGGGGGGCCCAGCCCTGGTAGGTTCCATCCCTTTTGCCATTGGGTTTTAAGAACTTGTACAGGACTCCCCTCTCCAGAGGATCTTTATTGCTAGCAAAGAAGGGGTTGGGGATTTGGGCCCTGGGTCATGGAAAGCACCAAGTCCTTTATTCCTGGGTGGCAAAACCTGGCACCATAGTAGGGCAGAGTTGTATCTTGGCTTTCCTATAATCGAGGCAAAGATTCAATTTACAAATTAGCCTTTTATCTAAATACCCTGGTCAAGGAAGTGTGGCTTGTTGGTGCCCCATTTGGCACCCAGCACCCAGGGCAAACAGGGTCAATGTTCAGCAGTTTAGAAACTTGATTTTATTTCCTATTTTTTACATGTCAGATTTCATGTGTGTTTTTAAGAATTTTTAGAACTAGTCAGTTATGCCCATGTATGCCTTCTATTATAGGGTTTGTTCATTTTGATATCTACTGTCTTGTTGGACCAGAATGTAAGTAGAAACCTCAGTCTATATGAATTATTTCTTATTTTTAATAATCCTTTGCATTTAAAGGGTAATGCTATCCAGTGTACAATATGTCAACCTTGACTTGTATACTTGTGGTTATGGTTTACTTCATGCCATTCTGAATTCCCATGAGACCCACCCTACTCCAACACCAGTTGTACCAGATGCTGTCTATTAACTGTGATAATAACTCTAAACTTTATGAGAATTAATAAGCAGTTGTAACTAGCCCTCCCATCATGACTACTTCTGGGACTGTTCAGTCTAGGTGTTGATTGGTAACAGTCTCTATAAATTGAGAGGGAGAGAGATAAAGAGATGGAGAGAGATAAAAAGATGGGGATAGATAAAGAGATGGAGAGATAAAGAAATGGAGAGAGATAAAGAGATGGGGATAGATAAAGAGACGGAGAGAGATAAAGAGATGGAGAGAGATAAAGAGATGGAGAGAGATAAAGAGATGGAGAGAGATAAAGAGATGGAGAGAGATAAAGAGATGGAAAGAGAGAAAGAGATGTAGACAAAGAGATAGAGAGAGATAAAGAGGTGGAGAGAGATAAAGAGATGGAAAGATATAAATAGATGGAGAGAGCTAAAGAGATGGAGAGAGATAAAGAGATGGAGAGAGATAAAGAGATGGAGAGAGAGAAAGAGATGGAGATAAAGAGATGGAGGGAGATAAAGAGATGGAGAGAGATAAAGAGACGGAGAGAGATAAAGAGATGGAGAGAGATAAAGAGATGGAGAGAGATAAAGAGATGGAGAGAGATAAAGAGATGGAGAGAGATAAAGAGATGGAGAGAGATAAAGAGATGGAGAGAGAGAAAGAGATGTAGACAAAGAGATAGAGAGAGATAAAGAGGTGGAGAGAGATAAAGAGATGGAAAGATATAAATAGATGGAGAGAGCTAAAGAGATGGAGAGAGATAAAGAGATGGAGAGAGATAAAGAGATGGAGAGAGAGAAAGAGATGGAGATAAAGAGATGGAGGGAGATAAAGAGATGGAGAGAGATAAAGAGATGGAGAGAGATAAAGAGATGGAAAGAGAGAAAGAGATGTAGACAAAGAGATAGAGAGAGATAAAGAGGTGGAGAGAGATAAAGAGATGGAAAGATATAAATAGATGGAGAGAGCTAAAGAGATGGAGAGAGATAAAGAGATGGAGAGAGATAAAGAGATGGAGAGAGAAAGAGATGGAGATAAAGAGGTGGAGTGAGATAAAGAGATGGAAAGAGATAAATAGATGGAGAGGAATAAAGAGATGGAAACAGATAAAGAGATGGAGATAAAGAGACCGAGAGAGATAAAGAGATGGAAAGAGATAAAGAGATGGAGGGAGATAAAGAGATGGAGAGAGATAAAGAGATGGAGAGAGAGAAAGAGATGTAGACAAAGAGATAGAGAGAGATAAAGAGGTGGAGAGAGATAAAGAGATGGAAAGATATAAATAGATGGAGAGAGCTAAAGAGATGGAGAGAGATAAAGAGATGGAGAGAGATAAAGAGATGGAGAGAGAGAAAGAGATGGAGATAAAGAGATGGAGGGAGATAAAGAGATGGAGAGAGATAAAGAGATGGAGAGAGATAAAGAGATGGAAAGAGAGAAAGAGATGTAGACAAAGAGATAGAGAGAGATAAAGAGGTGGAGAGAGATAAAGAGATGGAAAGATATAAATAGATGGAGAGAGCTAAAGAGATGGAGAGAGATAAAGAGATGGAGAGAGATAAAGAGATGGAGAGAGAAAGAGATGGAGATAAAGAGGTGGAGTGAGATAAAGAGATGGAAAGAGATAAATAGATGGAGAGGAATAAAGAGATGGAAACAGATAAAGAGATGGAGATAAAGAGACCGAGAGAGATAAAGAGATGGAAAGAGATAAAGAGATGGAGGGAGATAAAGAGATGGAGAGAGATAAAGAGATAGAAAGAGAGATGGAGATGGAGATGGAGATAAAGAGATGGAGGGAGCTAAAGAGATGGAGGGAGCTAAAGAGATGGAGAGAGATAAAGAGATAGAAAGAGAGAAAGAGATAGAGATACAGAAATTGTAAAGGATCGGCCAGACACAGATTCTGTGTCAACGCCCGTGGTTAATCAGTCTGCATCTGCTCCTAGGTATGATAGAGTGACTCGATCTGCTACCACTCAGGCTGGTAGGCTGAGGAGTGGGAGAACCTATCACAGCCTGGCCAGACGGTTCTAGCTCCCGCCCTCAGTCTATTTATACCTTCATTTGCTGCTTGTCCTTTGCCTGTGATTCTCTCTTGTTTCGTGGCTCTGCTGTTCCTGCTATTACTATTGACCTATGCTTCATATAGACCCTGGCTTTACTGACTACGCTCCTGCTCTGGTAGCTCATATATTCCTGGTTTGACTCGGCTCGTTCACTACTCTTGTTGCTCACTGTGTTGCCGTGGGCAACTGCCCCATTTCCCTTAGCTTCTGTGTACCCTTGTCTGTTTGTCTGTCGTGCACATATTGAGCGTAGGGACCATCGCCCAGTTGTACGCCGTCGCCTAGGACGGGCTTTGCAAGTAGGCAGGGACTGAGTGGCGGGTAGATTAGGGCTCACCTGTCTGTCTCCCTACCCCGACATTACAGAAATGATAGATAGATAGATAGATAGATAGATAGATAGATAGATAGATAGATAGATAGATAGATAGATAGATAGATAGATAGATAGATAGATAGATAGATAGATAGATAGATAGATAGATAGATAGATAGATAGATATGCTCATAAACATACACCTTAAAGAGGCTCTGTCACCACATTATAAGTGGCCTTTGTCAGTGTCATACACTTCTCTCCATAACGCCCACTTGGTCAAAAAGTAAAACACGTCCAGTTGTCCATTAAGAAACTCATTATCATAAAGCTAAAATAGGTCATAACTCCGTCAAACATTATCGTTTTTCTAAATAAAAAGCACTGCTGTCACCTACATTACAGCGCCAATCACATCATGTAGAAGATAGGGCACTTATAATGTGGTGAAAGAGACTCTTTAAGCCCATTTCCTTTTCTCCACTCTCAGTCCCTACAACCTTGTTTATATGTCTTTCTCTCCTCTCCCCATCTACAAAGATTTGTGATTTCTGTGGTGTCGGTGAAATCTCTCATTATTCCTTATTTTTAGGTAAGGAAAGCAGTGAGGAGCAGTATTTCTACATCCTACTGGAGCACACTCCGAACCAAGGTCCAGGTGAGCCAACAATGTCACAGATACTGCTGCGATGACCCCTGCGGTTGCTTCATATTGGGGCTCCAATTACTTGTAGATATTTCTATAGTCTATAGTATCATACTGACTCATCATTTCTTTCCATACATAGACATCAACTACAAATTCATCTGCATCTTCAAAGCCATTCAGGAGGAACATTTTAAAAAAAGGAGGTAATAGACCATGGATCATATGTATATCATACCTATAACAATGCCCCTGTATGTGGGCATGTGTAACGGAGCAAACTGCAGATCTACAACGGTGTCTATTTGTGAATATCTGCACTACACCTTCTGAGTGTGCACAGAGCCAGTACAGCACCCTACACTCCCGTACTACAGAGCCATAGGTGCTTCTTGCGCTGCTGTATAGTGCACTATATAATGGCGGTATCTTCCCCTAGGAATGAATATCTCTGTAATGCGGCATCTGATGAAACATGGCACCATTTTTCTGTTGGATTCTATATGCGTCCATAGATATTCATGGGGGTCATATTATTTGTACGAACTGATATGAAGCCATAAAACCGCTGTGTGCATAAGCCTAACAGAAAGTGGCTTTGGCTTTGTTCACACTTGTGTTAAAAAAAAAACCTTCCTTGATAAGTACAACTGGTGGGTTTATACCATACGATGCCCATATGATGACTAGTGAACAAATGGCAGAATAAATATATCTAGACAGACGGATAGATATGAGAATGAGAGAGACGGATAGATAGAAATGAGAACCAGAGAGACGGATGGATAGATAGATGAGACAGATAGATCGTGGGATAATTACACGGGTGTGTGGCTCATTACAGTACAAATAAAGGGATTCTCCAGCTCCAAATAAAAGAGTTGAAATAAACTGAATATGTGTTCAACTAAAAAAAAGCTCTTTACTAATTTTACTCCGTCACTCTTCAGCTTTGGTCTTTGTTTAAGCCACTAGAGTGACCATAGCAACCAATCATTGTGGCAGTGACGCCAGTCAGGTTGGCACGTCACTGATGCGGATAGTGATTGGTAGACGAGGTTATTTAACACTTTCAATTTATTTTATTTTTTTATTGGATGGAGTTGGAAAACCAATTTAACTATGGGCAACAGCAACACTCCAGCACTGTCACCAGAAAGTCATCGATGCTGCGGTACCCAACTGGGGTACTGTCGAGAGCATAAATACACATAAATACATGGCATGCCTGTCTTACTGTCCATGAAATGTAGTAGTCACATTACAGGAATGTCCACTTTTGGCCACTATGTTTGTCACATGATCACTTGGCACCAGCTATTGTCAGTAATTCCTCTGCTTTGGACGTTTTTTATGACACGACTAAGGAATTATTTTATGTGATTTTTCGTTTTATTGTATGCATTGGTTTTTACAGTCTTTTTCCCTATTACAGGAGGCTACAATTTCCACTCGGCTCAAGGTTCATCCAATGACCCTTCAACAAACTCAAATTCTGCGTTTACTTAAGGCAGATCACTTTCTATTTTTGTACTCTGCAGCTGTTAAATTATGTTAGCTTTTTTAGGGGGGGATGTGTCTTTTCATCATTTTATTTTTTGCATGTTTTATTGACATATTTAATTGGGGGGAAATATAAAAACATTTTCTAGTTTTAGCCTTAAAGTGAATATATTAAAGCTAATCTATCTCTATAAAGGCCGGAACACAGCTTTTTCTGATACAGAGCTCTAAGTCCCTTGTACAGATGTAGCCAAGTTTATATTGCTGCGGTATGATATCACATAACAAAAGCCTTTGAAAAGTCACTGAAAAAGTCAAGTTAAAGATTCTTGCCAATGTGTATTTGATGCATTAAGAGTCAAGATAAAGTTGGCTACATCTGTATAGGCATAAAGTAAAATTATTAAATTCTGGCTGCCTGTAGTCACCACTAGAGGGTGCTTAACAATTTACTGCATACTGTAACATAGTAAACTGTAGTCCATCCATTTTACTGCATTCTCCTGCAATCTTCATCCGGAGGAAGGCAAAAAACCATAATGAAGCAAAAGTCAATTTTCCTCATCTTAGATAAATGTGTGGACCAGTCTGTGTGTGGACCTAATAATCATATTATTGTTTGTGGTTTGTATCTATTATATTTCATATACTGGTGGGCTTGTGCTGGTATACAGCAGCTAATCTGAACAAGTTGATCTGCAGTGCATACATATACGATTGACAAAGCATCCCATGAACTTCTGCAGGATCTGCCAAGAAAAATGTTATATCGATTGGCAGTTTAGTCCGGATCTGGACTAAAGTGCTCATATTTACACTGAGAAGTACTTTTAAAGGACCATTAGAAAATCTGGGAAGTTCCCAATCACTCAGTAATTTAAAGCTGCGCGCACAACCCCTGAACAGTGGCACTTGGAGTCACTATTGGTCCATATTCTGAACCTGTGGGCATCCAATTTGCCTCCGTTTGGAGGTACACAAAGGTAGAGTAAGGGGCCTACTGTCTATCGATGCCATATTAAACATCCGTACAAAACGTTCATGTGCCCTTGGGAGATTCAGCTACAGTAGCCAAAAGAACAAATTTCATGCATCAGCCTGTTCTTTTCCCTCTTTTGCCCGTATGATCTTCTCACAATACATTTTCCATGAAGGGACCTTGAAAACAAATAAAAGTTTTGGATGGAGATTATTCTTTGTCAGACTGGCCCACAGAGAAGCAGAGCATCCTCCAGCAAACCCAGGATCTTACACAATGATAAAGCCCATGAGGTTTAGATGAAGACAACCCCATTTGTGGATCTAGTGTGACCTATTGGTAGAATAGGAGTCTCATGATCCCCACGTTGATGACAAAGGCGGCCGGTAGCTGCATGAGTAGGTTGAAGACAAGAAAATTTGGCCATGCATATATATGGCACTCTTTTTTCGAGTCGATGGGACTTATGGAAACAACCGAACAAGCTGTTGAACTGCCTCCTTTGCATATGACAAAAATATGTTTGACTACCATACCTGTGTAACTTGAGATAAAAATAAAAACTGGCTGTCAAGGTAAACCAAAAGTAAAGTAATAAAGTAATAAGGTGTAGCTTGGGTCACTTTTGATAAAAAAAAGAACTGAATCGATAAAAACAAAATAAAAAACAATATTACAATTTGCATAGCATGAAGTTTATACAGCATAGTCCTGGGTGGTATCTGCTTGCTTTGTAAAGTTTAGATTGAAAAAAAAGCTTAGTGCAGGGGCTAAAGGGACAGAGCACAACTTCTGTCTTTTGTGTTCTTTGAATCCCTGTGTCATGCCCCTCCCCTGAGGATCTTCACTAGACATAACATAGTGCATAGGGTTTATCCTGGAGTGTTCTTTGAAAAAAATAAATCTTTTGTTTCTGTCTAAATTTGGGTTCATTGTATAGTCTGAAAAATATGGGAACATAGAAGTTTATATTTATTACTAGGTCAGCCTGCATCATCAGCTGAGGCCTGGGTGCATGACACTTGTGTATTATGATGATGTTCAGGTCAACAAAGTGCACATCATTCCCAAACTTGTGCAGTTCACTTGTAAATGTGGAACAAATGTATTTCATGTTCTGCAAATATTTGCACATGACCAACGTCAGCGTACAGTCATTAGACCTAGTGTGGAGTATGTCGGCAGCATTGTATCTCCATAATATCACCTAGAGACAAAGCTGGAGCCTATAAAAAGGAGTGAAAACCATCTAAAATCTACACAGTGCAGTCTACCATGTTACTGTAAAACTCACTGTATAGATGGAAAATCCAAAGCAAATGTGTTGAATGTCCCTGCATCTAATGCATTCTTGCCAACTTTTGAGAAGGGACATAAGGGAGATTCTGGAAAGTAGTGAATCATGGAGTGCAAATGTTTTTCCCCTTATCCCCACTTATTTATAAAGAATGCGCCCCTAACCTATGGCATTTGAATAAAAAATAGTGCACCCTCCTTTGTTACACCCCAGAGGGAATATAGACCCCAGACCCGGCCCCCTAAACTAATACTGAACCCAGACCAGGCCCCCTAAACTAATACTGAACCCAGACCAGGCCAACTAAACATACTGAGCCCAAACAGGCCCCCTAAACTAATACTGAACCCAGACCAGGCCCCCTAAACTAATACTGAACCCAGACCAGGCCCCCTGAACTAATACTGAACCCAGACCAGGCCCCCTAAAATTATACTGAACCCAGACCAGGCTCCCTTAAACTTATACTGAACCCAGACCAGGCCCCCTAAACTAATTCTGAACCAAGACCAGGCCCCCTAAACTAATACTGTACCCAGACCAGGCCCCCTAAACTAATACTGAACCCAGACCAGTCCCCCTAAACTAATACTGAACCCAGACCAGTCCCCCTAAACTAATACTGTACACAGACCAGGCCACCTAAACTAAAACTGAACCCAGACCAGGCCCCCTAAACTAATACTGAACCCAGATGAGGCCCCCTAAACTAATACTGAACCCAAACCAGGCCCCCTAAACTAATACTGTACCCAGACCAGGCCCCCTAAACTAATACTGAACCCAGACCAGGCCCCCTACACTAATACTGAATCCAGACCAGTCCCCCTAAACTAATACTGTACCAAGACCAGGCCCTCTAAACTAATACTGAACCCAGACCAGGCCCCCTAAACTAATACTGAAACCAGACCAGGCGCCCTAAACGAATACTGAACCTATACCAAGCCCCCTAAACTAATACTGAACCCAGATCAGGCTCCCTAAACTAATACTGAACCCATACCAGTCCACCTAAACGAATACTGTACTCAGACTAGGCCCCCTCAACTAATTCTGACTCCACCCCTAAACAAATACAAATTACAGACTAGGTCCTTAAAACAAGTACAGACCCCAGACCAGGCCCCTTAAATTGTGCAGTCGCCAGACCCCTTAAACTATTACAAACACCAGACCAGCCCCTTCCAAATAAATACAAATTTCAGACCAGACCCCAAAATAAATACAGACCACAAACCAGACCCCATATAAATACAGACCCCCTGACCGCCTAAATAAATACAGATCTTTTAAATATAGACCCCAATAATAAATCACAAAAAAACCCTATTAGCCCTCATTGATGAGATGACCTGTGTGTTAGCTATCTATATAGTTTGAGGTTGGGTCCTAAGAATAGTTTCCTCTTTTCTCGGCTTCCTCATTGTGAAGATAACTACAGTCTGTAAGTAGAACCCGATTATATCATGACCAACTGAGGCCAACACAATTTAGTGTTTTTACCAACCCATCATTCCCACTCTAATCTTTATCACTGGCAACTTGCCATACACATATCTGATAGCCTCGTCTGTAGTATTATTATGCACTATTTGGTGGTATTATTTCAGCAATATATAGATTTCTTATTGGGAAAATGAATAGCACTATTATGTGCTTACTGTATGGCAATCATCTTTATAACTATCTGGTATTGTTCTTTCTTACTATATGGCAGTCATGTATATAACTATCTGGTATTGTTATTTTTTTACTATACGGCAGTCATGTTATCTGGTTATGTTATTTGTTATTGTTTGGTGGCATTATTTAGTCACACTATTTGGGAGATATATAGAACTATTTATGGGGCACAGTATGGCACTATTATGTGCATACTCTATGAGAGTCATGTATATAACCATCTGGTTATGCTATTTGTTACTATCTGGTGGTATTATTTAGGTACTATTTTGTGATATTATTTGGGAGATACAGTATATAGAACTATTTCTGGGGCACTGTATGGCACAATTATGTTCTTACTGTATGGCAGTTATATATATAACTATCTGGTATTGTTATTTTTTTACTGTACGGCAGTCATATAGAACTATTTATGGGGCACTGTATGGAACTATTATGTGCGACCTGTGTGGCAGTCATATATAACTATCTGGTTATGTTATTTGCTACTGTTTGGTGGCATTATTTAGGAACTATTTGGTGATATTATTTTTCAGATATATAAAACTGTTTCTGGGTCATTGTATGGCATGATGATGTGCTTACTGTATGTTCACTATATGATAAAGTTATTTGTCACTGTATGGTAGTACTATTTATAAAAAAGTTGGACTACTTTTTTGGCACGGTATGTCAGTATTAAGCATTGTATGTTAGCATTATTTGTGCACTGTACAGTTTCTCAGCAATGTATGCTGCTATTTAGGCATGGACATATTTTTGACAATAATATGGCAGGCAATGTTACTCTATCATCCTCCATACAAAATATGGGAGTGGGACCCCCCACATGATTTCCCCAGGGCCCCCACAATCTCACTCATGGAGTCCTCTACCCACAGTACCTATAGCATTGGTCTAACAGACCCTCCCTTCCCACAGTAAAACACG
The DNA here is from genome assembly GCF_050947455.1 of Rhinoderma darwinii. NCBI lineage: Eukaryota > Metazoa > Chordata > Amphibia > Anura > Rhinodermatidae > Rhinoderma > Rhinoderma darwinii. The sequence continues at coordinate 29,178,198 of NC_134690.1, read as the reverse complement.
TCTACCATTCAAATAAGTATGGAAATACTGTGTATACAGTTGCATTTAACAATACAACATCACACATCCTTGACAAACTAGCAGAGCCCAGCAATGTTTAACAAAGAATTATAATTCATTTGCTTCTAATATTTATTAAAAGCAGGGTGGTGTCATCGTTGCGTGCGCTGCGTCTGGGACAATAGAGCAATCATGCAGTCAGCGAACAGACCCAGATAATGGCAAGACCTGACCTTTATACATGGACATTAAGGAGTCTGGATACTAGGAGGTAAGTGATAATAATTGTGTGACAATATCTAATGGGGCTTTACGATAATCTTGCATTTTCAAAGTTTGCTATAGGACAATTCTTCACCGTTTCCCGTCACATCACTGACTATTGACCTCCCAATATTCTGTTCCATTGTCCACAAAGAATTAAATAAATATTCCTCCTCGCACAGCGTTCTAGTGCTCCCCTTTCTCCCTGTCGATTTGCTGCTTTGGCACTTGCCCAGTAATAGACGAGTCAAGAGACTTGGTTACCGGCATGTGATCGCCATGATTAACCCTTTGAAAAGCTGATCTCATGGTGCTGACCAACAAAGGGGGCTTCCTTTTGTCTCTTGTCCGCCAGCCCCAGCATTGGGTTTGCAAGGTCTGATGGTTTTATATGGACAGCCTGGGGCCCAACAAAGACCTCCAGGGCTTTCCTGAAATAATGCATGCTAGGGAATATCTTAGGTATGCCGTAATAGATGCCTGTGCAGTTTATATGCGCAGATAGTAATATAATGACTTCTAAAATTATGACATTGCATTATAGTTTTATTATGGATTAAAAAAAATAAAAAAATTATTTGAGTTTATGTTAACTAAATTGAAGGACGTAAAATAATTTTTTTTAATAAACATGATTTTTTACAAATGAATAACTTTGATTGAATAAATGTTATTGGACAGTAAAAAAAAACATGGACCCATATGATATTCTCGGATTTCTAACAATACCTATATCATGTCAATTGCAGTCAACGGTAAACGTTATAAAAATGTAATTAAAAAATTTGCAGAAATAATTTTTTCATGCATTTTGACATTATTGAAAATGTATAAATGATCCCCTAAAAAATCTCCAACTAATCCTAAAAAAAGAAGATCTCAAAAGGCTAAAATAAACATAAAAATAGAAAAGTGAATACAGGGAGGAAAAAACAAAACCTTTGTGTCGTTCCTAAAGGGAACATGTCATGTTGAAAATGCAGTCCAATCTCAAGGCATCATATTATTGAGAAGGAGGAGATGAGCAGATTGATATATAGTTCTGTGGGAAAATATTCTGTATAATTTATAATTTTTTAATTTAAACCATTGCTCATTTTGGGCTTAGGAGTCCAGTAGGCGGTCCTACTCACTAAATGACAGCCCTCCCTTCATGATTCTGTGGCTATGGAAACTGACACAAGCAAGATTTTTCGGACAGAAATCCTCTCTCAATTTAAACATCCCCGATTGTGGTACAATGGACAAATTATTCCTTTTGACCAAGGGATTATTTTTCTGTCCAGTTAGTAAATTCAATTAATTTGATTTTTTCCTCGACTTTAACTCTCTAATTAAAAATCTGACTTGCCTTGCCTGCAAACCAGTTTCCCCGAAGCATGATTCCACAAATCCCAGCGATGACTTTCTGCCTACCCCACACCCCATTACTACTGATTAGAAACCTCAATCAATTTATTTTATCCTTTACACAGTAAAGGCAGTCACATTAAAAAAAAAATCTCTAGTATTGAAAGACTTTAGGCTAATTAATAAGGGCCTACAACTCAGATACACTCACTCCACAACCTCAAGCAAGTACGATAAATCGTCATTAGAAGTACAGACAAATGGGGGGGGTGGGGCGGAGTAGGATAAATCAGATTATATCAAAGAAGCCAAATTTTACTACTGTCAGAAATGGGTTACTATGAAACAGTAGACCGTGATCCAACTAATAGTCATTCCAATGAAGTCAAATCTTTATTTAATCAAGCGGTAAAATATGAAGTGATTACTAAAAAGAAAAAGAGTGCATTGCTATAAAATATCCAGTGTTGTCCATATTTCAATGCTTACACAAAGAGCATAAAAGACTAATTGATCCACCAGGCTGACCAAATTATCAGATAGTTCCTCCTTCACATGTAATCTCCCCCATTATGTAGATGTAATATTACCAGGATAGGTATTGAAACTGAAATCCTTGCCTAAAGATTCAGCAGGTCTTATCACTATCCTAAGAGAAATCACTTGGAAGGAAACCTGTATATGTTTTTCACTGGATGTGACGTCCATATATTCTAATCTCATGTGAACAGGGTAACAACACAATAGCCCCTTATTTGGGAAATGATAGAACTATGCCCACAGTCCTGAGGGATTTTATCCTACATGGTATAAAATGTATTATTACCTTTAACTGGAAAATGTATATGCAAACTGAAGGGTACCGCAATGGGCACATAATTTGCCCCAAGTTTTGCCAATCTGTACAGAGGGCTGTTTGAAGATCAGTTCATTTACAATAATCATGAATCAAAGTCATCACATTGTTTAAATGTTATACAGATGACCTTATTATTATCTTGGATTGCACCGAAATAGAGCTTTTAGATTTTGTCTCTTTCATGAACTATAAAGATTGGGGCACGGTATTTACTGAAATGCACGCCCAAATGCACTTTGAGTACTTGGACCTCAAAATTCATAAAGGGGATAATCAAATCAAGATCATAACCTATTTCAAGAAAGTTCATAGCAATATCTATCTTGACTTCAAAAGCACACACCATACGAAAAGTACAAGTGATAAGAACTCAAGGCCCAAAGCTTGATCTTATAAGCTAGATTTAAATCCAAAGGATACCCTAGGAGTGTAGATCAGATAGCTTTCAAAAGAGCATAAAAATCTGACCTATCTTTCCTCGGATCGGAGACTCGGACCATTTGTCATGAACCTGATTCACCCGCTAAAGTAAATGTGTCCGTGAAGACTATTGGGTGCCACTCGGATGCCGTCAAAAACGGCCCGAGTGGCACAACGGTCGTGTGCATGAGGCATAAGGAGGCAATAAGAGAGAGTAAAGAGACAACATGGTTTGATACACATTTTATTACTTTTTATAATAGTGGGCACAATCACATCAATAACATCTTACAAAAATACTGGTATATACTTAAAAACTGAACACTTTTTGTAAAACTCTATCCCCCATAAACCATGTATAACCTACCAGAGAGCCAAAACGCTAAAAAAGGTATTACCACCAAACAAACTTAGGAACAAATAGAAACCACCTCTGAGGGACGAGCCCACCACCTTATTCCCCAACCTGAGGTGCAGTTTCATATGCAAGCAAAAGAGATGTAAATGTTTTATGAATTTTAAGAACAATCAATCTGAATATATTTTAGAGCAATACGACGGGAGAAAAACGTTATATCAGTTTGTTCTTAACCTACTCGTCAACATACGTGATATGCCTAGTGGAATGCACATGTAGGTGACAATACATAGGGCATAACATTGAAGCCGTCGTGCAAGAATTAATAAACACAGGTAAAATGTAACAAATGTCCACCTTAAACATAGTGTGTCCAAACATGCTTCACTGATACAGAATTGCACTATTTGCGCATTTAACGTATTTCCTATAGAACAGGTACCAAAGGATGTTCCTAACTGTTACCAATGACTCAGGAAACGCAAAATGTTTTGGTTATGCAAAATTAATAGTCTTATGCCCCATGAAAGCATTTGCTCCTCTGAGTTCATGTCACACTATCCCATTTCCATCACCGTACAACATGTGGTCTCCCTCTCAACGAAAATGGCAGAAGCATTGACACCATTAAACAACCGGCGCCCGTCGGAAACGCATTGACTTTAATGGGTTCCATCAGGTTTCCGTCGGGGTGTCCATGGATTTACCGGAAACAGTATCACAGCATGCTGCGCTAGTGTTTCCAGCATTTTTGCCGGAATCTGCAACAGAAACCCCTAATGTTGATGTTTTCCATCAAGTCTTGAAATTTTAGGCTTCTATTTTCATAACCTTTTGGGTATATTCACACAGGGAAGATAAGCTGCGTAAAAGCACACAGTGTATACACCCTGGTCGCCAAAAGGAATTCCAGTCGAAAACCGCACCAAACTGTTTTTTAGTCGCTGCAGAAAACGTACTTACTCGTAGCCACGGCGAAGCGTCCCTCTGCCATCCTGCAGCTTGACCTCCTGGGATAAAACGTAATCTCATGTGACCACTGCAGCCTGTGATTGGCTGCAGCGGTTACATGGGTTGAAACGTCTTCCCAGGAGGCTGGCCTGGACGAAGAAGCACAGAATTCTGGGAAAGTACAAGATTATTTTTTTTTCTGAATTTCGATTTTTCCGCCACAAAAATCACAAGATTTGCTATTTGTCGCGGGTCTTACCTCCCTATTGAATTCAATAAGGAAAACCAGAAACAAAAAAGCATGTGGATGAGATTTGTTCAACTCATCCACTCTGCTGCTACTGTATTATGCTGCGGATCTTCTGCTACAAAATTTGTTGTGGAAAATCCGCAGTATTTACGCTACTTGTTAATCCGGCGTTTCAATGGTCACATCAATTTCCATTACTTTCTATGGGGTATGATTGTTATTGTATCAGCCGAGAATTGCAAAAAGTCATAGCACAGAGCAAAACTTTTGTCACATGGTCCCACTGTTTCTCACTTTTAGTGCAAACCAACAGGTTCATAGCTACAGGGGGTACAGAGATAGCGGTTGCACTCAGGTACTGATGCTTCAGGGGGCGCAAAGACCACTCTGCTATACAAGAAAACACCTGTATTATAAATGGCACATGGTAGGTATAGTAGGTTTGTTACAGATTGTGCATTAGGACCCAAGGAACTTCAAGTTACACCTCTGCAAATCAATGTTTTTCTATTGGTCATGATGAAACGGCATTGTATTTTTTGGCATAGGTCTATCTGTAGATCCTGGCCTTGCTTTACTTATGCTTCTTTTGGTAAAGGTCCAATCTATACTAAGGCCCCATGCACACGAACGTGCTTTTGCGGCCGCAATTCCCCCGAAAATCCACAGGAGAATTACGGGTCCATTAATTTCTATGGGCCCATGCACACGACCGTGGTTTCCAGGCTCATAGAAAATAATGGACCCAGCCATGTCTACGGTCATGTGCATGAGGCCCAACTTTTATGCAGTAAATCTGCCCCAGATTTCTAAGAATAACTTTGCAAAATTGTATTATTACGCAGCTCTCCCCAGTAGAAAAGCAATTCAGCTAGGATAATCACTTAGTGATATTGGCCGTAGATATTGGTATAATTATGGATTTGGAAAACCCTACGAGTTCTGTTTTAGATAAATTGTTCTGAAATGTTGAAGGATTGAGATCCTATGTTCTATTTCTTTTTATGGAAATATTAAATGTATAAAGTCTGCAAAGTTTTCTCATTTACTAAATGGAGATAATTTTCCTCTACTTTATGAAAGCAAATATGTCAAAGAAAGAGAAAAAATTGCTTCATGCCTTCCAAGGGCCCCCTCCTCCGACAACTGGGAGGACGTTTGGGACTCAGCTCTACTTTAAAACTTAGGCCATGTACAGAATTGTGAGGTACCGTTAGGAGCCTCCGTCACAGATCCAGTGAAAAATACCAGACAAAATACCACTGCATGCTGCGTTATTTTATCTGGTAAAATGTCAGACACCATGGTGGAAACCATTAAAGTCAATGGATTGCGACATGCAACAGATCCGCCGCTTCAAATTTTTTGTTGTTCTGCTCCTATGAGAGGGCAAAACAATGGAAAGCCAGAATGCAATGTGAACAAAGTCTAATAATGTCAACCAGACATTACTAGCTTTACCAACAGCTGCCAGCAGAGTGCAGCATCACTTGCCAGCATAGTGCAGGAGGATTTAGGGCAGCTTGAGATCACAAGGGATGTGGTGGCTGCTCTGTGATTGGGGACTGCGGGCGCTGTGTGGGCACTGTAGGTGCTAATTGGACATTATAATCCACAATTTATTTATGTATAGCACTTTCTAGACACTGTTCTGCACAATATGGGCACTGTTTGGCGCAATGTGGGCAAAGTATTACTCACTGTTGGCATTATTTAACACATCTTGGATGCACCCCTCGTCATTCATTGGAGGTTGCATGATCTTAAAGAATGATTATCACTTCTTACATCATAAAAAGCCCCCTACCCACTGATTGCAGTTTCTACCTGTGGTTTTCAATGCCGCATTCAATCTACATTGAAGTCACTTGGAAAACTAATAGGGCATGTTTTCAAAGGCTTTGGACATCTGGACACTGTGTTTTTCCTATTGGGCAACACTGCTACTTGTAAGCTAAGGTATTGACTGTTTTCAATGAAAACCAGCAGAATTGTGAATGCAGCTCTGGAGTACAGACTGCTACTCAGGATCAGTAAATGATAAGTAATGCACTGTCTTTATAAAGTTACAAAACGTATGTAGATTGTTTCCATATGTAAACTGTAAAATGGTGGACAGGAGCTAGATATACCGGTTTGGTTAGCATCAATGGGATTTCAGGACTTGCAGAGACGAGTGGGGGGGGGGGTCTGGAATTCTTTTTTTGCAGCAGCAGTACTGTCTCATAATGAACACAGATATGTGTTTTTAAGTACCTCTCCCAGTCTTAAGGTGTCCCGATGACTTCCATGTAGTCCCCAGCCCTGCACACTGGTTATTCCACCGGATGTGCCCTAAGTAGACAGTCTCAGTTTGTTAGGGATTTTCGGACAATCCCCTTTTGTTGAAAGGGTTTCCAATAATAAGTTGCTCAAAGAGTAACTCACCGCTGACGCCTAAAACAATCAGCTCTTCAATCTGTGGGGAACCTGGCAGCAAGTGTTCAATTCCCCTGCAGCGCCACCACAGGAGAAATGAAATATTACACAGTTCTCAAGGGCAGTCTGCTGGTAGGTATGCTTTATTGGGGCACTGTGTTGGCAGAGTTGTTTATGGGGGCAGTTGGGGGCTATTGTTGATGCTGGCACCGTTAATTGGGGTTACTCTGCTTGCAGTTCTGTTCATTGGGAGTACTTGGAACAGTTTATAGGAACACACTCTTCTGGCACTTTATGAGGAGCACTTGGCTAATGCTCTTTATGGGGGTACACAATTTAATCAGTTTGTGGGTGTCACTCAAGGCACTTTAGCTCTTTTTATGTCAGTGTTACCTGAGATAACATTATTGTGACTACTTTATGCTGTAATTCAGGATGAGAAACACGTTTTCAGCATTATTCCTGTACCTGATGATTGGAACGAGCCAGGGTCATGAGAAACGGCAAAGTCTACCAACCCACGAGCTGGTAAGGCATTAAACTAACACACATTATGTAATGTAAATATATATTAAAAGTGTATTCCCTATAGGTGTATTAAAATAAATACTATGGATTTGGAAAACCCTACAAGTTCTGTTATAGATGAATTGTTGTGAAATATTGAAGTATTGGGATCCTATGTTCTATTACTATTTATGGAAGTCTTAAATTCATAAACTCTGCAAAATTTTCGTTTACTAAATGGAGAGAATTTTCCTCTGCTTTATGAAAGTGAATTTGTCAAAGAAACAGAAAAAATTGCTTTATGATCAAATAACTGTCCGGTGCTAGAGAAATTCAGAAAATCTAAGAAAAGTTTATTTCTTAGAAGAACTTTTAACGAATGTTATGTAAAATGATAGTACTAAGATAATCCGGCATCCTCTGGTCTACCCAAGAGCAAGTATATCATAAATCCTAGACCATTGGACATATATCTTGATAGATATACCTGCTCCCCATGGCTGAAGAGAAGACCCACATTAATTCTTGGCTTACCAACCTGCAATCTCCAACCTGTGGCTCTTCAGATGTTGTAAGAAGATAACTCCTAACATGCTTTGATAGCTTTACGCCATTAAGGAATGTTAGGAATTGTAGTTTCGCAACAGTTGTAATGCCGCAGGTTGGAGAACGTTGGTTTACATGGTTGATGTGGAACTGCCCATTTACCCGAATCTGAAATGTTAACACACGGATGTAAATGTGCCATCACTAATGTTGTTGCACCAGAACATCCGCTGTGGAGCTGCTGGACAGCTTGGAGACACTGTGGTCCACCATTAAAAAGGGTTCAAGCAGCGAACTATGAGGTCAAATATTTCTCGCCCGACATGGGACGGTTTAGTTCAATTCTGACCCCTCGGTTGCTGAATAAATAGAATTTTACGGTTATCAGGGCCAGTTTATGAAAAATGGCGCACTGGGCAGCAATTAAGCTGTGCTATGTTTAGACATTTTATCTCTTCATTTCATCTCCTATAATACTGCCATATAGTACCAAGTGAATACTGCCATATACAGCCCCATAGTACCAACATAAAATGGGCAAATAGTATGCAGTATCCAAATAATACTCCCTTAAAGTGCCCACATAATACTGCCAAATGGTACCCACATAATACTACAATTCCTAAATTATACTGGGTGTTTTTTTCTTTGCTCCCGTTACCCAGTTTGCCACCCCCTAAAACCGACCCTGACTGTAATACTGGCCATCTTAAAATACCATGGTGGCCAAAACATCGGTGAGTGTGTATGTCGCTAAGCTGAATTTTGTCAGAACTCACAAAAGGCAACAATACGAACAAGCAGACCGTTTTATTAATCTTTAGATATTTTTTTCCAAACAGGAGGAGGAATTCGGTATAGAAAGAGTTAAGAGGCAGCTGCCCCGTAAGTATCTCAGTATATGTGTCTTCCCTACACTATGTGCACCTTTGAAAGGGATTTTTTTGTTTTAATAAACAGGTCAGTCAGTGTGTTTGGTGCAACAGGATACAGAGCCGCTGTATGTCAAAAAGTAAAAATAATTTTTTAATAAAAATTAATTATAACGTTTCTCCAAACACACTGACTGACCTGTTTATTAAAAAAAAAAAAAAAAAACCCTTTCAAAGGTGTACATAGCATTTAAGGTCCTATTACACGGCCCGATGAGGGTAGTGTAAATGAGCGTCGATCAACAAGACAGCTGGTTGATCGGCGCTCGTTTGCTCCTTTCACAGGGATCTATGATCAGAAATGTATAGGGATGAGCGTTCGTTACTCCGATTGTTCATTCCCATACATTTCTGTCATGTTGTGCTGCCGACAACGATAATATTATAGGCTGAGTAAATGATACAATCAGTCGATGAACGAGCTCCTTACACAGGGTGTTAGAGGTCCTGCAGTACAGAATGGATCACTAAAAATTAATGAAAGGGAATGTCTACTTTTTCAGCTCCCAAGTTGCCGGGCTAGTCCTGGGAAAGTAAAGCATTACATAGGTTATCTCAAGAAGATAGCCCCTATTAGGACTTATGGATGTCATGTGGGGTCCCTCACTCTGAACCCTTTCTATGAGCCAAAACCAAAAGCTGCTAAATAAGTGTGACTGCCGATCTCGCAGCCTGGCCATGTATTACCTAGTTGCCTACTCATTACGACATGTAATTCTAGATTTCCCCTGCAGCTTCCCGGGCTGTTCCAGGAGCTAGACCCACATTGATCAGCTACCGTTTTAGGGAAGAGGTTGCCTTGGTGGGAAAATTCCTAAAGAGCACCCATTGAATTTTTTGGGTAACCATTGAATGCACAGACACCAGCATCTTCCCAAAATGCAGGCCGTCCTGTGCAGCAGTTCTCTGCTCGGACCTAATCAATGGTCCACCTCTTTCCCCCATGCATCCTAAAAGGGCATGTAGGAAAAGGGGTATCCAAGGCAAGCAGATCCTTTAAAGCAAATAATTAAAAAACAATGCTAAACAAAAATTCAAGGGGTTAAAAGACAATGTTCCCTTTTGGGGCATCTGAATGTCATGGAGCCCCCTATATAAGTCAAAGCAGGAGCCACTTAAACACAGTGTCATTCATATGAATTAATTTCTATTTCTCGTTTGGTCATTGTGGGATCTACAAGTCAGTTCCCTGGAGGTCGGCACCCAGTTGGGCCCTGGAGGCTTATCTTGTTCTGCTGTGCTGCCCATATCTTCTATTTTGGAATTCATATGAATAGTTGCATGTAATACTACATTTCCCTTATAGTGGCGGCTATTAAGAAATGTATAGCGGACAGCAAATTCCCCGTAAAAAAATCAGCTGTATGCCGAGGGTGCGAGAAGCCAGACCTGCAGTGATCATCTGATCGCCATGGGATCTTCAATCTGAAAAGGTGTTGTCTTTATGAGACAACCGATTCAATGTTGAATCTATGCACCATCACTAATTAGATTGATGTCTTTTGCAGCCGAACAGAATGTATATCAGTACGTGTATTACACGGACATCACTCTGGAAGGCTATGCCAGTGACGTGGCTGAAGCCTCTATAGCAAGTCAATCAATAGTACCATACACAGTACTCATCAATTCCACCTTAAATGTGACCTTTGCACAGATTGCAATCACAACAGGTAAGACTTTCATACATTATCTCTATTGAACAGTCAGCCATTGGTTGAATATTATACACTGTAGTGGAACAATATAGTAACACTGGGCTGTGGACGGTAGGAGTATCTATGGTCTTTTACTTTCCCTCCACAGACAAAAAAAAAAACGTTTTAATGGTTTCCTAAGCATTACGCACCACTTTTAAGAATCATTTTTGGGAGTCTTTAATTTTTTTCGATGTAAACCCTGCCCACATGTATAGACCACGCCCATAAGTCAACGTGGCTTCATTAAGAATGCCATCAGAGTGACCCTATTACCAGTGCCAGCAGGGTGCCGCCATTATTGTTTCCTACTGTTTCAACACACTTTATGGCTAAAACCAGCATGACAGAGATGAGGACAATAATATATTACAGAGGGGAGGCTTTGGTCAGGGAAGCGGTAAACACAGTTTTACTATTGTGGCTACGGATGTTTTTTGCGGAACTGTATTTTGCACCCAAGTGTGGCACACTTTTGTGCACAGTGTTGCATTTTGTTTTAGACATATTTATTACAAGAATGCATCAAAAAGATGTTTGTGCACCACAATTTTTTTAAAAACCCAACCCTGGTCTCTACTTATCCACAACTTCATGTTTCTTAGTGATGTTGTAGCCTCTTTCAGAACAGGTGAATTTATACTGAAATCAAATGACTGATCATGTGACACTTTGATTGCACATAGGCAGGGCCGACCTTAGGGGTGTGCGAGCGCACAGGGTGCCGCCCCCTCCAAGCATGTAGGGGGTGCCACTGGGCTCTGCCTCTACTCTGCGCTCTGTTCTTAGTTACACGCACGGTGTAAATAAGAGCCGAGGAGCAGAGGAGGAAGCTCCGCCCACAGCCCATCCTGCACGAAGCCTGTGATCCTGTCAGCAAGGAGACATGGTGTGTGTATCTGTGTGTGTGTGTGTCTGTGTGTGTATACAGTATGTGTGCCTGTGTGCGTGTATATAGTATGTGTGTCTGTGTTTGTATGTGTATATGCTACAGTGTGTGTGTGTGTGTGTGTGTGTGTGTCTCTGTGTGTATACAGTGTGTGTCTCTGTGTATACAGTATGTGTCTATGTTTGTGTGTGTGTGTGTGTGTGTGTGTAGTGGGTATACAGTATGTGTCTGTGTTTGTATGTGTATGTTTCACAATGTGTGTGTGTGTGTGTGTGTGTGTGTGTGTGTGTGTGTGTGTGTGTGTGTGTCTGCATGTGTTTATGTCTCTTTGTAAAAGTGTGTGTTCAATATTAAAGTAGAACAGATAAAACAAAGATATCTGTGCTGCCTCCTATATACCCTGCTGCCTCCTATATACCCTGCCGCCCCTATATAACCTGCTGCCCCTATATAACCTGCTGCCTCCTATATACCCTGCTGCCCCTATATACTCTGCTGCCCCTATATATCCTGCTGCCCCTATATATACTCTGCTGCCCTTATATATATGCCTGTGTGTGTGTGTTTATATGTGTCTGTGGGTATAGTTATCATCTACGACATTATCTGTACTCAGAGAGTTATCACTGTGTTATCAGCGGTGTTACATAGGTCTGCAGGTAACACTACTACATTATCTGTACTTAGAAAGTTATCACTGTGTTGTCTGTGGTGTTACATAGGACTGCAGGTAGCATCTACTACATTATCTTTATTCCGTTATTACTGTGAGTTATCTGTAGTGTTACATAGGGCTGCACGTGAAATCTACGACATTATCTGTACTGGGTATATATGGGTCTGTTTGTAAATGTGTCTTTGTGCTTGTATATTTGTGCCTTTTTTGTATTTGTATATGTTCCGGTCTGTGTATTTATCTGCCGGTGTGTGTGTGTATATGTGTCTGTACATCTATATATTTACCTGTATGTACGTATGTATGTATGTATATATTCCAGATGTGTGTATGTATATTTGCCTGTATGTCTAAATATCTGTCTTTATGTATGTACAGTATATATGTTCCAGTACGTGCGTGTCTATATATGTGGTTAATTTTTGGTTTGTGTAGGGGGCGGCAATAGAGAGTCCCGCACAGGGCGCCATCCAACCTAAGGCCGGCCATGCACACAGGGGACCTTATTACACTAATTACGTGACTTCATTTGCGTTTTCGGCATGTAATACTAAGTTCCCCATCAGTGGCCACTGCGAACGAAATGCATGGCCAGTGTCAGTGGCTTTCCCTAGTTGTATCAGCTGGACCCAGTCAAATCAGCTGATCATCTGATCTCTGCTTGTTGTCAATGGATAAAATATTCTGATTTACATCCAGAGGATAAAAACCCATACAAATCTAACTTCTCATAGCTGAGAGTTTGCTACAATCGAATCTAGTGTAGACAACCCTATGTTCTGTAAATATATCTCCTACCCAAATTTGTTACAATGTATCAGTGCAGCTAAAATGTATCAGCTTGAGTCCAGGATGTATAGCTCATAGAGAAATGTCTAGACTGGATAGAATAGTAGCAAACCCTCAACTCCAAGAAGTATTAGGTATTTTTAGGTTTTCAACTTCTGGCTATAAACAAGAATATTCCCATTCACTAACAGCAAGCAGAGATCTCTACGTGCATAGACAACAAAACCCTAGTAAATGAATTGTATTCAATCCAAGTGTGATAGGCAGTGGAGTTTAATCATAGGGCAATATCATCAAAGCTTTAAAAAAATCTTGAAAATAAGTAAAAGTTGCAGGATGGTACTGTATGTACCAACAGTGGAGGTGTCAGAACAATGTAAAGGTTTCAGTAATATGGAATAGGATTGGATCATTCCATCTCCAGCAATATGATTGTCTCTTATTCTAGAGTGTAACGTGACTGATACTGGGAAGATGTGTGCCTGTAATGACGGATATATATGGAATATCACTGTATGCTACACTTATCGTCCCTGTAGCAATTCCTCCTCTTTCTGCTCCTGTCTGCTTATACTGGATAACAATATCCCCTACTGTGAGAGTCCCCACAACATTTCTCACCACAGAGGTAAGTCAGTATCACTGTGTACTGTACTATTACAATCAGGAAAGGAAACAATACAGATGTAGAAATCCTTATCTAGACTCTGATAACTTGCTGCAACGCGATAACTTATCATTTAAGCCATTGAAAACCAATGAAAAAGATAATGTTTCTTGCCACTGTGTAATTAGCGCATTAAAAATAAAGTTAAAGATTGCTACTTCCGTAGTTACTTTTTGTCTAAAGTTTAATTTTTTGGTGATGGTCTTGCCAGCAATTAGAATTGTAGGCAGGCTATACCTGGATTTGAAAAACCATTGTATATACTAGATAAGGCACTTTTGAAGGTAAGTTGACTATTATATTTCAATGAGGGTTGGACACAGACAATTAAGTGCCCAAGTGTAATAACAGTATGTGAATACCCCTACGACAAGCATTCATGCCACTTACCTCTTCTCTTTTTTAAAATAAATGATGACTGTAAAATAAATAGTTTTTTGCTGGTTGTCTAGAGTAGTGAAGGGTTTAATGGTAACGTTCCTTGTGATCTAGGGCATTACAGGTTTCATTCCTAGTAGTCTAGTAGAGTGAAGGTGTTAATTGTAATATCCCTGGTGGTCTAGAGTCGTGTAGAGAATAATAATAACATCCCTGGTGGTTTAGAGTAGTGTAGAGGATAATGATAACATCCCTTGTGGTCTAGGGTAGTGAAGAGGATAATGATAACATCCCTGGTAGTCTAGGGCAGTGAGGAGGATAATGATAACATCCCTGGTGTTCTAATGTAGTGAAGAGAATAATTATAACATCCCTGGTGGTTTAGAGTAGTGAAGATAATAATGATAACATCCCTGGTAGTCTAGGGCAGTGCAGAGGATAATAATAACATCCCTGGTGGTCTAGTGTAGTGAAGAGAATAATTATAATATCCCTGGTGGTCTAGGGTAGTGTAGAGGATAATGATAACATTCCTGGTGGTCTAGGGCAGTGAGGGGTTAATGGTAACTTCCCTGGTGGTCTAGGGCATTGTATTGGATAATGATAACATCTCTGGTGGTCTATAGTAGTGTAGAGAATAATGATACTATCCCTGGTGGTGTAGGGCAGTGAAGAGGATAATGATAACATCCCTGGTGGTTTATGGCAGTGTAGAGGATAATGATAAAATATTTGTGGCGTAGGACACTGAAGAGGAGAATGATAATATCCCTGGTGGTCTAGGGCAGTAAAGGGGTTAATGGTAAGATTCCTTGTGATCTAGAACAGTAAAGGTGTAAATGGTAACATCCCTGGTGGTCTAGGGCAGTGAAGGGGATATTGCCAACATCCCTGGTGGTCTAGGGCAGTGAAGAGGATAATGATAACATCTCTGGTGGTCTAGGACAGTGAGGGGTTAATGGTAACTTCCTTGGTGGTCTAGGGCAGTGAAAAGGATAATGATAACATCCCTGGTGGTCTAGAGTAGTGTAAAGAATAATGATAATATTCCAGGTGGTCTATGGCAGTAAATGGGATAATGATAATATTATTGGTAATCTAGGGCAGTAAATGCGTTAATGATAACATCCCTTGTGATCTAAGACAATAAACTTGTAATGGTAACATACCTGGTGGTCTAGAGCAGCGATAGGTTAACTTCCTGTGAAGTGATTTAACTACCTGTACTGAAGGCTACAGGGCTTCCTCCTCTTGCTGACCATGGAAATACAATAAAACATGGAAATGAACTTAGATAAAATAATAAAGTTTTTGTTTAGGTTTAAAAGGGGCTCTCTCAAGTGAGTGGGCAACAAATTAGACATTTGTGGCCAGAAGATCCAGGACGGTCATAAACAAATTTCTCCTCCTCCCCTGCTCTTGCTGTGCAGTCTCTAACACAGCAGATCCCCATAATACTTTCCACCATAAAACATGCTTGGGTCGCGATACCATTGATAGACAGATTTATAAATGGCCTAAAAAATGGCCGCCTCAATGAACATTGGTACAGATTCACCTTGGAACTTTTTCAATAACTTGTTGATGCATCAACTTGTGTGTTTCCCTCTCCAGTTATTATGTACGGGTCAATTACCCTAAATGAAACCTTTACAACAGATCTCCTAGACCCAACCTCAGTAAATTACCAGGCTCTGCAATCCAATATAACTCTTGTCGTAAGTACCACCCAACCTTGTCCTAATACTGGAACTTGTTTTTACAAAAACAAATAGGGAAATTATTATGGGTTTTTTATTTCAATGGGAGTAAATGTGACAGACGTCTGCACTTGGGTTACGACTCTTACCAGACAAGTTAATCCTTGAACTGAAGTGGGTTTGGCGGTGGTGTAAAGTCTGAGGATTCTTCACCCAGGGTGTATAAGCTTACCCGGTTGTATTCCCAGGTCGCGGTCCCCAGAGTAGTCACACTGGCAGCAGGTGCATTGCTAGGAACGTCGGAAGCAGATGGAAAAGTAAAAAACTAAGCCAGAAGTCGATAGTAAGAAAGCAATTAGCGTAGCGGCATAACCAGAGGAGTAGCCGAAGACATAACTAGAAAATGAGCCAGTCGAGCGGTAAGTACCAGGCAACAAAACCAGTGAGAGAAGGACGAAAGCGAAAATAAAAATAAAAAGCAAAAGTCAGTTATCCGGACAGAACAAAGAACAGACACAGGATAGTAACAAGGAAATTAATCTTAATACGCAGGCAAATGATTCAACGTTGAATCTCCTTTTAAACTTCCACCAGGTGTGACGTCATCAAAGTGGGTGGGTTGCCATAGAAACCACAATGGACTTATTTATGCATTATCCTTCTCATTCTGGAATACCTTGCAGATACCAGAGAAAAATTCGGAGGGCCCTCTCTTCAGCTATGTAGAAAATGTGAAGGTCACAAACACGAGAATAACCTATAAGGAATGATAAAATTGATAAACCCCAGTGGCATATGATCTTCTACAAGATCAGATTAAGAGTAGGTTGTCTTCTACTGGGCCTCATTGGCTCATTGTGGCTGGCCTGGTTATTGTATCAGAGGCTCGGCCCACCGGAGGATCTTGTGGTCCTCAAATGACCCATCAAGACCTTGTGCACTGTTACAGTATATTTCACTGCAGGGTTGGACTGGCGCACCAAAGTACCAAAGGATCCACAAGTGGGCCCTGGGACTGGAACAATAGCAGATCCCTAATACAAAAGCGTCCGGGAGTCCAGCAGAAGAGAACTGCTCTGGGGCTGACTTTGGAGCCAATCACTTGCCACTACCAGTGGCGTAACTACCGCCGTAGCAGCCGCAGCAGCTGCTACGGGGCCGCGGCATGAGGGGGCACGTGACGCCCGCCGGCACGGGCCCCCACCATGGCCGCAGGCTCCACTAGCAGCCGCTATGGCTGCTACAGCGGGACGCCACTGAACACTACGGCAGAGCAGGGAGGTATCTCCCCGCTCTGCCATTAAACAAAAGACATGTATCCCCTCTCCACAGGAGAGGGGATACATGTGTGATCGCTGGCAGTGATAGGGAGAACGGGGGACTGAAAGTCCCCTGAAGTTCTCCATCACAAAACTCGGACTTCCGGGGTCTGTGTCGGCTTTTCCGTAGAAATGAATGGAGCGCCGGTCGCGCTTGTGCGCATGCGTGACCAGCGCTCCTTTCATTTTTATTGAGCTGCCGACACAGACGCCGGAAGTCAGAGGTTAGTCATCAATGCCAGCGATCGTACATGTATCCCCTATCCTGTGGATAGGGGATGCATGTTATTTGTAGGACACACTGTAAGGGGGTTGGGGACGCTGTATGGCGTTCCCTACAGGGGGGGCTGTATGGCATTCCCTGCAGGGGGGGCTGTATGGCGTTCCATACAGGGGGGGGCTGTATGGCGTTCCCTACAGGGGGGGCTGTATGGCGTTCCATACAGGGGGGGCTGTATGGCGTTCCATACAGTGGGGGCTGTATGGCGTTCCCTGCAGGGGGGGCTGTATGGCGTTCCCTGCTGGGGGGGCTGTATGGCGTTCCCTGCAGGGGGGGCGCTGTATGGCGTTCCCTGCAGGGGGCACAGTATGGCGTTCCCTGCAGGGGGGGCGCTGTATGGCGTTCCCTGCAGGGGGGGCGCTGTATGGCGTTCCCTGCAGGGGGGGCGCTGTATGGCGTTCCCTGCAGGGGCGGCGCTGTATGGCGTTCCCTGCAGGGGGGCGCTGTATGGCGTTCCCTGCAGGGGGGGCGCTGTATGGCGTTCCCTGCAGGGGGGGCGCTGTATGGCGTTCCCTGCAGGGGGGGGCGCTGTATGGCGTTCCCTGCAGGGGGGGCTGTATGGCGTTCCCTACATGGGGGGCTGTATGGCGTTCCCTACAGGGGGGGCTGTACGGCGTTCCCTACAGGGGGGCTGTATGGCGTTCCCTACAGGGGGGCTGTATGGCGTTCCCTACAGGGGGGCTGTATGGCGTTCCCTACAGGGGGGCTGTATGGCGTTCCCTACAGGGGGGGCTGTATGGCGTTCTCTACAGTGGGGGCTGTATGGCGTTCTCTACAGTGGGGGCTGTATGGCGTTAGCGCCATACAGCCCCCTCTGTAGAGAACGCCATACAGTCCCCCCTGTAGATAACGCCACACAGTCCTCCCTGTAGATAACGCCACACAGTCCCCCCTGTAGATAACGCCATACAGTCCCCCCTGTAGATAACACCATACAGTCCCCCCTGTAGATAACGCCATACAGTCCCCCCTGTAGATAACGCCATACAGTCCCCCCTGTAGATAACGCCATACAGTCCCCACCTGTAGGGAACGCCATACAGTCCCCCTGTAGATAACGCCATACAGTCCCCCCTGTAGATAACGCCATACAGTCCCCCCTGTAGATAACGCCATACAGTCCCCCCTGTAGATAACGCCATACAGTCCCCCATGTAGATAACGCCATACAGTCCCCCCTGTAGATAACGGCATACAGACACCCCCTGTAGATAACGCCATACAGTCCCCCCTGTAGATAACGGCATACAGACACCCCCTGTAGATAACGCCACACAGCCCCCCTGTAGATAACGCCACACAGTCCCCCCTGTAGATAACGCCATAGTCCCCCCTGTAGATAAAGCCATACTGTCCCCCTGTAGATAACGACATACAGTCCCCCCTGTAGATAACGCCATATAGCCCCCTCTGTAGATATCTACAAAGGGGGCTGTATGGCGTTATCTACAGGGGGGCTGTATGGTGTTATCTACAGGGGGGGATGTAAAAAAGGCACTATCTACAAGGGGGGGTTGTGTGACACCCAGGGGAGGAGGGGGGGCCCCAGTCAAAAGTTTATTATGGGGCCCAGTCTTTCCTAGTTACGCCCCTGGCCACTACGGTCTATTACTTCTGAATTCATTCATAAATAACGTATTCGATCTTATTAATAATATGTTCTGCATGTGCAATAATAACACATTACAATCTAGATCTATAAAAAAAAATGGTATAACGAGTCCAAAAATATAAAATGACCGCTTTGAAAAATTCAGGTTGCCAATGCTAATCGTGATTAAATTATTTAAAGGGGTTGTCTTGTCCACCACTGATCAAATGATGACCTATTCACCGGATAGGTCATCAGTATATCATCGGTGCGGGTCCGACATCCGGATCCCGCACGTTAAGCCGCGCCGGATGTTATAGCCCATTATGCGATGTACGGAGCCGGAAACAGTTGGCTCCGTACATAGCATAGTTGCCGTGCTACCGAATTGCTGCTCTGCTCCTATTCACTTGAATACCCCAGTACTGCAGCTCAGCCGCTATTCAGTGGCTGGAGCCAACTGCTTCCGGCATGTACGTCCGGTGCTCGGAGGCAGCCGGAGCACCTTAACGGTGTTGGGTCCAGGTATCGGACCCCCACAGATCATGTACTGATGACTTATCCGGTCAAAAATATTCTAGATGGGACACAAAAATGGTTAAAATTTATTGCAAAAATCTTACAGTTCATACAACAATATCCTTATATGTTGGTTATTATTACACATTTGATCTAGCGTAAGAATCAGTTAACTTGAGGATGGGGTCTAAAAGGCCCAATGGTTG
The DNA here is from genome assembly GCF_050947455.1 of Rhinoderma darwinii. Taxonomy (NCBI): domain Eukaryota; kingdom Metazoa; phylum Chordata; class Amphibia; order Anura; family Rhinodermatidae; genus Rhinoderma; species Rhinoderma darwinii. The sequence continues at coordinate 29,158,632 of NC_134690.1, read as the reverse complement.
TACAAATGCTAAATTATGAAAAAATCTCCGATTTTCCTTGCAGCTCCTTAATGTCTATACAAAGAACTGCAATCCTCTGAGAGTGTCAGTGTTTGGGTTCAGGTAAAAATAAAATAAAAACTAAAAACGAAATGCCATACAAAGTTGGTTACTGTTAATTAGAGACACTTATTTCTATTGACCCAAGTTCAGGAAGCGTGGCTGCAAAGTATATTATGGTGGTTTCGGGCCAACTGTCTGCCTCCCAGATCTTGTCAAGCAACACCATGGTCGTACAGTCAATTTCCAGCGCCATTTCATCCCAGCTCTTAACAATAGGTAATGAACGCAGATGGAGAAGGACTACACCTATAAAATAGACTGATACTGATAAAACCATCATATCCCCCAGTGAACGCACAGGTTTAATAGACTCTCTTCAAGAAGTGATGTTGCTTTCTATAATACTTTACATGACGGCATTGTCACATAAAATGTTAGAGAAGACTCATCACAACTGCAAATTTCAACCGCTTTGGTATATATATATACTTGTGAACCCCACTCTACTTATTAAAGTCAAGGTATCATGGCGTCTGCCTCTCACATCCTCCCTCAAGATAAAGGCCATATTTAATACTCTAAATACTTTACTTTTAGTTAATTTTTTCCTATGCTCAGTGGTGCCAGACGCTTAGAAACATACCATGCTTTATCTGCAAAGGTATTGAGGAAAGTAAAGTGCAAAGCCCTCTGAACTCTCGTTATTGGTTCACAAAAGTTACTTCAAGACCATTTATTAAAGAATATTAGATACTATATATAACATTAGAACAACTATGATATTGCCCCCTATAAACAAGAATAAAACTATTGTAATACCATTCCTATGTACAAGAATCTAACTTATATAAAACTGCCCCCTAGAACAAGAAAAAAGCTACTATAATACTGCCCCCTATGTAAAAAAAAATATATAACTACTATAATACTGCTCTTATAAACAAGAGTATAACTACTACAATACTCCTCCTATATATAAGATAAAAACGACTATAATACTGTCCCCATATACAAGAATATAACTACTATAATACTGCCCTCTATGTACAAGAATATAACTACTAAAATACTGCCCCTATGTACAAGAATATAACTACTATAATACTGCCCCTATGTACAAGAATATAACTACTATAATACTGCCTCCTATATACAATAATATAACTACTATAATACTGCCCCTATGTACAAGAATATAACTACTATAATACTGCTCCTATATACAATAATATAACTACTATAATACTGCCTCTATGTACAAGAATATAACTACTATAATACTGCCCATATGTACAAGAATATAACTACTATAATACTGCCTCCTATGTACAAGAATATAACTACTATAATACTGCCCCCTATGTACAAGAATATAACTACTATAATACTGCCTCTATGTACAAGAATATAACTACTATAATACTGCACCTATGTACAAGAATATAACTACTATAATACTGCCCCCTATGTACAAGAATATAACTACTATAATACTGCCTCTATGTACAAGAATATAACTACTATAATACTGCCCCTATGTACAAGAATATAACTACTATAATACTGCCTCCTATGTACAAGAATATAACTACTATAATACTGCCCCCTATGTACAAGAATATAACTACTATAATACTGCTCCTATATACAAGAATATAACTACTATAATACTGCCTCTATGTACAAGAATATAACTACTATAATACTGCCCCTATGTACAAGAATATAACTACTATAATACTGCCTCCTATGTACAAGAATATAACTACTATAATACTGCCCCCTATGTACAAGAATATAACTACTATAATAGTGCTCCTATATACAAGAATATAACTACTATAATACTGCTCCTATATACAAGAATATAGCTACTATAATACTCCTCCTATATACAAGAATATAACTACTATAATACTGCTCCTATGTACAAGAATATAACTACTATAATACTGCCCCCTATATACAAGAATATAACTACTATAATACTGCCCCCTATATACAAGAATATAACTACTATAATACTGCCCCCTATGTACAAGAATATAACTACTTTAATACTGCCCCCTATATACAAGAATATAACTACTATAATACTGCCTCTATGTACAAGAATATAACTACTATAATACTGCTTCTATATACAAGAATATAACTACTATAATACTGCCCCTATATACAAGAATATAACTACTATAATACTGCCTCCTATGTACAAGACTATAACTACTATAATACTGCTGCCTATATACAAGAATATAACTACTATAATACTGCTCCTATATACAAGAATATAACTACTATAATACTGCCCCTATATACGAGAATGTAACTACTATAATACTGCTCCCTATATACAGGAATATAACTACTATAATACTGTCCCCCATGTACAAGAATATAACTACTATAATACTGCCTGTCACGAGGCGGGGTGTGGACCCACTGGGCCGTACCGCGTAGCGGGGTAGCAGCTGGCCAACTAGGTACAAAACATTGCCTGAGGCAATAGTAGACAGTGGCAGGATCACGACTTGGCTTTCACAGCAGGTGACGCCGCGGATGCGGCGGAAGACACGACTTTGCTTTCACAGCAGGTGACCCGGAAGACAGCGCCGGCGACTGCCAGAGGGAGGAGGACGCCAAGCAGAGAGGCGTCCATGGCCGGGATCGTCAGGGGGTGAGTCAGAACGGCGATCCCCGGCAATGGACGTAACAGTATCCCCCCTCTTATGCCCCCTCCAGAGCGGGAAAGAAATTTCTTCACGAGGACCGGGGCATCGATTTTCTCCTCTGTCTCCCAAGACCTTTCCTCTGGACCAAATCCCCTCCAATCCACCAAGTAAAATGTCCTGCCTCCTACTTTCTTGGTGGCCAGGATCTCCCTCACTTCAAAAGTTCCGGATGAACTGCCAGGATCCACTGCGGAACTAGGAGTCCTGGAGTAGCGGTTTAGAACCACGGGTTTTAGCAAGGAGACGTGGAAGGAATTAGGGATCTTGAGGGTAGGAGGCAGTCGAAGCTTGTACGACACAGGATTGATCTTCAGCAGAATCTCGAAGGGTCCAAGGAACCTGGGGGCAAACTTGCAAGATGGTACCCTCAGCCGGATATTCCTGGAAGACAGCCAGACCTTTGTACCTGGAAGAAACTGGGGAGGTTCTCGTCTTCTAGTGTCTGCCTTTCTCTTCATGCGGTCCACTGCCAGCAGAATAGAAGACTGTGTCTACTGCCATATTTGCAGAAAGTTCCTGAAGGTAGAATCGGCTGCAGGCACCTGAGACATAGTAGAGCCGGGCAGGGGTATTCGAGGATGTTGGCCATAGACTATAAAGAACGGACTGGAAGTGGTGGACTCACTGGTATGGTTATTATAAGAGAACTCCGCCCACAGAAGCAGCTGCACCCAGTCATCATGTCTTCTGGAAACAAAGTGCCGTAGGTAGTTCTCCATAATTTGATTAATCCTCTCAACTTGCCCATTGGACTGAGGGTGATAAGCTGAGGAGAAGTCCAACTTTACCCCGAGTAGGCCACAGAGTGCTCTCCAGAACTTAGAGGTGAACTGGACCCCTCGATCCGAGACAATATGCAGAGGTAATCAATGCAGACGGAAGATGTGTTGCATGAAGAGGTCAGCCAGTCGAGCGGCAGAAGGCAGGCCAGTCAGGGGAACAAAATGAGCCATCTTTGAAAAACGATCCACCACTACCCAGATCACACTGCATCCTGCAGAGGGAGGCAGATCCGTAACAAAATCCATAGCAATATGCCGCCAGGGGACCTCGGTTGGAGCAGACCGGCTGGTCTGGAGTGAGAACCCTTGTTGGCTGCACACACCGTACAGGAGGAGACGAAGTCTATGACGTCTTTGGGCAGCGTGGGCCACCAGAACTGACTGGCAATCAGGTCTCGGGTCTTACGGACACCCGCATGTCCTGCCAGCTTGGAACAGTGACCCCAGCGAAGGATTCTTCCTCTGTCTGCCAGCCGTATGAAAGGTTTTCCTGGGGGAATGCCTCAAACCTGCAGAGGGTTGACAGGGTAGATGCAGGAGGGATCGATAATATTCTGTGGGGGCTCCACAGTGTCCTCTGTTTCAAAAGACCTAGACAAGGCATCGGCCCTCACATTCTTATCGGCAGGTCGGTAGTGGAGTTCGAACTGGAACCGTGCAAAAAACAATGACCATCTCGCTTGACGAGGATTCAGTCGTTGAGCCGTCTGTAGATAGGTCAAGTTCTTGTGGTCCGTGAAGACCAGGATAGGATGAGCTGCGCCTTCCAGTAGGTGTCTCCATTCCTGCAGAGCCATCTTGATGGCCAGTAACTCCCGGTCCCCAATCGAGTAGTTGCGCTCTGCAGAAGAAAACAGCTTGGAGTAGTAACCACATACCATCATCTTGCCTTTCAAACCCCTCTGGTACAATAGAGCCCCGGCACCAATAGAGGAGGCGTCCACCTCTAACGAAAACTGCAGAGACACATCAGGATGGTGCAGAATGGAGGCAGACGTGAAGGCTTTCTTTAAGGTTTCTTATGCGATCTCCGCCTCTGGAGTCCATACTTTGGCATTCATGCCCTTTTTAGTAAGGGTGGAGATAGGAGCTGTCAGAGAAGAGAAGTTGGGGATGAATAGTCTGTAGAAGTTGGCGAATCCCAGGAAGTGTTGTATGGCCCTTAAGCCTTGGGGACGTGGCCACTCCAGGACAGCCTTGACCTTCTCAGGATCCATCTTGAGACCCTGATCAGAGATAATGTAGCCCAGGAAGGGAAGAGACTTTTCTTGGAACACACACTTCTCCAACTTGGTGTAGAGATGATTCTCTCTTAATCTAAGCAACACCTGGCGGACATGGCCCTGATGAGTCACAAGATCTGGGGAAAAAATCAAGATATCATCGAGGTACACCACAACACAGACATAGAGAAGGTCACGAAATATGTCATTCACAAATTCTTGAAATACTGCGGGAGCGTTACACAGGCCGAAGGGCATGACCAAATATTCGTAGTGTCCATCACGTGTGTTAAAGGCGGTCTTCCATTCGTCTCCCTGACGGATCCGGATTAGATTGTAGGCCCCCCGCAGGTCAAGCTTGGAATTTTTTTTCGCCCCCCGTATACGATCAAAGAGCTCAGAAATCAACGGCAAGGGGTACCTGTTCTTCACCGTGATCTGATTGAGACCCCGGTAGTCAATGCAGGGTCGAAGGGATCCATCCTTCTTTTTGACAAAGAAAAACCCGGCTCCGGCCGGGGATGAAGACTTTCGTATGAAGCCCCTCTCTAGATTCTCTTTAATGTAGGCCGACATAGACTGTGTCTCTGGCAAGGAAAGAGGGTATACTCTACCGCGAGGAGGAGAAGAGTCAGGAACCAAGTCGATAGGACAGTCGTATTCTCGATGTGGTGCCAATATCTCTGCCTCCTTTTTGTCAAAGACCTCAGCGAACTGAGAGTAACAAGGAGGTAGCCCAGACAAAGATTGAGGCGAAGAAGGCTGGGATGGAAGGACATGACCCAGACAGCGGTCTAGACACTTGGGGCCCCACTGAAGAACCTCTCCAGAGTTCCAATTCAGGACTGGGGCGTGAAGACGGAGCCAAGGCAAGCCCAGCAGCACGGGGTTGACGGCCTTGGACAGGACATACAGAGAGATCAGCTCGGAATGAAGAGCTCCCACCTGGAGTCTCAACGGCTTGGTCACAGACAATACTGGGTCAGGCAAAGGCAGTCCATCTACCGAGGCAACGATCAATGGTCTCTCCAGCAAAACAGTGGGCAACTGAAGGAGATCCACAAGGTCTTGACAGATGAAATTGGCTGCGGAGCCAGAGTCCAGGTAGGCAGAGACTGGATGAGGTCTCCCGCCAGCGACAATGGTCACAGGAATGAACAGCTTGGACGAGAATTCTCTATCAAGTGCAGTAGCGCCCAGGGTTGTCTCTCCAACCAATCCCAGACATTGGGGTTTCTTAGGCCTCTGGGGACACAGACGCACGACATGGCCAGCGAGGCCGCAATACAGACAGAGTCCAGAGGTGCGCCTGCGCTGTTTCTCCTGATCAGACAGTTTAAGCCGATCCACCTGCATCGGGACCTCGGGCGCAGCAGAAGAACAGGGCAAGAGGGGTTGCTGGAAGTTGGGCGCCAGTCTAGAAAGCCGTCTCTCCTGAAGAATCTCTTGGGATCTCTCTCTGAGCCTTATGTCCACGCGGCTAGCCAGCTGCATCAGATCATCCAGGGCAGCTGGGAGATCTCGAGCAGCCAGTTCGTCTTTGATCTCAGGCGATAGGCCATGCCAGAAGGATGCTACCAAGGCCTCATTATTCCAAGACAATTCTCCTGCCAGGGTCCGGAACTGGATGGAGTATTCGCCCACGGAGACGTCCTCCTGACGCAGGTTAAAAATAGCTGTAGCAGCCGATGAGGCTCGTCCAGGCTCCTCAAATACGGAACGGAACAACCGCACAAACCCCAGGAAGTCTCTGGTCACGGGTCCCTGTCGTTCTCAGATTGGATTCGCCCACGCCAGGGCCTTGCTGGCGAGTAGGGATACAATAAAGACGATCCTGGCTCCGTCCGAAGAAAATACTTGGGCGTGCAGAGTGAAATCGATTTGGCATTGGTTTAGGAACCCCCTGCACGAACTTGCATCTCCATGAAACCGTGGTGGCAATGGCAGCGAGAACCGAGAGTCCGAACTGGAGCTGCCAGGAGGTGTAGCTGGAGGGTTGGTCGGAGGAGTCTCACTTGGAGCGATGACGGAAGAAACTAGTGCACCAAGATGCTGCGCCATGGAGTCTACTGCCACAATGAGTTGATCCTGTCGCGCTTGCAGATCCTGCAGGTCGGCCTGCATGGCTTGGGAGGATGACAGACTCTTGACTTGGCCAGCGGGGTCCATGGCCTGAGTGTACTGTCACGAGGCGGGGTGTGGACCCACTGGGCCGTACTGCGTAGCGGGGTAGCAGCTGGCCAACTAGGTACAAAACAATGTCTATAGTTCAAAACGGGTACCTGAGGCAATAGTAGACAGTGGCAGGATCACGACTTGGCTTTCACAGCAGGTGACGCCGCGGATGCGGCGGAAGACACGACTTGGCTTTCACAGCAGGTGACGCCGCGGATGCGGCGGAAGACACGACTTGGCTTTCACAGCAGGTGACGCCGCGGATGCGGCGGAAGACACGACTTGGCTTTCACAGCAGGTAACGCCGCGGATGCGGCGGAAGACACGACTTGGCTTTTACAGCTGGTAACGGTAGACCGGGATACAGGGTACAGGCAGCAGGAACGGGCAACACTGGGAACTGGAAAACACTGGGAGACCTTTAGCAAGACAGACTAGGGAATACAACAACACTCTGGCAAGGAACCAGTGGGCAGAGCTCCTTTTATAGTCCAGCAGCCATTTGGGCTAATACCTGATTACAGGCAGCTGGACGCGTACTGGCCCTTTAAGACCGTGCACGCGCGGGCGCGCGCGCCCTGCGGGGAACGGCGCGAGGACCCGGAAGACAGCGCCGGCGACTGCCAGAGGGAGGAGGACGCCGAGCAGAGAGGCGTCCATGGCCGGGATCGTCAGGGGGTGAGTCAGAACGGCGATCCCCGGCCATGGACGTAACACTGCCCCTATATGCAAGAATATAACTACTATAATACTGCCCCTATATACAGTAATATAACTACTATAATACTGTCCCCATGTACAAGAATATAACTACTATAATACTGTCCCTTATATACAAGAATATTACTACTATAATACTGTCCCCTATATACAAGAATATAACTACTATAATACTGCCCCTGTGTACAAGAATATAACTACTATAATACTGCCCCCTATGTACAAGAAAATAATTTCTATAATACTGCCTCCTATGTACAAGAATATATCTACTATAATACTGCCTCCTATGTACAATAATATAACTACTATAATACTCCCCCTATATACAAGAATATAACTACTATAATACTGCCTCCTATGTACAAGAATATAACTACTATAATACTGCCCCATAGGTACAAGATTATAACTACTATAATACTGCCTCCTATGTACAAGAATAACGAAAATTTACTCACCCAAATTTTTATTTCCTGGAGTCCGTAGGCAGCACAACACATATGGCTTTTAGTCCCCTAGGTACAATTAAGCAGACAGGTTAATTAGCAATAAGCAATTAAACAATTAAGGACATCCCCTATAAGTATGTACCGGTAACCGGGCCCCAGCGTATTTTTACGAAGCAATAGCCATAAGTTCTGCCAAAGAGGGAAACTTGTGCTGCCTACGGACTCCAGGAAATAAAAATTTCGGTAAGTAAATTTTCGTTTTCCTGATCGTCCTTGGCAGCACAACACATATGGGCTGTATGGGCGGGATAGCAGTTGCCATTTCAAGCACTCTTTTGCCAAATAGAGAACCTTCTGATGCCAGCGAGTCGAGCCTGTAGTGCTTGACAAAGGTTGATGTGGATGCCCACGTAGCAGCCCTGCAGATATGATCAAGGGGAATATGCCCAACTTCTGCCCATGAGGTAGCTGTAGAGCGTGTGGAATGTGCCCTGATCTGCAGAGGAGATTGAAGGTCACTGATGATAACATTTTTCAATAGTTGGCCTAATCCACCTGGCTAGGGTGGCTTTATTTGCTTTTGGCCCCTTATTAGGGCCGGCATGTTGAAGGAACAGATTTTCTGCTTTCCTAAAAGCCTTTGTCCTTTGAATATAGGTGAGAACTGCTCTTCTCACGTCCAGTGTATGCGAATTTTCCTAATCTTCACCTTGTGGATGAGGAAAAAGAACTGGCAATAATATTTCTTTATTTATATTCCTAAAAGAGGGAATTTTAGGCAAGAACCCAGACATAGTACATAGTAGAAGACAATCTCCCAGGTCTCTCAAATAGGGTTCTTTGAAGGAAGGGGCCTGCAGCTCGCTTATGTGCCTTGTCGACGTGATTGCCACCAGGAAGAAGGCCTTGAAGGAGAGAAATCTGATGGACGACTCTTGCATGGGTTCAAACGGTGGCTTTGTTAGAGCCGACACCACTACTGAAAGGTCCCAGGAAGGAGGGGGTACCTGAGAGACTGGGCTAAGGTTTCTTAAAGCCTTGAAGAAGGTCTTCACCAACTGTTGGTTAGAGAAACGATTTTGCAGTTGGGCATTAATTGCCGTGAACTGCACCTTAAGGGTATTTAACTTCAACCCTTTATTGAAGCCCTCCTGAAGATATTGCAGAATAGTATTCAGAGAAATTGTGTTTGCTGAATTCTTAGAGCACCAGGAGGTGAACAGGGTCCAAACTCTGTTATATATTTTGACCGTTGAGGGACGTCTGGCTGACAGCAAGGTGTTAAAGACTTCAGACGAGAGCCCCATTTCCGTCAGATTCTCCCGGTCAGTCTCCAGGCCTTGAGATGTAGACTGCGAGGATTCGGGTGATACACCCCTTTCTGGGACAGGAGGTCCGGTGACACCAGTAGTTTCAGGAACCTGCCTTTCGAGAGAGACAACGCTAGGGAGAACCAGATCCTGCGGGGCCAAAATGGCAGGATTGCAATGGCTTCCGCTCTTTCGTCCGAAACTTTTCTCAATACCCTGGGTATTAAGGGGACGGGAGGAAAAATATAGATTAATTTTTCCCTCCAGCTGACAGACAGGCCGTCTAATGCTACTGCATAGTGTGTGTGTGTGTGTGTGTGTGTGTGTGTGTGTGTGTGTGTGTGTGTGTGTGTGTGTTACAGAGAACAGAAGCTGAGGACTTTGTTGTTCTCTTCCGATGCCATCACATCCAATTCTGGCATTCCCCATGTGAAAACCTGAGAGTTGAGACTCCATTCCCCCGGATGGAGGATATTGCAGCTGAGGAAATCTGCAGGGTGGTTCATCGAGCCCCTGATGTGAACTGCTGAAATTCCTAACGAATGTTCTTCTGCCCAACTCCTAAGTCGTCTGCATTCGGTCGACATTGAGGCACTCCTCATTCCTCCTTGCTTGTTTATGTAGAAAACAGTTGCTAGGTTGTCCAACTGGACCAGGATCTGGGCATTTTCCAGATGAGATTGAAAGGACATTAGCGACAATCTCACTGCTCTGAGTTCTTTCATGTTGGAGGATGGTGACAATTCCTTCTGACCCCATTTGTTCTGAACACATAGGTGATCTACATGGGCACCCCAGCCCCAGGAGGAGGCATTTGTTGTGAGGACTTTCTGTGGTGGGGAACAAGGGACTTGCCGGACCGGAGAGTGTCTGGGATTAACCACCAGTTGGGGTCTTGAAGGGTGATGTTGGAGACTTTGAAGAAAGCATCAAGATTTCTGAAATTTTTGTCCAGGGATCTAAGGATGTCGAGCTGTAAATATCTCATGTGGGCTTTGGCCCAAGGGACCGCATCTATAGATGAGGTCATTAGACCTAGGACTTTCATAGCTCCTCAAACCGATATATTCAGATGGCAAATAAGGCATTCTATTGAACCCTGAATTGCAATAATTCTCTCTGGAGACAACTTGACTATCATCGACTGGGAATTCACCATGAATCCTAAGAATTTCAAATTCTGTGTTGGCGAGAGCTGTGACTTTCTGAAGTTCACCAGGAACCCGTGAAAGTGAAGAAATTCCAAAGTGGTTTGGAGATATTCTTGGAGCAGGGACTTTGATGGCACTTTTATTAGCCAGTCGTCGAAGTAAGGCACCACATATATCCCCTTCAGCCTCAGCGCTGTGGTTAGGACCACAACATTTTTCGTGAACGCACGGGGTGCCGACGAAATCCCGAAGGATAGGCAGGTGAACTGGAAGTGCTGTATTCCACCCTGCGTCTGGACCGCCAGTCGAAGGAACTTTTTGTGAGCGGCCAGAATAGGGACATGCAAGTATGCATCCTTAAGGTCGATCTTTGCAAGAACATCGTTCCTCTCCAGAAGGTTCATCACCGACCGGATATTCTCCATCTTGAAAGTTCTCCTCATCAGATATTGATTGAGGAAGGCCAGGTCTATAACCAGTCTCCAACTGCCATCTGATTTGGGCACCGGGAACACTCTGGAGTAAACTCCTTGACCCCTTTCTAAGACTGGAACATCTTCCAGGGCTGCTTTCTGGAAAGAAAACCTGTAAAAGCTGATGGGATATCTGATTGTGATGCATGTTGAGGACAAAGTGGTCTGGGGGGGAGCTTTTTAAACTCCAACGAGTACCCTCTCTTGATGGTTGTCGTCACCCACTCGTCGGATGATGTCACCGACCACTGAGAGCAGAATCTCTGAAGCCTTGCTCCTACTTGTAGAAATGGCTTGGCGTCATAAATCGTTTGGATTTTGATTGGGGTTTTTCTTCCAAAAGGAGGAAGGGTTTTCTCGATTTGTTTTAAACGTGCGCTGACAGTCTGGAAACCTTCTTTTGAACTTTGGGAACCTTCTTTTCTGATCCAAAAATTAACGCCTGGTATCCCTCCTTTTAGGTTCAGGAAATCTGGCCCCTTTGCCTTCCCTCAAGGAATTCAAGATGTCCGTAAGTTGGGGACCAAAAAGGGATTCTGGTTGGAAAGGGAGGCTACAAAAATAATTTTTAGAGAGATTATCCCCTGACCATAATTTAAGCCAATGAGCCCTTCTGGCTGCATTCGACAGGGACAAGGCCCTAGATGCACATCTGATGTTATCCAGCTGGGAGTTACAGAGGAACTCTGAGGCTGCCTTCATTACTGGGAGGGACTGGAGAATTTCTGCTTTTGGGACTCCTTCCTCTAGATCCATCGATAGGTGGCTTAGCCAGACCTGGATTGCTCTAGAAACCGGTACTGAAGACAAGAAGGCTTTGCATGAGCCCACTGCTGAAGTATACACCTTCTTCAGAAGGAAATCCGATTTGTGGTCCATAGGGTCTTTCAGCAGGGCTGATTCATCGGATAGAAAAACAGCTTTCTTTGCCAACTTAACCACTGGCAAATCCACCTTTGGTACATGTTCCCATTCTTTGGAGCCAGATTTATTCAGCCTGTAAAGGTTTTTGAACCGAGAGCCCAGTTCTGACTTCCTTTCAGGCTTTTCCCAATCCCATTTCATCCATTCCGTCAGGACAGGATGGCTGGGACAATTTTTCCACTTGGAAATAGGAAAATAGAATAGTCTGTCCTTTTTAGGTTTGTGCTCAACCTCTTTCCCTGTCTCCAATGTATCCTTCACCGCTTTGAGGAGATCATGGAGCTTATCCTTACTCAGGATATAATATTCTTCAGGGTCGTCAGAATCTGGGGTGTCAGAGACCACCTCTGAATCTGAACCTCCTGCTGAGGAGATTGAGGGGAAGAGCGCCTGGCCCTTTTAGCATGGTGTGATGTTTTGACATCTTCAAAAGCTACAGATAACTGTTGTTTGAACCATTGCATAAATCCCCTAGAAATTCTCCCTGGGAGGGGAGGCGACTGAGTTGGAGCACGATACACATAAATCTGACACAGTGTCATCAAGCAGAGGCTGGAGGCATTTGTGGGTCCTTTTCCTACCTTCTCTTCTAGCAGCCCTTTAGAGAAGAGCAGAAACAAATGTATGTAGGAAATGTGCATAGCCATCAGCATAGAGACACATCAGGACCCATCAATGTAAACAGCCGTACTAACCTTAGCAAGCAGAGGGCTCTCCAGAGGCAGAGCGCGCAATCTTTCAAACGAGACACCGGCATTTTATGCCTGCTGCGTCCACGCGTCACATCCGGGGGCGGGGCAAAGCTGACATCACTTCCGCCCCCATCCATGCCTCTGTAATGCCGAGCATCACTTACAGGTACCGGGTGAGTGCAGGCGATCGGTCCAGCAATCCACCTCGGACCTAGACGAACAGGGGATGCTCCAACAGGGAATCCTCCTCCCCTGCTACCGTTACCTGGATGAGGTAAGGTTCCCCGTCGCCGTGTACCAAGGAAATGTCCGCTATATTGGTACACATTCGCGGCTGAGGGACAGAGGCGCAGCCCTGTATACAGCCTGGAATAAATCTTTTCCTCAGTGGTAGGATAGGGTGTCTCCGAACCAATCCTAGAGAGAAAGAAAAAATACGCTGGGGCCCGGTTACCGGTACATACTTATAGGGAAAGTCGTTAATTGTTTCATTGCTTAATGCTTATTGCTAATTAACCTGTCTCTGCTTAATTGTACCTATGGGACTAAAACCCATATGTGTTGTGCTGCCAAGGACGATCAGGAAATAACTACTATAATACTGCTCCTATGTACAAGAATATAACTACTATAATACTGCCCCTATATACAAGAGTATAACTACTATAATACTGCTCCTGTATACAAGAATATAACTACTCTAATACTGCCTCCTATATACAAGAATATAACTACTATAATACTGCTCCTATATACAAGAATATAACTACTATAATACTGCCCCTATATACAAGAATATAACTACTATAATACTTCTCCTATATACAAGAATATAACTACTATAATACTGCCCCTATATACAAGAATATAACTACTATAATACTGCCTCCTATATACAAAAATATAACTACTATAATACTGCCTCCTATATACAAGAATATAACTACTATAATACTGCTCCAATATACAAGAATATAACTACTATAATACTGCTCCTATATACAAGAATATAACTACTATAATACTGCCCCTATATACAAGAATATAACTACTATAATACTGCTCCTATATACAAGAATATAACTACTATAATACTGCCCCTATATACAAGAATATAACTACTATAATACTGCTCCTATATATACAAGAATATAACTACTATAATACTGCACCTATATACAAGAATATAACTACTATAATACTGCTCCTATATACAAGAATATAACTACTATAATACAGCCCCCTATATACAAGAATATAACTACTATAATACTGCCCCCTATATACAAGAATATAACTACTATAATACTGCCCCTATATACAAGAATATAACTACTATTATACTGCTCCTATATACAATAATATAACTACTATAATACTGCCCCCTATGTACAAGAATATAACTACTATAATACTGCCCCCTATATACAAGAATATAACTACTATAATACTGCCCCCAATATACAAGAATATGACTACTATAATACTGCTCCTATATACAAGAATATAACTACTATAATACTGCTCCTATATACAAGAATATAACTACTATAATACTGCCCCCAATATACAAGAATATGACTACTATAATACTGCTCCTATATACAAGAATATAACTACTATAATACTGCTCCTATATACAAGAATATAACTACTATAATACTGCCCCTATATACAAGAATATAACTACTATAATACTGCCCCTATATACAAGAATATAACTACTTTAATAACGCCCCTATACACAAGAATGTAACTACTATAATACTGCCCCCTATATACAAGAATATAACTACTATAATACTGCCCCTATATACAAGAATATAACTACTATAATACTGCCCCCTATATACAAGAATATAACTACTATAATACTGCCCCTATATACAAGAATATAACTACTATAATACTGCTCCTATATACAAGAATATAACTACTATAATACTGCCTCTATGTACAAGAATATAACTACTATAATACTGCCCCTATATACAAGAATATAACCACTATAATACTGTCCCTATATACAAGAATATAACTACTATAATACTGCCCCTATATACAAGAACATAACTACTATAATACTGCTCCTATATACAAGAATATAACTACTATAATACTGCCCCCTATATACAAGAATATAACTACTATAATACTGCCCCCTATATACAAGAATATAACTACTATAATACTGCCCCCTATATACAAGAATATAACTACTATAATACTGCCCCTATATACAAGAATATAACTACTATAATACTGCCCCCTATATACAAGAATATAACTACTATAATACTGCCCCCCTGTACAAGAATATAACTACTATAATACTGCCCCCTATGTACAAGTATATAACTACTATAATACTGCCCCCTATATACAAGAATATAACTACTATAATACTGCCCCCCTGTACAAGAATATAACTACTATAATACTGCCCCCTATATACAAGAATATAACTACTATAATACTGCCCCCTATATACAAAAATATAACTACTATAATACTGTCCCCTATGTACAAGAATATAACTACTATAATACTGCCCCCTATATACAAGAATATAACTACTATAATACTGCCCCCCTGTACAAGAATATAACTACTATAATACTGCCCCCTATGTACAAGTATATAACTACTATAATACTGCCCCCTATATACAAGAATATAACTACTATAATACTGCCCCCTATATACAAGAATATAACTACTATAATACTGCCCCTATATACAAGAATATAACTACTATAATACTGCCCCTATATACAAGAATATAACTACAATAATACTGCCTCCTATATACAAGAATATAACTACTATAATACTGCTCCTATATACAAGAATATAACTACTATAATACTGCCCTCTATATACAAGAATAAAACTACTATAATACTGCCTCCTATATACAAGAATATAACTACTATAATACTGCCCCTATGTACAAGAATATAACTAATATATTACTGCTCCTATATACAAGAATATAACTACTATAATACTGCTCTTATATACAAGAATATAACCACTATAATACTGTCCCTATATACAAGAATATA
Source organism: Rhinoderma darwinii (assembly GCF_050947455.1). NCBI lineage: Eukaryota > Metazoa > Chordata > Amphibia > Anura > Rhinodermatidae > Rhinoderma > Rhinoderma darwinii. Next base: position 29,142,885 of record NC_134690.1, on the reverse strand, counting down.
ACTACTATAATACTGCCCCTATATACAAGAATATAACTACTATAATACTGCTCCTATATACAAGAATATAACTACTATAATACTGCCCCCTATATACAAGAATATAACTACTATAATACTGCTCCTATATACAAGAATATAACTACTATAATACTGCTCCTATATACAAGAATATAACTACTATAATACTGCCCCTATATACAAGAATATAACTACTATAATACTGCTGCCTATATACAAGAATATAACTACTATAATACTGCTCCTATATACAAGAATATAACTACTATAATACTGCTCCCTATATACAAGAATATAACTACTATAATACTGCTCCCTATATACAAGAATATAACTACTATAATACTACTCCTATATACAAGAATATAACTACTATAATACTGCTCCCTATATACAAGAATATAACTACTATAATACTGCCCTCTATATACAAGAATATAACTACTATAATACTGTTCCTATGTACAGGAATATAACTACTATAATACTGTCCCTATATACAAGAATATAACTACTATAATACTGCCCATATATACAAGAATATAACTACTATAATACTGCCTCTATGTACAAGAATAGAACTACTATAATACTGCCCCTATATACAAGAATATAATTACTATAATACTGCTCCTATATACAAGAACATAACTACTATAATACTGCTCCTATATACAAGAATATAACTACTATAATACTGCCCCTATATACAAGAATATAACTACTGTAATACTGCCCCTATATACAAGAATATAACTACTATAATACTGCCCCCTATATACAAGAATATAACTACTATAATACTGCCCCCTATATACAAGAATATAACTACTATAATACTGCTGCCTATATACAAGAATATAACTACTATAATACTGCTCCTATATCCAAGAATATAACTACTATAATACTGCCCCTTAAGATCTCTGACAAATTTGACTACAAGTAACTTATGCGCTTTTTTTTTTTTTTTGCAGGAGTGGCATATATTGGGCCTATGGAGCTGGAAGTGAAATACTGGGACCCTATCCAGCTGACCTGTGAAATTAATGAAACGATAAATTATGTGAACTGGTTTTTGACCACCAATAACATCACAAACATAATTTACAGTGGTGGAAATAATGTGAACATCTTAACACAGGTTCAGTCAGATAAAACCATCTCTGTTCTCCTCATCAACAAGGCAGATGTCTATTGGGAAGGTTAGTAGCTCTGAGCATTGACCCCACTACATTTTTTACCCCCTATCCGAATATGAGCCAAAGTATACCAGTGTTTCCCTTACGTCCTAACAGCAGCACAATAATGGGGTAATCCTGCCCCTGTGAACTAGTAGGACGGATGGAACCTTTTAATAAGTTTAAATACTTAAGTGTCTGAAAACTCCCCCTATACTATATAGGCCTAGACAGCCCCACACACAGTGCGTTTTTTTCTGTCCTGTGGACATGGGGCAGATGGTTTGTAGTGAGGTGCTGGTTTGACATCTCACCCCATAGTAGTAGAGTTTTTTCCTCCAGCCGTTCCCTTCTGTATCAGGGAACTGGCTAGCGTCTCTGCTTCTTTTTGTTGTAATATCACTTCCGCCCCCCCCCCCCCCATATTTTATTGGGGGTGGTTTAGTTTGTATTTCTTAGCTTTTTAGCACAGAGTTTCAATAGGAAGCTCGGCCTGACTTAGTCACTTAAAGGGTTAGGCTTCGTTCACATCTGCGCTAGGGCTCCGTTCCGACAGAGCTTTTTGTCGGAACGGAGCCCTGACAGATTCAAACGTAACCCATAGTTTTCCGTTTCCATCACCATTTATTTCAATGGTGACTGATCCAGTGCCAATGGTTTCCGTTTGTCTCAGTTGTGCAAGGGATCTGTCATTTTGACAGAATCAATACTGTAGTCGACTACACTATTGATTCAGTCAAAATAACGGAACCCTTGCAAAACTGAGGCAAACGGAAACCAATGGCACCGGATCCGTCATCATTGAAATCAATGGTGATGGAAACGGAAACCTATGGTTTCCGTTTGTGTCTGTCAGGGCTCCGTTCTGATGGAAAGCTCAGACGGAACGTCGGAACGGAGCCCTAGCGCAGATGTGAACGAAGCCTTAACTCCCTTCTGAAAGATCCTGAGTTCTCATAATTAAATTAGGGTGTTCCCTAGCCTTGTCCGCTGGTATCTTTGGTCCAGTGCAGAGAAATGTTGTGTGGGATTGAGAGTTCTATGAAATGTTTTGCTTCTTTCAAGGCGTTTTTTTTCCTTTCCAGTTCCTTTTCCAATTTATTCCTGTACCCCAGATTAATTTTTCATTGTTGTCTTTAAGATGTCCTCCGCAGGGTCAGGTGACTGCGTTGCAAGTGGTAGGAATGCGACTTCCAAATGCAAACATCTATCCTGTGTTGAATGCGAAGTTCCTTTACCTGACAGTTATGTGTTTAATAGATGTCAGAATTGCCACCCGCAAGTGCCGGCTGTAGAACCGTCCCTGCAAAACGTCATAATCTGGGTGAAGGATTATGTGCAAGAATACATGAAGCAGATGAAGGAATGTTTTGCACAGATGTCTAAGGAGTCTACTCTGCGTGCTAAACGCTCAAGATCGTTTCGTCAACCTGAAGATGAATTTAAAGTTGTTGAAGAAGCCCATTCATCATCATCAGAGTTTGAGGAGGAAGAGGAAACCGAAAGACCTTTTCTTTTCGTATTGTGAAGATCCAAAAATTCATGAAATCCATCTGGTCATGCGACCAGGATGTTTATCAGGGGAAGCTCCAGAGTCCACCTCTAGGGGGCTTACAGCCTTCAAAGTGGATTAGACTTTATATAAGTTTATGATGGCTGAATGGAAAAACCTGATAAAGGTCAAGATTTCTCAAGAAGATTAGGAACATGTTTCCTTATACTGGAGGAACAAAATGACGAATGGGGGTATGGCAATTGCCAAAACTTTCTTGTCATACCATCCTACCTTCAGGAGATGGTGCGAATTTGCAAGAGCCTATGGATCGGCACGCAGACTGTGCCCTCAGGAGGGGTTACTCTACTACAGCAGCCCAGTGTTCAGTCGCTATAGCCTCTGATGAGGTTTCAAAGAGTCTCCAGAAATGGATCCTTCAACTCCAGAGGGATATTGATTCCGGGTCTCCCCTAAACTATATGTTAGAGCTCTACCCAGATCTAGCAGATTCAACCTGACTGCCTTGAAGGTTGACCAGTCCTTAATACAAGCTAGTGGACTTTCTGAGACGGTCCTATGGACATTATCACAGTCAAGGTTGGGTGCCACTAAGAAGGTCTACTCCAAAATCAGAAGGATTTTCTGGTATCTAGAGATGGAAGTGGACACACCAAAGATTATGGATTTCCCTCAAGACGGTCTAGACAAAGGGCTCAGTCCCTTAACCCCAAAGGTTCAAGTTACTGCTATGTCAGCATTCCTTGACAGACAGTTGTCGCAGGAGCCCTTAGTGAAAAGATTTCTTAAAGGTTCTGTTAAATAGACACCTTCCATCGTGTTCCTCAGTTGGACTTGCCAGTTTTGTTACGTGCCTATGCTCTTCACCATTTGATCCTGTGGCTGAGTTTAATCATAAATATCTGTCTTTTGAGATCATTTTTATGTTGGCCGTTACCTCAGCCAAGAGAATAGGGGAGCTTCAAGCTCTGTCTGCAATGGAGCCATATATTATCTTCCTTCTGGACAGAGTCCTATTAAGATTTTTGCCGACCTTCTCTCCAAAGGTACCAGGTTTTGAGAATATTAACCAGGTCACTTCTCTGCCGGTTTTCTATCCTAATCCTTCCTCGGATGAGGAAGTTAAATTGAATTCTCTGGATATTTCCAGATGTTTGAGAATTTATCTGGATAGGTCCCGTGACATAAGGAAAGAGGAAAACCTGTTAATTCTTTTTGCAGGAAAAAGTAAGGGTCTAAAAGCTTCCAAATCAACCCTCAGTAGTGGGTTAGAGAAGCTATTAGGATAGCTTTTTATGTCTCAAGGGTTAGATCCACCTGCCTTTGTTAAGGCTCTCTCGACCCGGGCAGTCTCTACCTCCTGGGCTGAGAAGAATCTGATTCCTTTGAATCAGATCTATAGTGTAGACTCGTGGAGCTCACACCATACATTCATCAACCACTATAGGTTGAATTCCCGGATGGCAGAGGAAACAGCCTTCGGAGTTCTGTACTCCGGGAATCCTAATGGGATTTACTCCTTGCTAGTCCCCCATTATTGTGCTGCTGTTAGGACGTAAGGGAAGCATTGATTTCTAACGCTAATTTGTTTTTTCTTAGTCCTAACAGCAGCATAAACTTCCCACCAGGGGCGCAACTAGGAAAAACTGGGCCCCATAGCAAACTTTTGACTGGGGCCCCCCCTACCCTGGGTATCACACAAACCCCCCCCCCCCCAATAGATAGTGCCTCCCTATATCCCTATAGATTCCGCCACACAGCGCCCCCCTATACATAGCACCATACAGCCCCCTGTAGATAGCGCCATACAGCCCCCTGTAGTTAGCACCATTCAGTCCCCTGTAGATAACACCTTACAGCCCCCTATAGATAGCACCATACAGCCCCCTGTAGATAGCACCATACAGCCCCCTGTAGATAGCACCATACAGCCCCCTGTAGATAGCGCCTTGCAGCCCCCTGTAGATAACGCCATACAGCCCCCCTGTAGATAACGCCATACAGCCCCCTGTAGATAACGCCATACAGCCCCCTGTAGATAACGCCATACAGCCCCCTGTAGATAACGCCAAACAGCCCCTGTAGATAACGCCATACAGCCCTCCACTGTAGATAACGCCATACAGCCCCCTGTAGATAACGCCATACAGCCCCCCCGTAGATAACGCCATACAGCACCCCATAGATAACGCCATACAGCCCCCTGTAGATAATGCCATACAGCCCCCCATAGATAACGCCATACAGCCCCAAATCACCCCTGTAGATGACGCCATACAGCCCCCCTGTAGATAACGCCATACAGCCCCCCTGTAGATTACACCATACAGACCCCCTGTAGATAACGCCATACAGCCCCCCGTAGATAACGCCATACAGCCCCCCTGTAGATAATGCCAGACAGCCCCCCCTGTAGATAACGCCAGACAGACCCCCCTGTAGATAACGCCACACAGCCCCCCCCCCCCCCACACACAAAAAAACGGCCTATAGTTTGTCCTACAAGGGACAACATGTGTGATCGCTGGCAGGGATAAGGAGAACGGGGGACCGAAAGTCCCTCGAACTTCTCTATGACAAACCTTGGACTTCCGGGGTCTGCGCAGTTCAATAAAAATGAAAGGAGCGCTGGTCACACATGCGCACAAGCGCGACCGGTGCACAAGTCATTCCTATGGAGCTGCCGACAGACCCCGGAAGTCCGAGGTTCGTCATGGAGAACTTCAGGGGACTTCCGGTCCCCTGTTCTCCTTATCGCTGGGCATCCCAGCGATCCCACATGTATCCCCTATTGTGTGGATAGGGGATGCATGTCTTTTGTAGGAACAACCCCTTCAGTGGCGTCGCACTGTAGCAGCCGCAGCAGCTTCATGCGGGCCCTCCGGCCATGTGGGGGCCCGTGCCGGTGGGTGGCATGGGCCCCCTCATGCTGCGGGCCCCGTAGCAGCCGCTACGGCTGCTATAGCAGTAGTTACGCCACTGCTTCCCACCCTATAGTGAGTGTCTGTAGTTGTTTATAATAAACGCACTGTGGGTGGGACTGTCTAGGTCTATATAGTATAGGGGGACGTCTCAGTCACTTAAATATTTACATTTATTAAAAGTTCCATCTCCCCTACCAGTTCACAGGGGCAGGATTACCCCATTATTGTGCTGATCTTAGGACGTAAGGGAAATCAGATTAGCATTAGAAATTAACGCTTATGATTCATGGATTGTTAAATATGTTTTTGACATTTCTGAACTTCTGTAGTTGCATTTCTTTGGTTTTGTGTTCTTTAAAAATGTTTAGACTTCCAAAATACAAGAAATAAAATTCTGGCTTGTTCTAGGGACATATATTTGCCAATTCTACAATGAAACCCTAGTACATGAAGCATTTGCAGACGTCAATGTTATCCTACTCCCAGCTGAGATCATTGTCAACCCAATCCAGAAGACTTTGACCGCACAGGACACTTCCCAGCTCTTGTTGGACTGTTGTGTGCCATTTGACGGTGAAAAATACAATGTAACCTGGACTTACAGCAATATTACACTACAAGTACAGCCTGGTGAGCATATAACATCCCATGTTTTGTGTTTGCATAAAACAAAGTTCTCAATAATCCAAAATCAGCCCCAAAAAATCTGTTCTACATATTCTATAGCCTATTGGTGCATTCAGAAGGACAGCTGTTAAGAAACAGGTCCCAGAAGGGCATCTAGAAGATTCTATCTTCTCCACTCTATGGACCTCGGTACTGTTGATCTGGGGTCAAAATGTAACATGTCTCCTAAGATATAGCCGCACCCGGGGGAATAATATTTGAACACCATCATTTTTTGGAAATGTGTTGTGACACTCACCATATTATGGTCACTAGTTTGGTGCAGTCGTAGGTTATCCTCTAACTCGAATCCACAGCAAATACTCGTCCACTTACCATTCATTGGTTATATTAAAGGCAAAGCCAGCCCAAAACCAAAAGCTTGAATTGCCGATGTTTCATTGGCTCATAAAATATTTTACCTGGGCTTTTCCAGCCAGTAGTCATCCTTGTCTGTAGCAGGAGAATTTGCAATTCTTATCAATAAAATCATGGACTCCTGGGAGCTCCAAAAGAGTTTTATTATGTATTTCTCAGGCACTCTTCATGTGGCTTTCCAGTTAAGGGTGCCAACCATATTGTGTACCAGTGGCACCAGGGTTGTCAAGGTATTACTACCTTGACACACAAACAGGTGTCAAGTCAGCCGTGAAAAACATCACTTTTCACGGCCGATTTGCACCCATGTGGGACCTGAGTTCACAGATCCCTTATAGACTTCAGTCTATTGAGGGATCCATGAAAACAGGCAAAAATAGGACATGTACTCATTTTTCACGTGCCATTTACATGGTCCATTAAAAAAACGGCCATGTGAATTGACCCGTAGAAGTGCATTGATTTTAATGCAGCCGTCTGACAGCCGTTAAAAAAACGTCCGTCACATGGCCGGTTGTCCAATTCGTGTGAATAAGCCCTTACAGAGCATCTCTCCATTCTTGGACATAGGGGGGTTCTGAGCAGGGGAATTCCCTCTATAATGCTCATATGATTCATAGGGCATATGGGCAGGTGTTGTCACAGACATACAATGGCCACGGCCGAAAAACGCAGCGAGAAACATGGCAAAGAGAGTGCAGGCAGGTCAAAATCTGCCTCAAAATTCCTAGAGGAATTTGGAGGCAGATTTTTCCGCCGGCAAAAAAACTCTGTGTGACGAGGGCCTTAAGTAAGCAGTGTGGTTTGCAACCTAGAAAGGTTTGGGGAACTCTTATTGTTTACTACCAGTGGGAAAAAAAATCAGTCCTGGTCATGTGATGGATACAGAGCTGCAGGACTCGTTACAAGACAGAGCTCTGATAACTGTACTGTAACAAATCCTGCACCAATGCGTCCAGCACATGACCCGGACAGTTTTTGATCAACTAAAAGTAACATTGAATGACAGAGCAGACTGAAAGAGCAGCTCCCGTCTAGCGCATTTATGCATTACATGGACAGCCATTCATTTTAATGCCCAAAATGCTACATTTCCCCTGTAGCGGGCACTGCAGGGTAAATGTGTGGCTAGCCACAGTTTCCCCGGATGATAACATCTGATAAACAGGGGTGAGCGAAGATGGACCATCAACTTCTTTTTAGGGGATGTCTTCATGAGACAACCCCTTTTAGCCTCTCTCTAGGAATTATGGATAGACAAATGCACATTTTTGTATTTTCAGATCTTACTGCTCAGCCTTCCATCCAAAAAGATATTAGGGGGCAAATGGCTTCTTAGAAGCACAATATATATATTTTTTAAATGTGAAAAGATAAAAAATGAAATTTGTATTTAGTTTTTGGAGCAAATTCCAAAAATTTTCCCACCAAAATAATACCAGTGATAGGGATTTATTGCTTCAGACATGTATAAAAAGAAATCTTTTATTTTGACAGGTAAAAGGACAGACTTGAAGTGTTACTCGTTGTCTCCTCCACGTCCCTATAATGACACTATTTACATCTGTACGTTCACCAATAAAGCTGGACAGCAGAAAGAGTCTTCTATCCCAGTGACGGTGATCCAAGGTACGTACTCTGGATCTAGGATATTGAGGAAACTAGTAGAGCGGCTGTATTGAGAGGTGGTCCTGGCCAGACGGGACAACCAGTAAGTAGAGATGTGCACAGGCTATGCATGTCCGAGATAAGGGCACAAGCTAGTTAATGGGAGAGCAAAGTCTTATTGTAATGCCAAAAATAATCGGAAGGAACCTTTGCGTGTGGTAATTGAGACCTTTCAGAGGCCAATAAGTGCAGTTAGGGATTTTACCTACAGAAGTTCCATCAAAAATATCTTCATAAGGGAATATATAGGGACTATGTATATGACCACAAAAGAGCTTCAAGTAGTAACCACCATGGCACTGAGACCCCTGAAGACCGTTGCCCATCTGGTCAATTTGACCAAGCCGTACTCCCCTTTCTATAGAACCCTCATGTTTCTGCTCTGGTCTCCTCTGGAGAAGGCCTTTGATAGATACCAGGAAGATGAACTAGACCTAGAGAATTGAGGCAAAGATGGACTATCATCCTCTTGAAGAACAACTGTGGTTAGCGCTTAGGATCAGTTTGTGGCTCCATAGAGACTAACACTGGTCCACCTGATGGAGATGCGTAAGCTGACAAGTGATATGTGTATCAGTTGGTGGAGGGTCACATTTCTACACATGGTTTGGGATTGTCCAGTGATGTAACAGACTGGTTTGACACACACTGCTTTGCTAACACCAAACCTGGATTCCACCGGGTGTGTACACCATACCTGAATGTCCGTGATAGTCTCGGATACGAGGAGTTCTCCTGCGAGCTGCACTGCCAAATTAAAATAATCAATCTTGCCCTTGTTATCCAACTGTGTCACTAGGATATTGGGGCTGGCAATGACTTCCTTGCGTCACGGGCCTAGGCATCATGATGCCTATTGGGAGAACAGAAAAGCTGCGTCATAGTGAGGTCTGAAGTCTATGGTTCAAAATTATTTGCACACCTGGGCCTAGATGTCGAATGGGGCCCAATGGTCTCCCTGCCTCAAAACCAGAGACAGGTTCATTGTGCATTGGACATTATATATATTCGTATGAGGGACCATTAGTTTCATGTTACATTTCCGTTGATGTGGAATCCTTTTAGAATTAGATTTCTGGAACATTTTAAGAGATTTACAATAAATACAATGAATATTTCTTACAATTAATATTTTCTTCATAGTGGGTGACACGTATTGTGGCATTGACATAACCAATGGGGTGACCTGGAATTTGACAAAAGCTGACATGTCAGTTACTGCAACCTGCCCTTCTGGGAAATTTGGCTATCTGACCCGGAATTGTTCAGCAGGTGGAGTGTGGCTGATGGTACAGGACAATTGTATAAACCAAATTTTACAGACGGCTCTAAATAATGCACAGGTACCCCACTCATTATTACCTTACATACTAGATCATGTGGATGACCTATATTTCTTGCTCTGCTTTTATATAACAAATAACTATATTGAGTTTTACTTACATTTGTAAAATAAAAAAACATGTTCAATAGCTACTGTACAAAGAGCAACCATCTTTCTGGAGAACCAAGCATGTCCATGCATTAAATGGACAGCCAATAATTTCAATGGGACATGTGTAATTCTTCATTTTCCCTGTGGTGGCACTGCAGGGAAATTGAACACTTGCTGCCAGGTTCCCTCACAGATTAAATCAGATCACAGGGGGTCCCAGCATCAGGACTGCCTGTGATCAGTTTCTTTTAGGGGGCCATTCTAACAAGAAGGGATTTAAAGACCACTAATCGCACAATATAGGGATTAGAGTTTTTTACACTCACAAATCTGTTCCCATTAAAATAGGAAGGCAGGTGGAAAGATCACTTTTTCATAAAAGACTAGTACAAATCTTCTGAAATGTTCTGTGCTACTGTGAATATCATACAGTTGGGTAAAAAGACTGGAATCCAATTTATTGAGACTGTGCCCTTCCCTGTCTAAACTGGTCAAAACTTAAGATGACTTTAATATATGGCTTGCCCCAGTTCTTCTAATTTGGAAGTAACGCAATGCTAAAAAAAAAAAACTTTTGCTATGTGTAAATCGAAACTTTCTTTTACCACATTTGTATGATATGGGCCTTGTAGACCTCAGTGATCCCTAGTTGTAGTTCTATACATTCTTCCACTAGACTGTATAGACTAATCAGTGTTTTATGTTTTTTTTTTTTTTTTTGCAGGCATTGGAGGAAGGTCTGGGGAGCTCTCAAATAAAAGTTCCGGAAATAATCCAACAGATGTCCAATAGTAACGGGACATTGATTAACAACACAGCGGAGGTGTCTGCGATGGCCACCATACTGGGAACCATCTCCAGAATAGCATTTGTCCTCAAAAATACATTTGATTCTGATGTTATTACAGTAAGTTTTGAAATTATTTTCTTTATACTTTATATTTCACAGTGACGACCACTATATATATTATATAACCACTAAATATTTTGTGACTAAAGTTGGCACAGTTGGCACTTCCCTTGACACTTCAAGCAGGAGTGGAGAAAGGAGCTCTCATTTTACATGTGAGAAGATTTCAGAATTTTACTCTGTCCTTCATGGCCCTTTTTAGAACCTAAATACTTTTTTACCATCTATAATGCTGTGTTTATGCAAAGATACAAGAGATTGTGAAATAATAAATCTGGCTCTCAAAACTAAGGCTTCGTTCACATCCGCGTCAGAGTTCCGTTCATGGGTTTCGTCGGAGCTTTCCGTCAGAAGATCCCATGAACAGAACTAATCATTGATTTTAATGGTGACGGTTCCGTTGCAAATGGTTTCCGTTTGTCGCCGTTGTTTAAGGGATCCGTAGTTTTGACGGAATGAATAGCGCAATCGATTACGCTTGGCGGCGGGGCCTAAAAGGCTTCCGGTACCATCAGCAAGATGTTACAGCGGACACCCAAATGTATTGGCAGGAAGCGGAGCTATCTCCGATTCCTGTCATTAACCCCTTCGATGCACCGATACAATGCGATCGCTGTATCAAAGTGGTTTGTAGCAAATCGTCAGCTTGCCATGCGATGGCAAGGCTGCCAACTGCTATTATGGCAACAGGAGGCCTAACAATGGCCTCTTGTCTGCCATTATGGAAGCCGATTAGGCCCCGACCGGAGCCTGATCGGCTTGCTGTCAGTGAATTACTGACAGTTCTAATACATTGTACTACATAGGTAGTGCAATGTATTAGAACATCAATCAAACAGTTGGACGTTCAAGTTCCCTTAGTGGGACTAAAGAAAAGTGTAAAAAAAAAGTGTTACAAAAGTTAAAATAAAAGTTGTAAAAAATAAAATAAACGTTTCAAGTAATAACACAAAACACTATCGCCCTTTTTCCCTTATCAAGTCATTTATAATTGAAAAAAAACAATAAAACCATACATATTTGGTATCGCCGCGTCCGTAACTATCTGAACTATAAAAATATTTTGTTATTTGCCCCTCGCAGTGAACGCCATAAAAAACAATCTAAAAAATAATGCCAGAATTGCTTTTTTTTTGGGTCACTTTGTCTTCCAAAAATTGAAATAAAAAATTATCAAAAAGTCGCATGTATCAAAAAAATGGTACCAATAAAAACTATAGCTGGTCTTGCAAAGAACTAGCCCCATACAGCTCTGTCGACGAAAAATGTAAAAAGTTATGGCTCTTACAACTTGGCGACAGAAAAAATACATTCTTTTTACGAAAGTAATTTTATTGTGCAAAAAGTTGTAAAACATAAAAAAAGTTCTATAAATTAGGTATCGCTGGAATCTGACTGACCCGCAGAATAAAGTTAACATGTAATTTATGACGCGTGGTGAACGCTGTATAAAAGAAACCAAAAAAACTGCAGAATTGCTGTTTTTTGATCACCCTGCCTCCCAAAAAAAAGGATAACAAGTGATCAAAAAGTCGCATGTACCCCAAAATGGTACCAATAAAAACTACAGCTCGTCCCGCAAAAAAACAGCCCTCATATCACTACATCTATGAAAAAATAAAATAAGTTAAGGCTCCAATAAGTCAGAAAAGAAAAATATGCAGTTGTGCCGGCCCGAGGGGAACATTTCTTCTGTTTCAAGTGGCGATTTATCAAGGCCCAAAAATTAGGGAACCAGGAAGGGGAGGGCCCAAACATATCTGCTGGAAGCGAGGGGGGCCCGTATTATACCAGGACAACACTTCCCAGCAAAATTCCAAGAACTGCAAAGATGCCAATTGTGGACCAAATGGGGGATAAGTAAAGACACCATTTATCAGTGCGACCGTGGCCTGTGCAGAAAGGATTGTGTCACCGCGTAATACACATCTATGAATCATTTTATTGTTTACCCCATTATTATACCACCTGACTATGCCCCTAATATACTCTGCCCAGCTTACATGTGCACCCACATTATAAATGGAAACACCGGCAATACTCAAACAAAACTACTACCAAGCAAAATCCGCTCTCCAAAAGCTAAATGGCGCTCCTTCCGTTCTGAGCCCTACAGCGTGCCCAAACAGCAGTTTACTTCCACATATATAGCATCATCATACCTGGGAGAACCCTTTTAACAATTTTTTTGGGTGTGTGTCTCTAGTGGCCCAAGCTGGGCATGACCAATTTCCCACTGAAATGTCACATCTAGGGAAAAAAAAATATTTTTACTTTGCACCATCAGCAGCGCAATAATTTATGGAAAACATCTGTTGGGTGAAAATGCTCACTACACCCCTTAATAAATGCCTTGAGGGGTGTCGTTTCCAAAATGGGGTCACATCTCTGCGGTTTCTTTTATTATTTCACATCAGAGCCTCTGCAATTGTGAACCAATACTGTGTAAGTTGCAAAATTAGGCCTCAATTTCGCATGGTACTATCTCACTCCTGAGCCCTGTCGATAGTCCAGGCAAAAGATTAGGGCCACATGTAGGGTGTTTCTAAAACCGGGAAACACAGCATAATAATTAGAGAGCTGTCTTGTTATGGTGGCACAAGCTGGGCACCACATATTGGCATATCTATGGAAAAAATACAATTTTCACTCTGCAACATCGAGTGCACACTAATTTCTGAAAAACACCTGCAGGGTTAAAATGCTTGCTACACCCCTAGGTGAATACCTTGAGGGGTCTAGTTTCCAAAATGGGGTCACTTGTGGGGGGTTTCCACTGTTTTGGTCCCACAAGGGCTTTGCAAATGCGACATAGTGCCCAAAAACCAATCCAGCAAAATCTGCACTCCAAAAGCCAAATGGCGCTCCTTCCCTCCTGAGCCCTGCCGTGTGCCCAAACAGCAGTTTATGACTACATACCAGGTATTGCCGCACTCTGGAGAAATTGCTTTACAAACGCTGTGGTTCTTTTTTTCCTTTATTTATTGAGAAAATGAAATCATTTGAGCTAAAGCTACATTTTATTGAAGAAAAAGGATTTTTTTTATTTTCACTGCCCAATCCTAATAAAATCTATGAAACATCTGTGGGGTCAAAAAGATCACTACACCCCTAGGTGAATACCTTGAGGGGTGTAGTTTCCAAAATGGGGTCACTTGTGGGGGGTTTCCACTTTTTTAGTCCCACAGGGGCTTTGCAAATGCAACATAGCAACCAGAAACCAATCCAGCAAAATCTGTACTCCAAAAGCCAAATGGCGCTCCTTCCCTTCTGAGCCCTATTCTGTGACCAAACAGCAGTTTATGACCACATATTGGGTATTGCCGTACTCAGGAGAAATTGCTTTACAAACTTTATGGTTCTTTTTTTCTTTTATTTATTGAGAAAATGAAAAATTTTGAGATAAAGCTACATCTTATTGAAGAAAAAGGATCTTTTTTATTTTCACTGCCCAATTCTAAAAAAATCTATAAAACCCCTGTGGGGTCAAAATGCTCACTACACCCGTAGATCAATTCCTCAAGGGGTGTAGTTTCCAAAATGGGGTCACTTGTGGGGGGTTTCTACAGTTTTGTCCCTTCGGGGGCTTTGCAAATGTCACATGGCCTCCGCAAACCATTCCTGCTAAATTTGAGCTCCAAAAGCCAAATGGCGCTCATTACCTTCTAAGTCCTGCCGTGTGTCCAAACAGACATTTAGGACTGCATGTGGGGTGTTGTTTTAATCGGGAGAAATTGCTTTACAAATGTTGTTGTGCTTTTTCTCCTTTAGTCCTTGTGGAAATGAGAATTTTTTTTCTAAACCTAAATTTTCTTTGAAAGAATGTAGATTTTAATTTTCACGACCTACTTCCAATAATTTCTGCAATAAACCTGTGGTGTCAAAATGCTCACTATACCCCTAGATAATTTCCTTCAGGGGTCTAGTTTCCCAAATGGGGTCACTTTTGGGGGACTTCCACTGTTTTGGCACCGCAAGAGCCCTCGAACCTGACATGGTGCCTAAAATATTTTCTAATAAAAAGGAGGCCCCAAGATCCACTAGGTGCTTCTTTGCTTCTGGCCTTCAGTCCATTAGCACACTAGAGCCACATGTGGGTTATTTCTAACAACTACAGAATTTGGGCAATAAAAATTGAGTTGCGTTTCTCTGGTAAAACCTTCTGTGTTAAAAAAAAATGGATTAAAAATCCATTTCTGCAAAAAAAAAGGAAATTTGTAAATTTCACCTCTACTTTGCTTTAATTCCTGTGAAACATCTAAAGGGTTAAGAAACGTTATAAATGCTGTTTTGAATTCTTTGAGGGTTGAAGTTTTTAAAATGAGGTGATTTATTTGGGGTTTCTAATATATAAAGCCCTCAAAGCCACTTCACAACTGAACTGCCCCCTGTAAAAATAGCCTTTTGAAATTTTCTTGAAAATGTGAGAAATTGCAGATAAAGTTCTAAGCCTTGTAACGTCCTAGAAAAATAAAACGATATTCAAAAAATGATGCCAATCTAAAGTAGAGATATGGGGGATCTTAATTAGCAACAATTTTGTGTGGTATAACTGCCTGTCTTACAAGCAGATACACTTAAATTTCGAAAAAATTTTGCAATTTTTCCAGTAACATAAAGTCCAATGTTTCACGAGAAAAGAATGTCAGAATCGCTTGGATAGGTGAAAGCAGTCCGAAGTTATTACCACATAAAGTAAAACATGTCAGATTTGAAAAATGAGGCTCTGTCAGGAAGGTCAAAAGTGGCCAAAGCAGGAAGGGGTTAATATTGATTATCACATTAAACAATGGATGAAATTAGAGCAGGAGAAAGTACAGTATATCAGACTTATCTGCTAGTTGGAGCCTTCAGGAGGCTCGGTAGTATTTTTGCTTCTCCACATGAGACACCAAACCAAATATTGTATTCACAAATTCTGTAGAAATGTTCTCTTCTTAGTAGTCCTCTGGATCTGGTATACCCAATAAACTTTTACAGAATAAGTATTAGGTAGATGTCCTGTTGAAATACATGAAGTACAGTATGTCCTTACAGAACTGTCTATAAGGCATTTCAATAAATAATGCCCCCCCACAGGGATAGACTTTTAGATACTTTCAGGGACATACTTTTGGGTGGTCTCCACTGTACTTCTTTAGGGAGTCTTTCAGGCTCCAAAATATGGTCCAGACGGCAAGCAAGTCACTGTCTGCAGATGACACAAGCAGATCTCTATCCTCTTGTGGAGACCTCAAAGTGTCACCACATCCAATGCAAACACTAGCCATCCACCAACTCTTCCACTGCAGCGGTCACAAGGTTGGAACAATTCCCTAACACAGAAATGAGAATAGCTTTGTAAATAACTTATATGTTGATTTGGGATTCTAGAGGGGGCAGGTAGGGTTCCATCAGGGGACGTTTTCTTCTGCAACATTGTGTACTCTACATGTACCCGATTATCTAAGCCTTATTCAACTCCAGTGACCTGTCTTCTTTTGCTTCTAGGATTTCCTGAGAGTTGCCAACAATCTCACAGACCCCAGCTATACACCTCTATGGAGTACCGGCAAATGTCTACCGGCTTCTATAGTGCTTCAAGCAGTAGAGCGGTTTGGCCAGCTTCTACGTGCAGACAACGGCTCCTTTGAAATTGAACTAGAAAATATCCAATTAAAAGGCAATGCTTATGAAATGGGCAAAGCTGGGCAAGACTATGAGAAGAACTTTGACAAACTTGGTATGAGCGTGTCAATTGATCAGCACACTATATCTTCACTTCTGCAAAAAGACAAGGTCAAGATCACCAGTATAGCCTTCAACACCATCGGTAGCCTCTTACCAAATTCAACAGAGAAGTTTAAAGACTCACAATTAAATAGCTTTGTGCAATCTACATCTATACGGCTATCGGATTCAATCTCTGCTTCTTCTAATATCTTAATGTCTTTCAAGACAAACATGTCAGATACAATGTATTCTCAACATTGTGTTTTCTGGGACTTCTCTCTATCAGGTTCTGGGGCTTGGTCGGATGTTGGCTGCACTTCAAGGGTGGAAGATAATATAACCTACTGTAGTTGCAGCCACTTGACCTCGTTTGCGGTACTTATGTCTATAGATGTGGAACCTTTGGCTCTTATCGAGGAATTAACCTATGCAGGACTTGGTGTCTCCATACTTTCTCTCTGTATATGTATTTTGGTTGAGTGGTATGTATGGAAATCCGTAGTGAGGACAAATATTTCATATTTTCGGCACATCTCCTTGGTCAACATTGCAATGTCTCTACTATGTGCGGATATTTGCTTCTTGTCTTCAGCATTTCCATCAGTCATCACCAAAAAACTCATCTGCCTCTCGATAACCTATTTAAACCATTTCTTCTACTTAGCCCTATTCTTCTGGACCTTTGCC
The DNA here is from genome assembly GCF_050947455.1 of Rhinoderma darwinii. Classification (NCBI taxonomy): domain Eukaryota; kingdom Metazoa; phylum Chordata; class Amphibia; order Anura; family Rhinodermatidae; genus Rhinoderma; species Rhinoderma darwinii. Next base: position 29,125,790 of record NC_134690.1, on the reverse strand, counting down.
CAGAGTGTGATGCTCTTGCATCAATTGCTTTTCGTCTTCCATCATCTGAGGAAGAGAGTTTACGTTTCACTGTCATTTCTCGTTGGATATTTGATCCCAGCTATCATAGCTGCCGGTACATTTTTGTATTTTCACCCCAAAGATAGATATTGTCATGAAAAACTGTGTTGGTTAAATCCAGCAAGTGGTGCCATCTATGCATTCGCCATACCAGCTGGATCCATCATCGTCTTTAACTTTCTTACTCTTCTGGTCGTCATCGCCATGTTATCCCGTCCTTCTGTTTCTGATAAAAACCATCCAGAAGACAGGGATACAGCGAAGAGCATCTTGAAGGCCATCCTGGTTCTAACTCCTGTTTTTGGATTGACTTGGTCCTTTGGATTTGCTCTTTTGACAGAACTTGATTTCTTGACCAAACAGATATTCACATATGGATTTGCCGCAATGAATGCTTTCCAGGTAACAGAACTAAATGAAGGCATATAATGATAATTAATATACAATGGTATGGAATATTTTGCTTACAGTATCTACTACCTATTATATAGCTCCAATTAATTTCATTCTACTGTCCACATAATGGGTTCTCTCACATTGGCCTCGTCCCTTTTGGGAATTACAACTTTTCTCAAATGTGGGAGGAATCCTGAGTATTCAAAGCTCCAATGTATTTCATAATATTAACCCCATTTTGGATTTTCTCACATTGGCCCCTGGGCATTAAAACTGAATTTTTTCTCCCATGCTAGGCCGAATTTCATAGGAAGTTAACAACTCTGATAGGACTTAATAGCAACATAAAGATGGCTGACCTGGGGGCCTACATAATGACAAACATCTGCATCGCCATCGGGTGGCCCCTTCTTTCTAACGACTAAGATACTGTGGTCGCTATTGACCACGGCATCTAAGTGGTTAAACACCAGGATCAGACTTAACTCCGATCCCAGCAGTTAGGGTATGTTCACACGCAGTATTTTCAGACGTAATTCGGCCGTTTTACGCCTCGAATTATGCCTGAAAAAACGACTCCATTACGCCTACAAACATCTGCCCATTGCTTGCAATGGGTTTTACGGTGTTCTGTTCACACGAGTTGTAATTTTACACGTCGCTGTCAAAATACGGCGCGTAAAAAGACGCCCGCAAAAAAGAAGTGCAGGTCACTTCTTGGGACGTTTTTGGAGCTGTTTTTCATTGACTCCATTGAAAAACAGCTCCAATAACAGCCGTAAATTACGCTGCGAAAAACGTGAGTTGCTACAAAAACATCTGAAAATCAGGAGCTGTTTTCGCCTGAAAACAGCTCTGTATTTTCAGACGTTTTTGGTCACTGCGTGTGAACATAGCCTTACAGTGAACTGTAGTGCCCACTCCATACTCCCCTTCACAGCCATTGTCGTACAGTTACATCATAGGTCGTTAAGGGGTTAGTGTACCGGAAAATACACCTCAAAAGTAAAAAACAAGACCTCACACAGCAACATCCCTGAAAACATATAAAAGGTATGACTCTTAGAATATGGTGAGGCAAAAACAGAGAAATATGCTGCATCCTGAGGGCCAAAATGAACCACGCGTGGTTAAAGATATGATTAAGGCCTTATTCACACGAACGTATAATACGTCCGTGCTACGCGCGTGGAAATCACGTGCGTCGCACAGACCTATGTTAATGAATGGGGCCGTTCAGACTGTCAGTGAATTTCACGGAGCGTATGTGCGCTGCGTGAAACTCATGACATGTCCTATATTTGCCCGTGTTTCGCGCAGCACGCACCCATTGAAGTCAATGGGTGCGTGCAAAACGCACTCGGCACACGGAAGCACTTCCGGGTGCCGCGCGTGATTCGCGCAACAGCAGTAAAAGAAATGGATGAAAACAGAAAACCAGAGTGTCATAATGATGCCGGCTGTGCGAAAATCACGCAGCCACGCACCATATGCTGATGACACACGGACCTTTTGCGCGCGCAAAATAGACACGTCCGTGTGAATAAGGCCTGAGAGCTATGTCTCTTACCCTAGCGTTAACTGCTTGTGACTCTGGTACCAAATTGTAGTATTGCGATATCTAGATTAAAAATTACTAGTCAAAGGCTTAAGTGGCTTGTATGAAATTAGACAAAAAGGCCTTGGTTTATTTTTCCGGAAACAGCGCCCCAGTTATCTATGGGCTGTGTCTAGTATTGCAGCTTATTTTGTTGATAAGGTATCTATTAGGCCCCTATTCAAATCTGCATCATGGTTTCCATTTACAGTATAACGGTAGGACCCCATTGACTTATAATGGGGTCAGTCGGCTTCCATAATGCCGTTTTGACTGGAAGAATAGCGCTGCATGCTATCCCATGCAGGTGTAAACCAAGTCTCATATATATATATATATAATTTTATACATTTGTCATAGTTTAATCATTTCATTTGTATGTATCTTTTGGCAGGGCTTCTTTATCCTACTAACGTGCATCACAGAAAGAAAGGTAAGCTTAATATATATAAATAAACAACGTTTTACAGATTTTGTACAATTAGTCCACCAGAAAGTATGCTGTAAATAGTGGGGATGGGCTGTATAAAGGGAGTGCAGGGGTGAAACAATAGAGTTGCTCCCCTCCAGGGTTTGAGATAAATAGCTATATACTGTATGGCCGGACTTATCTCCCAGAACCATTAGGCAGATGTGTCCTGGCATAAGATCAAGAAAGAATCAACGTACAGGCAAAGACAAGTCTTCAGAAGTGGACATGCCCTCCAGATCTGGAAATCTGCTTTTCTTTTAACATCTTATAATCTCTGTCCCATTCTTGCACTTAATCAAACAGTCCTATACTTAGAGGCTATGTACACCTTTGAAAAAGTTTTGTTTTTTTAAATAAAAATTTCTATCAGTGTGTATTTGGTGGAACTTTGTAATTACATTTAATAAAAAATGATTTTTACTTTTTGAGATACAGCTACATTGTATCTCAAATCTGAATCCGTCAGGTCCGCGGAACTAACGGGTTCAGCGTCAGCGAGTCCTGCATGTCTCTGACAAGTGGTATCCACCTGTTATCCATCACACCCAAGTTATGAACTAAGATGTGATCGATAATAGCTCGATCCTGCGTGACCCGCTGACACTGAACCCGTCAGTCCCACAGACCTGACGGATACAGATTTCAGTGCTAGATACAGCTGCTCTGTATACAGGATACAAAGCAGCTGTATCTCAAAAAGTAAAAATATTTTTTACTAAAATGTATTTGTTTTCAATCTACATATAGGTGCGGGATGTGCTCCTAAACAAGCGATCTTCATCTGTGAGTCTCATGCTTTATTATAATTATTTTATTTTTTATTATTATTATTATTATTATTATTATTAGGATGGTGTTATATAAGTTTATATATTTACTTAAAATAATCATTATGTTGATTGGTGAAAGGACATGATCATCTCCTGTCAGGTCAAGTTTTGGGGTGCTTTAAAAGGGGTATCCCAGTATTAAATGTTACTGCAATATAATTCTGCGTTAAAAATGTATTCGTTTCGTAATTTACCTTATGTTACACGAATGCTCCATTTGCAAGTTATTCCCTTTACTTCATTTTAATGGTGCCCGCTAGTGTTTAATCTGTATAGTAATATGCACGTGCTCCTATTGAGCTCAATGAGGGAGGACGCACGTGCTCAGTTCTACTTTCCAGTTGCCACTAGCCAATAGAAAATGTCTTCTCTACTTGTCAGTAAAGAAGTAGAGAAGAAGCTTTTATTCAGAAACACAGTTTGTAGTGTGAATAGACTCACGCAGTAAGAAACACACAGGAGAGCCAGCAATTTACTTAGAGGAAGAGAGAGCCTTCATACAGCACTGTTCATATACAGCATGGAGCTCTCCCCTCTCCTGCTTATCCTCTCACTCTGTGTAAGCTGCAGGCTCCAGGCTCTCCCTCTTCTTCAGTTATATAGGGCTGGGCTCTCCTGCTCATCCTTTCACTGTGTGTAAGCAGTGGACTCTCCCTCCTCTTCAGTTATATAGGGCTGGGCTCTTCGCTCTCCTGCTGATCCTCTCACTGTGTGTAAGCAGTGGACTCTCCCTCTTCTTCTGTTATAAGGGGCTGGGCTCCTGCTCATGCTCATCTCCTGCTCATCCTCTCACTGTGTGTAAGCAGTGGACTCTCCCTCCTCTTCAATTATAAAGGGCTGGGTGTTCCGCTCTCCTGCTGATCCTCTCACTGTGTGTAAGCAGTGGACTCTCCCTCTTCTTCTGTTATAAGGGGCTGGGCTCTCCGCTCTCCTGCTGATCCTCTCACTGTGTGTAAGCAGTGGACTCTCCCTCTTCTTCTGTTATAAGGGGCTGGGCTCTCCCCTCTCCTGCTAAACCTCTCACTGTGTGTAAGCAGTGGACTCTCCCTCTTCTTCAGTTATAAGGGGCTGGGCTCTCCCCTCTCCTGCTGATCCTCTCACTGTGTGTAAGCAGTGGGCTCTCCCTCTTCTTCAGTTATAAGGGGCTGGGTTCTCCCCTCTCCTGCTCATCCTCTCACTGTGTGTAAACAGTGGACTCTCCCTCTTCTTCAGTTATATAGGGCTGGGCACTCACCCACCTCTCCTTGTCATCCTCTCACTGTGTGTAAGCTGCAGGCTCTCCCTCTTCTTGAGTTATATAGGACTGAACTCTCCCCTCTCCTGCTTTTCCTCACTGTGTGTGAGCTGCAGGCTCTCCCTTTTCTTCAGATACATAGGGCTGGATTCTCCCTCTATAAAGACATGTTATGGGGGACATTTGTAAAGCTTCTCCTAAAGAGGAGCGTAGAGACAAATAAACCCCATCTGTAGATTAAATAGCTGGGACCATGATGGTAGTATTACTTATCCTGCCCTGATGGTGGTCCTGTTTGCCAGCAAGTCTGATCACAACATTTATTTCCTTTTGCTTGCTCTAACATATCCCACAGATTGTAAAAACATGAGTTACCATCTTAGGTACAGAACATGACCAGTTTCATTGGAAAAACCACGTAAAGACCCAAACAACATAATTTTGTGCTTATCCCCCCAAAAAATGCCATTTAGACTGAACACTAACCTATATGTACCCCAGAATAGAAGAACTCATACAAAAAAAGTTGTAAATTCCAGAATGCAAAGATGAAGAATTTTGTGTGGTCTTAAAGGGATTAATGGGAGGAATTGAACAGGATTAAAAAAAACATTTCTGCTTTCTTCCAAAAACAGCACCACACCTATCCATGGGTTGTGTCTGGTATTGCATATCAGTTCCACTTAAGTAAATGGGACTGAGCTGCAATACCGAACACAACCTGTGGACTGGTGTGGCGCTATTTTTGGAAACAAGCAGCCATGTTTCTGTAATCCTGCACAGCCCCTTACAGTTGAACCACTAGTCAAACAAAAAAATCCTGGGTTATTAGATAGACGTTAACCAGATGACCAATATTCCAGAAAAGCTGAAGGCTAATTCTATGGATGCTTGACTATTGGACTGTTGCTGTAGTACAGAGCATAACTTGTATGAGAAGATTAATATATTTTTGTTTAACAGTCAACATCTACAAACACAACCACAATGTCCTCTTCTGAAGCCCCCAGCAAGACGGCCTCCATAAAGAAGAAGAAATGATGATAACTGTGTAACACGCACCGTACAAGCTCCTCTACCCTCACTTATATGTAAAATAACTTGAATAAAAGTTAAAGATAAAAGATATTAAGTGTACAGTATTTTCTCCTCATATGTCATCATCATGTGCAAATGTTTTATCTGTCTGTTCTTTATGGATGACCAAATGACTTGACCAATCTGTACCAAATTTGGCACATAAGTAAATCAGGCACTTTTGAAGGTTTTACATTGGATTCCAGCACTCTAGGGCCAGCAGTTTTCTACATATTCACAAAAAATTGCATCACTAAAGCAAATATGGCACCACTGGCTATATCACAGTCTGTCTGTCTGTCTGTCTGTCTGTCTGTCTATCTATCTATCTATCTATCTATCTATCTATCTATCTATCTATCTATCTATCTATCTATCTATCTATCTATCTCATATCTATCTATCTATCTATCTATCTATCTATCTATCTATCTATCTCATATCTATCTATCTATCTATCTCATATCTATCTATCTATCTATCTATCCCATATCTATCTATCTCATATCTATCTATCTATCTATCTATCTATCTATCTATCTATCTATCTATCTATCTATCTATCTATCTATCTATCTATCTATCCCATATCTATCTATCTCATATCTATCTATCTATCTATCTATCTATCATCTATCTATCTCATATCTATCTATCTATCTATCTATCTATCTATCTATCTATCTATCTATCTATCTATCTATCTATCTATCTATCTATCTATCTATCATCTATCTGTGCAACGTAGACCTTTAGTATTCATCATTACATACACATAGACACTTGTTAATGCCACTACTGTACAGACTACATATGACATTGAGGATACACTTTCCTCCACGGCTCCACCTCTATGTTTAAATGTCAAGTAAATTTGGTTTGGTTTAACCCGGCTTAAACCAAAACGGACTTCATTCCCTGTTGAGCTGAATGTTAGTGTATGGAAATTATATGATCTCAGCCAAGACTTCAAATATTTGTTCATGAAGATCACTTTAAATAACTTTGCATAGAACCAGACAGAGAATCTGGACACGCACCTCTGTTCTGCGGACTCCTGGCACAATGCTGGTTAGTTATATGTTTCTAAAATGATCATCTGATAGGTCAAAGATATATGTGAGAAGACCACATTGGTAAAGTCTGGGATCTGGGACCACGACTGAAAGGGCTCCACAGAGATCAAATCCTTTTGGCACTGCTCAAAGATTTCTGTTACTGGAAATGTGAAATAAAATTAAAAAATTAAAAAAATCATATATATATATATATATATATATATATATACACATACACACACATACACCGATCAGCCACAACATTAAAACCACCTGCCTATTATTGTGTAGAACCATTATGCCGCCAAATCAGCTCTGACCTGTCGAGGCATGGACTCCACAAGACCTCTGATGGTGTCCTGTGGTATCTGGCAACAAGATGTTATCAGCAGATCCTTTAAGTCTTGTAAATTGTGAGGTGCGGTCTCCATGGATCAGACTTGTTTTTCCAGCATATTCCACAGATGATCGATCAGATTAAGATCTGGGGAATTTGGAGACCAAGTCAACACCTTGAACTCTTTGTCATGTTCCTCAGACCATTCCTGAACAATGTTTGAAGTGTGGCAGGGGCATTATCCTGCTGAAAGAGGGCACTGCCATTAGGGAACACCGTTGCCCTGAAGGGGTGTACTTAGTCTCCTACAATGTTTGGGTAGGTGGTGCGTACAGTCACAGTAGCATCCACATGAATGCCAGCACACAAGGTTTTCCAGCAGAACAATATCCAGAGCATCACACTACCTCCACCGGCTTGTCTTCTTCCCATAGTGCATCCTGGTGCCATCTCTTCCCCAGGTAAGCACCCGGCCATCCACATGACACAAAATAAAACGTAATTCTTAAGGCCAGGCCACTTTCTTCCATTTCTCCATGGTCCAGATCTGATGCTCACATGCCCATTGCAGGCACTTTTGGAGGTGAACAGGGGTCAGCATGGGCACCAGTGGCGTAACGATCACGTTTGCAGGCAGTGCAACCGGTCATGTAGGGGTAGGAGGCCCGTAGAGTTCTCGTCCTGGGTTCCATCAGGCTTCCAAATTAGGCCCCAGCAAAGGTCTGCGCCGCGGTGCATGCAAGATTCTCATGCGGGGCAGTGTCAGAACATTATACGCGATGCAGCACACAACGAGTACGTGTGCTGCGTTGCATATAATGTCCTGGTGCTGCTCGGCATCTGGTCTACGAATATGTCATCAGTTGCAGATCGTGGGGCTCTGACAGTAGTGATCCCCACTGATCACAAGAGTGATGGGATGGAGCCCTAGATGGGAGGGGTGCCGTGCAGAGAACTCAAACTCAGCCTCTTGCAATGTATTTATTATCTATTGGTTGGTCAAAGAGAGACTCATTGAGCGTCTCATAGGAATGCATAGTGAAAGAGACTTCCGGTCCACACAGCAGACGCTGTAGAAATCGGCAGGTCATAGTGCGGTCACGTGACATAATTGCAGCCGGGATATTTCGGCAACAAACCGCCCGGTAAGAGGATGACCTGCCCAACCTTTTACCGGGTGTACTTTACAACTGGGGACTGCAGTAAAAAAAAAATCACATGAGTGTCTCTTTAAACTGTCACTATGCACACCCAGCCCGTATCGCCTCAAGTGTCTCCTGCACTTCTGTGATGTACCTAAACAGTAATGATATTTTCCCAACATCAATGACGTGATAAATATTTGCAGCCACATGTGTTTATTATTAAAGGGGTTGTCTAGTTTAGAAACCCCATTTTTTATAAACCCTATTAGGAATTATTAGCGTTAATAGAGGGGGGTCCCTTGTTCAGGATCCTCATCTCTTGGCCAGAGTGGAGAACAGTTACAAAGAGCATGGCTTTCTCTCTCTTTGGAGGACCTATCTTGTCCTTCATTACACAGACAGTCCAGTGATTTGAATGGCACTGTGTAATGCCTAACTCCCCCTGTGGTGGCGCTGTAGGGAAAATGAGCACTTACTGATATAATTCCCCACAAATTACAGCTGATCGCTGGGGGGGGGGTCACAGGGTTCAAAATACCCTTCTATCAAGTAGAGATTGTTCAAAGCAGGCAACTCCTTTTCAGTACGGATTTTGATATAATATGGCATATGTATCATGGAAGAAACCACAGCAGAGGCAATTGGGCCAGTTGCTATGGTCCATGCTTCTTCATGTACCATATTAATCCAAGTAGGCTCCCTATCTCCAAACACACTACAAAATTATCGTACAAGTAAAGTCAGAATGGACTCCCTTTAGCCCTTCACAGTATATAAGTCTAATGGGCATCACCCAGCCACACAAAGCAAGTGCATGCCCCCTTTAATTGTATCATAAACTCTGATGCTCTGCATGGGCCCTGTTGTGGCTGGGGGCATTTGTCATGTCAGGACCTGGACTTACCAGAGAATACCCCTGTCCTCTGGTGGGCCATTCCAACCCCGCTTTCTTGAGGTCATCATGTACTAGCACTGGTGCATACCTTCATCAGTTCCATCAGGATAAGTTCTTATACAGGATCTGCATTTTTTTTTCCTATTCTCAAAGGGGTTGTCTGGGAATAGAAAAAAGGATCTGCTGCGTTTTCAGAAAAAAAAACATGGGTTTAGTATGGTATTGCAATTCACCCCGTGGAGAAGAGTGGTGCTGGTTTTTAGAAAACCATCCCTTTTCTAATCCCAGACAAAGCCCTCTAAGCACACAACAGTCCGGATTTTCATGGAAAATTGTAGTCCTGTGAACCACTTCACAAAACGGGTGAGGATCACAAAAAAGGGTGGGTGTTAGTTTGCATTAAAATAAATGTTTTACATGTGTTCCCATGTAAAGAGGGGGTGAGGTTTAAAATTCCCCCACGATTTAGGATTAAAATGTTGGTAAGCATGATGGAGGTCAGTGGATTTGACTTAGACAGGTATCTACTTGTATAAGAAAGGTATTTGAACAGTATTGTAAACTCACGTATATTAGGAAATTGTTTGGATCCCTATTTTATAAATCCCACCATGTCGTTACGGATCCAATATCAGGAATCCCCAGCGATCAGCGGTTATTATCGGGGGTAACAACATTTTAGTTGCAGTGGCCACTACAGGGGAAATTTAGTATTACATTCCAGTTCTTCAAAGGAATGGCCGACCATCTAATACATTGACAGGCCAGGTCTGCAAGAGAGAGACATTCTTTTTTTTTGCCTCAAAAATAACCTACCTACCTATAGTCCTACAAATGGACTATAAAAGATGCAGCATCTTATACTTCTATAATTCTAAGAAAATTTAAAGTCATACATGAATATTTTTTTTCCTTTATTTACATACAGTGAATGACACTTTTGTGAGTATAGAGACAGATTTTATTTTCTGCTTATTATGGCAAGGACTGCGATACTCAAAGCAATGGTCCCAGCTACTCCTCCGATCATCATTCCAAAAACATTGCCGTGTAATTGGGTGGTTTCGCAACGTTCACCGATGTACATGAACGCCTGGCTGGATGCACACCTGCAATTCAACATCAGTCAATAAATGACAGTATTTGGTAGGATAATAAAACATATTGAGTCTACCACAAAAGGGGCATTGTTTCTAAAAACAGAGGGAAAAAAAAGGTTATGTACACTGGGTCTCCACAGTGGCGAGAAAATCAAGCAAAGTCACACACTGCCACCCGGGACTGTTGGTGATGATCTTGGTGATCTTGTGAGGACAAGTCTAGATGAATCTACTCATTAGTGAATCCTAAAAAAGGGAAACTCTAGTTTTTAATTTTCTCCATTTCTTGGGCCTTCCATTGGACCCACCCAGGATACATCGTATAAGGTCTAATAAGTATTTGTTAATCACTTTTATAAGAAATAGACCCTAGTGGTAAGTAATTAGCTCACCTTGGCTGTCTTCTGCAAGACCTTTGGGGCCCTTTAATCTTAGGGACCCATTATTGGGTCACTGGTGAATCCCCAGTTGAAACAGTTTGGCCCTGTAGAGTTTACTTTTAGCTGTGCAGTGACCCAGTCAGTGGTGGACTGACCACATGGGCATAACTACCAACCTTTGAAACCCAAATCGTATGACAGTTTAAGACCTCACCCAGGAATGCCCCAAATGGCCACATTTCTATAGGCTCAACTCTTCTGCATCCGCTGCATTGGCTTCCAGTCAGTTTCCAAGGTCCCATGGAATTTGTAGCAAAACTAAAGTGGTTGGTAAGGGGCCTGTGACCATTATTGTTATGCTATAAGACCACCCCTGTCGAATCTGTAATAGTGGCCTTATTTCTTGTCTTTAAACTTTCTGAGTAACAGATATAAGGGAATTTTAATAACTTGACTCAAAGTCTCTACACAATCCAAGAACATTGAGCATAAATTTCTTGCTTGCATGACCCCTGATGCCCGTCTCACTGACAGCTATAACCAGCTACAACCATGACATATTGTACCTGCAGTTTGCTCTGCCTTTCTCCATCACACAGACTCCTCCATTCAGACACAGGTTGTCATCACACTGGGTTTCCATTGGTTGGACGTCATTGTTATTCCAGGGGTTCTCCAAAGAACGTTTTTCCCTCTCACGTATTTCCTCTTCCTCCATTAAAGGCACAGAAGGCTGGATGGGAACTTCCGTCTTTATGAGGTGAGTGAGGTCTGGAGGACAAGGTGGAAACATACATACTGAGCAAACACTCTCCAATAATAGGATGCCCCTTTTAGAGAGGACCCAAAGTTTGCTCATCAGAGAGCAAGCCACAGATTCCCAATAATGGTGTATCAGCCATGGATGTACCCATGACTGTATGCCAGCCACAGATAAATCCCACCATGTCGTCACGGATCCAATTTCAGGAATCCCCAGCGATCAGCTGTTATTGCCGGGGGAAACAACATTTTCGTTGCAGTGGCCACTACAGGGAAAATTTAGTATTACATTCCAGCTCTTCAAAGGAATGGCCGACCATGTAATACATTGACAGGCCAGGTTTGATAGGTCAGGTTATTTCACTGTATGCCAGCCACAGATGTCGCCATCACTGTATGCCAGCCACAGATGCCGCCATGACTGTATGCCAGCCACAGATGCTGCCATGACAGTATGCCAGCCACAGATGCCGCCATGAGTGTGTGCCAGCCACAGATGACACCATTGCTGTGTGTAAGCCACTTATTCTACCATAACAGTGTGCCAGCTACAGATGCACCTATATTATTTTGCCAGATATAGATGCCCCAATGTGTGTAAGCCACAGATTACACCACTGAAGTAATTAACCCACACATGCCTCCATAACTGTGTATACATCACAGATGCCACCATTGCAGTGTGTAATTCACATAAGCCCTCATGACCTTGTGCCAGCCACATAACAGTACGCAGTATATAAACTTGTATTCCTGACAGTACCTTTGCGTTATAAAAGTGCTGATATTGTAATCAGTGTCAATGGCTCCCAAAATACCCAACTGAAAAGTTTGGCCAACCCATGCCATCCATGGGCATTTGCTTACCCAATAGGCATATTGATTGGCTGACAATTGCTTTGATTCCTTTAGAGGTGATCAATTTTGCTGGATGCATCCTGATATAGGTCAGTTTGGGAAATGATTCATAAACTTGGAAAAACGCAAAGCAAAAAGAGGGTGAATGATGGGTGAATGGTAGTAACTAGAGATGGAAGTTTTTGCCTGTTTCAGTTTGCAATTTTACAGCCATCAAGATATAAAAGACAAATTTGGTGAATTTAAAGGAACACTCCAGGAAAATGTATCCAATGTGTTATACCTAGAGCAGAATCTGAAGAGGTGGAGCAAGACACAGAGATTCAAGGAACACCAGAGAGATTCCTAGTGTCATGCCCCGCCCCCTCAGGCCCTGCACTAGGAAAAACACAATGAATCAGTCTGGGCCAGATTGTTCCTATAAGAAAATAATAGGTTTATTGGTTTTGTGTATTGTAATCTATAGACAGGTTAATCTGGTTACAAGGTGAAACAATTTGCTAGTAGCATTAGTAGATATTATATATGCTTCCATACACTGTTTATTGCTACCTTAGATACTGTATTATAATACATACTTACCCACAAAATCCGCAAACAAGATCAGATCATCATTTTTCAGAAAACTCCTGCGTTTTAAATTGAAGTGAGTGATGAAGGTTGGCCAGCCAAAGTCTGTGGTCCTTAAGCAGTTGCAGGAAGGATCCCATGTGCCAGTCTTAGAAGGTCTCTCCCATCGGGAAATGTTCATTGCTATTAAAAAGTTTAAAAAGTCAATTGTCAGAGAAGACTGCCCATGGTAGGGGGTTTAGTTGGGTGATTTGCATATAATTTACTAACAAAATTATAATCCCTACTTGAAAGAAGGGTCCCTTGGCAATAAAATGACCACAAAGACCCTTAACGATCAACTGTATTCTGTGGGTAAACTTGGCAGTAAGTGTTTAATTTCCCTGCAGCGCCACCACAGGGAAAATTAAACATTAAACAGTGTCCATTCAAATTGATGGGCAGGCTGTGTAATGCAGGACAGGCCCTCCAGAGATAGATAGACGCTCTTTCTAACCGTTCCCCATTCTGGCCCTCTATTAACACAGAATTCCCTAATGAGGTATATGAAAATGGGTTTCAAAACTAGACAAGCCCTTTAACTGAGATTATATTGCGTAAAACAAATATGGCAATGAATTTAGGAACATTAGACAACAATAAAATGACTTGAGGCAAACAGTGCCAGGCAGCTGCTGCAAAGGCAAATACAATTATAGGATGTTTGGAAAAAGATACAGATGTACAGATATATACAGTACAGTTTTGGGCTCAAAATGACGTAACAAATCTGCAGAGGATTCAGAGGCTGGTGACATTATGAATTAATAGAATGGATTGGATGCTGTAATAAGAAAGTTTAAAGAAATCAGCAGTATGTCATTTGGACAAAAGATGGCTTAGGGGTGACATTAAATACTATGTCAATTTTATCAAGGTCTGAGATACAAAGATCTGTCAAATGAGCATTTTCTGCCCAGTTTGGATACCATGCCAATAAGGTATCTACTATGTCTAGAAAAGCCTTCACCATCAACACAAAAACGGATTCTTTACTGTAAAAGCAGTAGATTATAGTAGGAATTTTAGCCAATGCAACCCTGACTACATGATGTAATATCGATGTCTTTGTAGCGCACTAATTACTTACGTTGTATTATGTGATCTGCTAATGTTGTGAAGCTTCTGCTAGAAGACATCCTTTGACGGATATCTGGATCTTGATCCAACAGTGTTAGAATAATCTGACGGTTTAAGGCAGGCCAAGTCAAGACAGCATCATCTTCCCCACTGCACAGGTGGAATGATATCCCAGTGTATCCGGTGTAGGTGGATGAGTTTTGCCCATGGGGATAGAGACTAATACCAAATCTGTATCCATCAGGGCTGTTGAAACAATCACTGACAAGCCGATCTCCTTTAACGGTGTTAGACAATATCTGGCTGTAGTTCCGGATGGTCCACACGGAATTGGGACAGGGAAGTTCTGATAGAGTGATGTCATCAATAAGAATACCGCCACTAGTGGTCTTATTATCTCCTTGAACACCTTGGAACAGATAGCGGAATTTTTTATCTGCGTTCAGGGTCACATGTGCGATTTTCCAGTTGTGGTCGTTGTCACCTGAATTAAGACGTAGATATCCAGTCAACTATACTATTGCATTAAAGTTAGATTAGAAACAATTGTTTTCCTTCTTTCTTTCCACCCTAGGGCTAAGCCTTCTTAAATTATCCATACATTTTAATTACTATACCATGAATTGTGTGAATTTTCTTCATCCTTCGAATATTCCCAGTGCCATCGTCTAGGCGGAGCCAGATGGTGAGTCTGTCCTGGGGGCTCCCGTCCATCTTGTAAAAAAATTGCAGACACTGCTCAGTCCTTTTAGGATACAGAATACGGGACTCCAGGACAGCGGTACGGCCAATGGGTCCAGAGTTGGTATTAAAGTGCATAACATAACCTGAATCTGTTTAAAGAAATTTAAAAAATAATAATAAAAAAAAATGAAAAAATAAATAACACATTTTTGTAAAGTGCACAATACAAAAATATCTACGTGAATGTAGTAAATATTTGCTACTGACTTATTGGTCTTTTTGATGCCTCTTGCAAGCAATACTGCAAATGGCCGAATTTATTTGAACCACTCCTTCAAGGGGTTTCAACTCATGGCCTATCCTTCGGACCCCCACTAATCAGGAGAATCGAGGGACCAGTGTGACTGTGCCTCTTAAAGCAGTTTCGCTCATTTAAGTGTACGGAGTACACCACTGTGCTCGTTCATGAATCTGCTGATCAGGAGAGTTCTACCGATCATACAGATGTAGCCATCTTTATCTTGACTTTTAACGCATTGAATACACAGTGGCAAGAAACTTTAACCTGACTTTTTCAATGACTTTTCAATGGCTTTTGTTGTGTGATGTCACGCTGCAAGTTATAGGAGTCAATATAAACTTGGCTACATCTGTACATTGATGACAATTTATATTTCAATACACTGAACAGTGTGTATTGATATATAAATGATGTGTTGTACTATGTTATTAAGGCACCTACACTGAGAGGGAAAGGAGACAAGGAGAAGATGTTAAATGCCCTTTAGGACGGGGCCAATCTATTTATTTTTATTCTTTGAATTTTAATTTCTGTTTGACATAGCTGTATGAGATTTTGATTTTTGTGGTACAAGTTGTATTATATGTAGGTGCCTTTTTTTTTTTTGTACAAATACATTAGAGTTCAATTTATATTCTTTAAATGATGCTTTACATATATGGTACCAGTTGTTAACAAATGTGTGTGTATATTATTCTATGTTTTCAAACTTATATTTAATAAAGCTTATTTATTGCAAAAAATTTGTGTTTGTGCGTTGTATTATTTAACATTTTTCATATTTTTTTATTTTTTAAACCATAGGGGGATTTTTAATTTAAATTTTTTATCTATAGCGTGCCGGCATATATCTATAGTATATGCCAGTACATTAGCCTGTGAACTAATATAAACAGTGTCTATGCCCTAACACCAGGGAATATGGTCAGACAGATGTGGGGTCCTACAATGGGCCCTCGGCTGTCTGTCCATACAAGGTATGGGCCCCAATCGCATCGCAGGAATTCCTCAGACTCTCCCTCTGAATGCTGCGATCAGTGTGGATCGCGGAATTCAAAGATTTAAACAGCGGAGATCAGAAATGCCACCGTTAGAGCCGGTACTGGGTTTGTCCCGTCATCAGAACAATCCCTGAACATAAGCCACTTGGGCCCCCCTCTATTATTTAGAGAGGAGCGCTGATGCACAGAGAAGTCCTTCCTCTGCAGGCCTCAATGTTGCATTGTATTACTTGGTCTTCCATTGAATTTCCCCTGCAGATTCCTCCATATGCCATTGAAGTTTTCTTTTATGTTGTCAACAATTTACAGACAGGTCCATAGTCCACATGTCAGCACACCTGACAATGCCGAACTAGTGAAGATCCACATTCTACAATATTCTTCTGATTTTCTCTCAACAGTAAATAAGGCAATTGACCCTTGACATGAGCAATGACTATGTAACTTGTGTGTATGTTTATAACCACTGATAAGTCTCATCACATGCCTTTTGCACAAAGGTTGACCTCTTATGGGGTTATTTGGAAGACTCAGCTGTTGGGGTATCTTACCTCTGCATCGTCCAGCTAAGGTGTGATCACTAAATGTATCAGAAGAACCCAACTCGTGGATCCAGTCTGCATCATCTGTGGTTGACTGGACCATACCACAAATGTTGATGAACTCAAAGGAACATTGATCCAAAAGAATGAGGGGAAAGGCTGTAAAGAAGAACACCAAATCAGTTAAGCGCATAGAAGACAGAAATATTTATATATCATTGGAACAGTTGTCTGGAAAATCCTTCTGAAGACCAAAAAATACAAATTTAGTTTTGGTTGAATATTCTACCTCTTAACCCACCAACCCCTCCGATTTGAGATCAAGTAGGGAATTGCCCAGACCCTCTAAGTTATCCAGTGGTCCCAACATTCGAGATCAGTGCTGCCCAAAACTCTTGTAATCCTCCTCTGTCCCCAACCCAACTGAGTAGTTTGGTAGCTTAGAACAAGACTACTGGTGGTATGGTTATAGCAACTATCTTAAAGAGTCCTCATCACCAACAATGGAGGGACTGGAGCCACCCATCAGTAGGAGTATCTTCGAGGAAACAAGCAGCAACCAAGATGTAATCCCAAGATAAAGTTTCTAACAGATGGAACAGATGTGTCCCTCTGGGATCTACTCCCGAGCTTTAGATGGGGTCTGGTGCTGGGCTTCTATGTAACTTCTATGGTTGGATGATGGAATGGTGAAGACCTGTAAATAGCATGGGCCTATTGGGCAAATACCCCTTTTGTCCCTCCTATATTTTAACCTGCAATATATAGGCTATTATAAAGTCATGGACACTCAGAGCTTCTATTAAATTGGGAATATGAAACCGGACATGTGTGCTGATCATACATACTGCAGTTGTACATCCGGTTTAGACGTTCCAGGTCTATGGCGGAAAAGTCAAGACGTTGTCCGATGATGTTATTAAATGCGGGGATCTTGGCGGTGATGGTTGGGACACTTTGGTTCTTGTTGAAGGAGAAGGGACCGTAGTGCATGACCGACTCATAATCATATGGAGTGTTCAGATCTGTTATAAAGTCGTCTCCATACGTGTTGAAGTTGTGCCCCATGCCTGAGAAAAAGTGGTCAACGTGAGACTATCCATATGTGTATGATGGAGCTCGTCCATACGTAGAGGAGACGTTAGTAATAACTGTACACACTTTACTGTATATTATTGGTGTATTCAATATCTTACATTTGCATTACCTGCCGTATATTAGGCACTCTGTCCTCAAGAATTTATGTGGTCCCAGGTTATATAAGTTATTTATTAACACTTTGCACACTGGTCCCTGGTCCACAGGCTAATGTATTACGTGATTGTATTACCTCCAATATATAAAGTATATTTAAGAAGTTCTGAGACCATATAAAGCATAAGGACACAGTCCAAGTACACTTATACAGGTCACGGAAATCCAAGGCGACGAATATTCTTTATCACTCAAAGTATGGGGTCTATTGTTCCTTACAACACACACCTCAGCTGCTTCAGAACCTCCATTTGAAAAGTATGGGGCAGATTCTTGTCCACCGTTGATTGATTGAGATGAAATGCTGCTTATTTTAAAATAGGTTTAAAGCATCTGAGGTGTATATCATGAGGTTCTGCAGCATCTGAGGTGTATATCATGAGGTTCTGCAGCATCTGAGGTGTATATCATGAGGTTCTGCAGCATCTGAGGTGTATATCATGAGATTCTGCAGCATCTGAGGTGTATATCATGAGATTCTGCAGCATCTGAGGTGTATATCATGAGGTTCTGCAGCATCTGAGGTGTATATCATGAGGTTCTGCAGCATCTGAGGTGTATATCATGAGGTTCTGCAGCATCTGAGGTGTATATCATGAGGTTCTGCAGCATCTGAGGTGTATATAATGAGGTTGTGCAGCATCTGAGGTGTATATCATGAGGTTCTGCAGCATCTGAGGTGTATATCATGAGGTTCTGCAGCATCTGAGGTGTATATCATGAGGTTCTGCAGCATCTGAGGTGTATATCATGAGGTTCTGCAGCATCTGAGGTGTATATAATGAGGTTGTGCAGCATCTGAGGTGTATATCATGAGATTCTGCAGCATCTGAGGTGTATATAATGAGGTTCTGCAGCATCTGAGGTGTATATCATGAGATTCTGCAGCATCTGAGGTGTATATCATGAGATTCTGCAGCATCTGAGGTGTATATCATGAGGTTCTGCAGCATCTGAGGTGTATATCATGAGGTTCTGCAGCATCTGAGGTGTATATAATGAGGTTGTGCAGCATCTGAGGTGTATATCATGAGATTCTGCAGCATCTGAGGTGTATATAATGAGGTTCTGCAGCATCTGAGGTGTATATCATGAGATTCTGCAGCATCTGAGGTGTATATCATGAGATTCTGCAGCATCTGAGGTGTATATCATGAGATTCTGCAGCATCTGAGGCGTATATCATGAGATTCTGCAGCATCTGAGGTGTATATCATGAGATTCTGCAGCATCTGAGATGTGTATCATGATGTTCTGCAGCAGCTGATGTATGTATTAAAAAGCTTCTGCAGCAGCTAAGGTGTGTCTTGTGGTTCTTCAGCATCTGAGGTGTGTATTAAACGTTTCAGAAGCTGCTGAGGTGTGTATTATGATGTTCTGCAGCACCTAAAGTGTGTATTAAGAGGTTCTGCATGAGCTGATGTGTATATTAAGAGGTTCTGTAGCAGCGGAGATGTGTATTTTGATGTTTTGCAGAAGCTGATGTGAATATTAAGAGGTTCCACAGCAGCTGAGGTGTGTATTATCCAGTTCCGCAGCAGTTGTGGTGTTTATGATAATGTTCTGCAGTATCTGTGGTGTGTAGTGTGAGTTTCTGCAGCAGCTGAGATGTGTATTATGATGGTCTGCAGCATCTGAGGTATGTAGTATAAGGTTCTGCAGCAGCTGAGGTGTGTATTATAATATTTTTCAGCAGCTGAAGTGTGTATCATGATGTTATGCAGCAGCTGAGGTGTGTATCATGATGTTATGCCATAGCTCCCAACCATCCCGGATCTGGCGGGACAGTCCCGGTTTCTCACCGTTGTCCCGCCGTCTCGGGCGGTCTGCAAAATGTCCCGCAGGGCGCTGCAGCTGTATCAAAACAGGCGATCGCTGCTGACAGACGCCCTGCATGCCAGACGACTGCAGCAGTGATCAGCATCAGAATAAGGCAGGAGTCTTGCGGCAGTGTTCTGACTGGGATCGATGCCTGCCCGGGAGTGGACCAGTCCAGTCACCTGACTTGTCATCTGACCTCACCGGTCAGGTGACTGGTCAGGTAGCTGGACTGGTCCACTCCCGGGCCGGCATCGACACCAGTGAGAACACCGCCGCAAGACTCCTGCCTTCTTCTGACGGTGAGTAACGTCAAAGCAGAGCAGAGAGTGACAGCAGTAGGCTACCTCTACCGCTCTCCACTCTGGCGGCATTGTGGCACAAAGTATAAGGGGGTTGTGTGGCACTATGTACAAGGGGGGGATGTGTGGCACTATGTACAAGGGGGAATGGTGGTTGTGTGGCACTATGTACAAGGGGGGAGGGGGTTGTGTGGCGCTATGTACAAAAGGGGGCTGTGTGTGGCGCTATGTACAAGGGGGGCTGCATATGGCGCTATATACAGGGGGCTGTGGGTGGAGCTATCTACAGGGAGGCTGTGTGTGGAGCTATCTACAGGGGGCTGTATGTCGAGCTATCTACAGGGGGGGCTGTGTGTGGAGCTATCCACAGGGGGGCTGTGTGTGGCGCTATCTACAGGGGGCTGTGTGT
Source organism: Rhinoderma darwinii (assembly GCF_050947455.1). Taxonomy (NCBI): domain Eukaryota; kingdom Metazoa; phylum Chordata; class Amphibia; order Anura; family Rhinodermatidae; genus Rhinoderma; species Rhinoderma darwinii. The sequence goes on along the minus strand of NC_134690.1, from coordinate 29,105,589 downwards.
GCAGCTATCTACAGGGGGCTGTGTGTGGAGCTATCTACAGGGGGGCTGTGTGCAGCTATTTACAGGGGGCTGTGTGCAGCTATCTACAGGGGGGCTGTGTGTGGAGCTATCTACAGGGGGCTTTGTGTGGAGCTATCTACAGGGAGCTGTGTGTGGCGCTATCTACAGGGAGCTGTGTGTGGCGCTATCTACAGGGGGCTTTGTGTGGAGCTATCTACAGGGAGCTGTGTGTGGCGCTATCTACAGGGGGCTGTGTGTGGAGCTATCTACAGGGAGCTGTGTGTGGCACTATCTACAGGGGGCTGTGTGTGGCACTATCTACAGGGGGCTGTGTGTGGAGCTATCTACAGGGGGCTGTGTGTGGAGCTATCTACAGGCGGCTGTGGGTGGAGCTATCTACAGGGGGGCTGTGTGTGGAGCTATCTACAGGGGGGCTGTATGTGGCGCTATCTACAGGGGGATGTGTGTGGAGCTATCTACACGGGGGCTGTGTGTGGTGCTATGTACAGGGGGGCTGTGTGTGGCGCTATCTGCAGGCGGGCTGTGTGAAGTATTATCTACAGGGGGGCTGTGTGTGGCGCTATCTACAGAGGGGCTGTGTGGGGAGCTATCTACAGGGGGCTGTGTGTGGAGCTATCTACAGGGGTACTGTGTGTGGAGCTATCTACAGGGGTGCTGTGTGTGGAGCTATCTACAGGGAGCTGTGTGTGGCACTATCTACAGGGGGCTGTGTGTGGCGCTATCTACAGGGTGGCTGTGTGTGGTGCTATCTACAGGGGGCTGTGTGTGGCGCTATCTACAGGGGGCTGTGTGTGGAGCTATCTACAGGGGGCTGTGTGTGGAGCTATCTACAGGGGGCTGTGTGTGGAGCTATCTACAGGGGGCTGTGTGTGGAGCTATCTACAGGGGGGCTGTGTGTGGAGCTATCTACAGGGGTGCTGTGTGTGGAGCTATCTACAGGGGGGCTGTGTGTGGAGCTATCTACAGGGGGGCTGTGTGTGGAGCTATCTACAGGGGGCTGTGTGTGGAGCTATCTACAGGGGGGTCTGTGTGTGGCGCTATGTACAGGGGGCTGTGTGTGGAGCGATGTAAAGGGGGCTGTGTGTGGCGCTATCTACAGGGGGCTGTGTGTGGCGCTATCTACAGGGGGCTGTGTGTGGAGCTATCTACAGGGAGGCTGTGTTTGGAGCTATCTACAGGGGGCTGTGTGTGGAGCTATCTACAGGGGGGCTGTGTCTGGCGCTATGTACAGGGGGCTGTGTGTGGAGCAATCTACAGGGGGGCTGTGTCTGGCGCTATGTACAGGGGGGCTGTGTGTGGAGCTATCTATAGGCGGGCTGTGTGTGAAGCAATCTTCAGGGGGCTGTGTGTGGAGCTATCTACAGGGTGGCTGTGTCTGGAGCTATCTACAGGGGGCTGTATCTGGAGCTATCTACAGGGGGGTCTGTGTGTGGCGCTATGTACAGGGGGCTGTGTGTGGAGCAATCTACAAGGGGGCTCTGGTGGATGATTTTTCCATTGACCGGTAGCAGAGTTACACAACTGGAAAAAAAAATCCCCATCATGTAACTCTGCTACCTGTCAATTGAAAAGTCATCAACCACAGGGTCTCCCTCTTGACTTTCATTGTTCTCAGCCTTTTGGTTTGTCCTGCAGCTGCTGCCGCCGTGATGAGCAACTGTTATACCCAAGATAGGAAAAGTAACATAAAGACGACATAACCGGATCCATAATATTGGTGATATCCATAGTTTTTTTTTGTAAGTCTAGAGATCCGCAGTGAGAATGTGCGCTTGTTATTTAAAGAAGGATCTTGGCTGTGATTTGATGTGTTTATGCGAGATATTGGGCGTGGTTAGGGGCGTGGCTTAAAATAGCCCTCTTTTCCAAATTCAAAAGTTGGGAGGTATGCTTATTCAGCAGCAGGGGGGTATTATGATGTTCTTCAGCAGCTGAGGTGTGTATTATGATGTTCTGCAGCAACTGGGGTGCGTATTATGAGGTTCTGCAGCATCTGAGGTATGTAGTATAAGGTTCTGTAGCAGCTGTGGTGTGTAATATGATGTTCGGCAGCAGTTGAGATGTGTATTATGATGTTCTGCAGCAGTTGAGATGTGTATTATGATGCTATGTAGCAGCTGGGGTGTGTATTATGATGTTCTTCAGCAGCTGAGGTGTGTATTATGATGTTCTGCAGCAGTTGAGATGTGTATTATGATGTTCTGCAGCAGTTGAGATGTGTATTATGATGTTCTTCAGCAGCTGAGGTGTGTATTATGATGTTCTTCAGCAGCTGAGGTGTGTATTTTGAGGTTCTTCAGCAGCTGAGATATGTATTATGAGGTTCTGCAGCAGCTGAGGTGTGTATTATGAGGTTCTGCAGCAGCCGGGGTGCATATTATGAGGTTCTGCAGACGCTAAGGTGTGTATTGATGTTCTGCAGCAGCTGAGCTGTATACTATGAGGTTCTGCAGCATCTGAGATGTGTATTATGAGGTTCTGCAGCAGCTGAGGTGTGTATTAAGATGTTCTGCAGCAGCTAGAACACAGTACTGTGCAATCTGGGCTGCAGTTGCTAAAGTACCTATTTATTGATACTCATCTCTATATAATCATCAAGTTCCAACAAATGTGATGATTACACAACCTTTATGTACAGATGTCAGTGTAACATAATACAATATAAATATTGGAGTATAATATAATGTAATTTGTTATAATACAATGCACTGCAGATGAAGGGCACGGTGATCAGATATTGTGGTCCTCTGTTGTGTTATATAATAGGAGATAGAAGACACAGTTTGTAGCCTGTTGACCAGACGCAGGAATATTAATTTCCAAATGACTGAAACTACTGAAACGATAACAGAATATTTCCTCATATATGAACCCGAGTACCTCTAAACCGGTGATGCTAAATGACATGAACATCTGACCTTCAGTAATTTCATTCCACCAGATTTCCACATAGTCATCTCGGTCACTTCTTGACTGCTCGTGATAGAAACCCAGAGCATGAAGAATCTCGTGTTCTACAATGGCTTTATGGTCACAGCCAGCCCCAATGGAAAGGTTTTGGCCGGTATGGAAGTCTCCAACATAGGACCAGCAGCTTCAAGATAAAAAAAATGTCTATGTATCTATAGATATAGTTAAAGGGGTTGTCCAGTTTAGAAAAACTATTTCTATAAACCCTATTCTGAGTTAATACAGTGGATACAAAGAGCGTCTCTCTCTCTGGAGAACCTCCATTACACAGACAACCCATTGATCTTAATGGACACTGTGTAATGCTTCATTTCCCCTGTGGTGGCACTGCAGAGAAATTGAACACTTCCTGACAGGTTTCCCCACCGATTATAACTGATCGCTGGGAGGCACTTGTGATCAGCTTATTGTCAACGTCCTTTCTTAAAAGTAGGGATTGTCCAAAGTGGAGGACAATTTTAATTGGATAATAATTAGTTGCAGCTGGATTGTTGGGCCAGAAAAAAATGTCAGTATTCTTCTGGGGCTTGCAGAAGTTGTGAAGGCCACCCCTGCGTCTGAGGGCCCATAGGTTCCTCTACCACATCAGAGAAGAGCGCTTCTATAAGGAGGTAGTAAGGAGGTACAATGATGAATGTGATGTACAGTAACTAGTGGTTAGTTGGTGGACGAAAGTCAGGCTGGGTTCACACGACCACATTAACGTCCGTAATGGACGGACGTATTTCGGCCGGAAGTCCCGGACCGAACTCAGTGCAGGGAGCCGGGCTCCTAGCATCATAGTTATGTATGATGCTAGGAGTCCCTGCCTCTCTGCAGGACTACTGTCCCGTACTGTAATCATGTTTTCAGTATGGGACAGTAGTTCCACGGAGAGGCAGGGACTCCTAGCATCGTACATAACTATGATGCTAGGAGCCCGGCTCCCTGCACTGTGTTCTGTCCGGGACTTCCGGCCGAAATACGTCCGTCCATTACGGACGTTAATGTGGTCGTGTGAACCCAGCCTAAGGCTTTTTACACCAGGGCCAAGAAGGGTTAAACTATAATTAGATATGGATTTAAAGAATGGGAGAACCATGAATTTATCTTTAGAGAAATTCTAATTATGAGAGGAGGTAAGCCGAGTATAGAGCTCCATCCCTACCTGTATGACAGAGCTCTACTGAGGACCATGGGTGGACAATTACTCAAGCTGGGGGGGGGGGCTTTCAAATATAATATTAAGCTTTCATGGAGGCTACTGAAGACAGGTGGACCTTCCCTATGTTCTGTATGAGATAAGGATTGTATAGTTCACATAGAAGCCGGCTTCAGACGCAGAATAAATGGACACATTTTTGTGCCCGTATTACGGCTGAGAGTCATGGCTCGACTGTGGGTCTGATGACGCGAACAACATAAGCAAAAGAAATATGCAGCCGTAATGCGGGCACAATAAATGCACCCATATACCGCTCATCTGAAACCACCCATAATCCCAATATGACATCTTTGTCTCTGCCCAATATTTATGGTACATTCTGGTGGCACATTAGTCCACATATTGTATGCAGACCCTCCCGATACTTTGGGTTAAACAGTCTGAGTGGAACAATGACAATAATGCAGACACATCTATCTGGTTATTGACTTACCCTCCAAATTTCTGAAAATGTATAAATGTTGATTCTCCTGCATAAGGTTTAAAATCCACGCAAGATTTGAGACGAAACATTTCAAGGGATTTAAGAATCACTCCCTTAGCATTCAGGTCTAAAACCAGAAAATCAAATCAAACACGTCATGAATATTTCTTAAAAGAGAAACTATTCTAACAAATGAAAATAGAGAGATAGATAGATAGATAGATAGATAGATAGATAGATAGATAGATAGATAGATAGATAGATAGATAGATAGATAGATAGATAGATAGATAGATAGATAGATAGATAGATAGATAGATATGAGATAGATAGATAGATAGATAGATAGATAGATAGATAGATAGATAGATAGATAGATAGATAGATAGATAGATAGATAGATAGATAGATAGATAGATAGATAGATAGATAGATAGATGATAGATAGATATTAGATAGATAGATAGATAGATAGATAGATAGATAGATAGATAGATAGATAGATAGATAGATAGATAGATAGATAGATAGATAGATAGATAGATAGATAGATAGATAGATGATAGATAGATATTAGATAGATAGATAGATAAATAGATAGATAGATAGATAGATAGATAGATAGATAGATAGATAGATAGATAGATAGATAGATAGATAGATAGATAGATAGATAGACATGAGATAGATAGACAGACAGACAGACAGACAGACAGACAGACAGACAGACAGACAGATAGATAGATAGATAGATAGATAGATAGATAGATAGATAGATAGATAGATAGATAGATAGATAGATAGATAGATAGATAGACATGAGATAGATAGACAGACAGACAGACAGACAGACAGATAGATAGATAGATAGATAGATAGATAGATAGATAGATAGATAGATAGATAGATAGATAGATAGATAGATAGATAGATAGAAATGATAGGAAAGGGGAAAGGAGGAAAAGGAGCGTGGAGGGTTAAAAGTCGCCTTCAATTTTAGTATATTGATACCGACTGGAATAAGAGCAGAAAGATTATGTTGTGCAATGTCCCCTTTTGTTATTGCCACGTTGTAAAGTAATAATAAATTCGGACTGCAAATTATGCCGGTAAGCAGTTGGTTTGCTAGTGCGTTTTATATACAACGCTATTGTACAATAGCGTTGTATATAAAACGCACTAGCAAACCAACTGCTTACCGGCATAATTTGCAGTCCGAATTGCACCATAGTATAACCAATTAACCAATTGGAACGAGACCAAAAACGCAATCAGGCAATACGCAGTTGCTCACAGAATCTGAATACAACCTCTTGCGGAGTGCTTATGCAAGGAATTTCACACATACCAATTATCCTTGCAGCACTACCTCTTCTATTTCTCACCAAAGTAGTGAAAGCAACTAATAGATTTTCTACTTTGTTGAATCAGATATAAGTCGCAACTACACATTGTAACAATTTATTATTACTTTACAACGTGGCAATAACAAAAGGGGACATTGCACAACATAATCTTTCTGCTCTTATTCCAGTCGGTATCAATATACTAAAATTGAAGGCGACTTTTAACCCTCCACGCTCCTTTTCCTCCTTTCCCCTTTCCTATAATTTCTACAATTCAATAGGTGGTGTACACCTGAGCATGGAGGGAAAACCTATTTCATTTTAATTTAATAATCAAAAGTGGAGGTCTCCTCTATTAATCGATAGATAGATAGATAGATAGATAGATAGATAGATAGATAGATAGATAGATAGATAGATAGATAGATAGATAGATAGATAGATATGAGATAGATAGATAGATAGATAGATAGATAGATAGATAGATAGATAGATAGATAGATAGATAGATAGATAGATAGATAGATAGATAGATAGATAGATAGATAGATATGAGATAGATAGATAGATAGATAGATAGATAGATAGATAGATAGATAGATAGATAGATAGATAGATAGATAGATAGATAGATAGATAGATATGAGATAGATAGATAGATAGATAGATAGATAGATAGATAGATAGATAGATAGATAGATAGATAGATAGATAGATAGATAGATAGATAGATAGATAGATAGATAGACTTTATATATTGTCATTACCCAAGTTATCAGCCAATATATACGGAATAGGAAACTTCCACCTGTAGATTTCATTTCGTAGAGCATTGTGGGTATCTATCTGTAGACAGAAAACAGTTCAACAATTAAGCAATGACACGTGTTATATTTGCATCCAGTTACAAAAACGTAACATAGTAGCCCATGAATGGAATTTTTATGTGAGTTTTCTTAATTTTTTTTCCCATGCTCCAAAAACACATGATTTATTGGCTTCCTCTAAAATTAGCCCTAGTGTGTGGGGGATACATGAGATTCATGTGTGACCCACATGGACGGAAGATACTCGGTGGTCACCACCCTCGGGTGCCATGCCATCGGTGGTGCCTCCTTCAGAAGGAGGGGCTGATACATCCCGTGCAACCGCACAGGTCACGTACCCCTAAGGACGGCCCTACTTTGGCCCTGGAGACTGACGGGTTCCTCGGTTCTATACGTTGTGGGCACTTTTACAGATTTTGCATTGGGTTCAAGTTACACCTCTATATACAAGTAGCGAGGGATAAATAGGCCATACACTGAATAGGGAAGGACTAATAGCAAAATAAAAATGAGTCCCTCCCCTCTTACATATGTATGACACCGCATACCTCCACCTACCAAAGATACACCATCGGCTGACCACTTTCTCTATAATCGCACCCCATACCAAAAAATCAGTAGGTCTGAGGAGTCTGACACTATATTATTCAGAGACAAGAACAGTGAAGGGAGGGCGAACCATGACCCAAAGCCGCCTTCTCCAAGTGCCACTATTCGATTTCGTCTAATATGTATGAGGCTGTCCCGCCTCTCCACCGACGGAAGATGTCAGCAAAAGAAGGAAAGAAAGAAAATGTGCATGGGGGAGTCCGCAAGAGTAGCTGTCGACTGAAGGTGTATGGGCACCTTAAGACAAGCCTAATCCCCCCTCCCCACAATCTGAAGTCCTGTAATTACCCCAACTACTACCATAAATAATCACATAATTGATATAAATGGCGCTCACCACCGGAAGCATGATGTCTCCCTGAAACAAATCCAGACCTATAAATGAGAAAGAAAACCGGGCAGAAACCATGATCACATTGGTGTTGATAACATGACATATATAAGAGAGCACTGAAGAGTCCGGCAATCCAGGAATTGTCCTGCAGTCTCTGTGCTTTCTGCTGCAGGACACTTCCTGGATTGCCGGACTCTTCAAGGCTCATTTATATAGGGCGCCGAGAGGAATAAAAGCACTTTTTTATGGTTCACGATGGTTAGACTTGGGAATCATTGTTATGTTTGAAAAACCATCATAGTTGGTTTTTTTTCAATTGCACCATCTGTTCACATCTGCGTTGGGGGTCCCATTCTGACGTTCCGTCTGAGGTTTCCGTCAGAGTGGAAAATGGTGATGTTTGTGTCGGCTCAGGGTCCCGTTCTGACGGAAACCTCCCACGGAACGTCAGAACGGGACCCCAACGAAGATGTGAACAGAGCCTAACTTAGCTTTTAACTTTTATAAAAAAAAAAATATTGTGGGGGTACAAAAAAAGCAAATTTGACATTATCTTTTTTCCCTACTAGGGGAATTTTACTAACGATTATAACTTTTACAACATTAGGCATTAGAATGCCTTTGTGCTCGAATACATGGTAACTCCACAAGCACCTCTAAGGCTGTGCTTAATATACGGCCTAACTGATGTCATCCCTAGGGACTTTTCTAAAGATGGCCCCACACATTAGACTAACGTCGGCCATACCCTCCCATTTGGGGACTGGCGGACCATTTAATGTTTATTAGATGTTTGGCCATTGTTCGTTCGGCAGACGTCAGGAAAAGGATCGGGCATGTTACATTTCAAAACGCCCGATCCTTTGTTCTCAGGGGAGAGAAGCCACTCCCTGAGGTGTCTGGTAGAGACTTTTTCCCCTCTCGCCATTGAGAACACATGGGGAGGCCAGAAAGAATAGCTGTCGGCTGAATGAGCGTTCGGCTGGCAGCTATTGTAGGTGTATGGCCGCCTTTAGGCCTTAGACTGCCATAAAAACCCATCGGACCTTCACAATCACTTTACAGGGGCTGGCGATGGGGGTGACAATAGAAGCTACCCTGAAAGTGAGTGTCTCACTTCAGAAGAAGTCTAATACCTTGACTTTGGAACTATCTATACAGAGGCACCCATCAGTAGATAATTTGGGGACTTCTGGACCTCATCAGGGTTTAGAATTATATCAAAATATTCCGTTTTTACTTTGAGTCTAAAAACAAGAAACAAAAACTTGTCGAATAGATAAAGTAAACATACAGCATACAGAAAGGGTTAATTAATGAGTCTATTTTCATTGTTTGAGCGATCAAACCCCTTTGGCACGGCTCAGAGATTTCCGTCAATGGAAATCTGACACGACAGACTGTCTGGCAAACATATATTACTGACCCTTGTTAATGTCGGGGATGTCTATAAATTCTCCAACTTCTCCATTGTCTTCTATTAGAGAAAATAAAAAGTCACAACAATGGTAACGTATGAGAACCTCAGCGGAAATCTATATAAACAGTAGCACAACTTCACAAATATTTTCATCCCCACTGTCATATTTGCGGCGTAACCCCTTGAGGAACGGGCCAATTTTTGTATTTTTCCTCTTTGCATTACGGCAAGCATAACTTTTTATTATTTGCTTGACGTAGTTGTGTAAGGCTTGGTTTTTGCAGGGCAGAGCTGTACTTTATGGGGGGACCATATGCATTAGCGTTTCATTTAGATTCACCTTTATTTTAGCTAAAGTAGAAAAAAACAAACCAATTATGCTGTTTTTTTGTTGTTTTTTTTACCACATACACCAATCATCATAAATTATTCTATAAATTTATTGTACAGGTTGTTACGGTCGTGACGATACCAAATTTGTCTATATTGTTTTATGTTTTGGGACTTATATTGAATAAAATTGATTCATTGTAAAGAAAAATTGCTTTTGTGTTTTTTTTTTAACATTCCTTTTTTTTTGTTCATTTTACTTTTTGTTATTTGATAGGGGGATTTTTAATTTGGATTTTTTAATATAACGAACTGGCATCCGTTAGAGAGAGGTTGCGGCTGTGTATTACAACCCTTGCCCCACTCCTGGACGCATGGGCACACTTGCTGTGCCTGCACGATCAGCTGGGCACCCATGCTGATCCTGTTATGGCAAGTACTAGCCATAATCGTCCTGTGTCCTCAACCAGTTAACATCTTAGCTCTGATGGTACTTTAACAGGGCGGCAACGGTGCAACAGAGACCTGCAATACAGGCGTTTTTGACAAAAAATGTCTCCAATTGTGGTCCAATCAGCAATCGTTGTGATGCAGTTTGCCGTGGTGCGATAATGGTGCGGATGGTGGTGGAGAGACCTTCTTTGTAGCTTCTCTCTGCTCTGGCTAATTGATGGACATGCTGAATGGGGAACCCCCTAATTAATTCAGAATCCCCAATATAGTAATTGAAAATACATTTTCTAAAATAGACCATTCCTTTAAATACAGATTGGTCAGCAGACTAAGGAGGATGTTCAAGAAGACATATACTGTGTGTAAGTGCATGTGAGCAATAGAAATATTCAGAGGATTCCTCTTACCAGAGTCTTGTTGTCGATGGTTAATCTGTAAAAACAAATCATATGATATTCAACAAAACAAAGTTTAACAGGTTAGTAGACACCAAAGAACGCTCCATCTGTGGTGGAACTACACAACCCTAAGACCATTCTTTAATTAGACAATTTTTAGATATCAACATGTGATGGAAACCAAAGTACCAGCAGATCCTACCAGTCTCCAGATCTACAAAGCAGGCTGAGATTTGTAGTTCGCCCATAAATGAAGCGCAACATATGTCTTAAAGGAGCACTCCAGGCAGGACTGATACCCTGTGTTCTACCTGAGGACTTCAGGAGCGGTGCATGACACAGGGATTCCTTTTTTGGTGTTTGTTTTAAAGGGGTTGTCTACCGAAGACAACCCCTTTCTGTATACCTTGTTAGGGACCCTATGAGCTCTGTGATGGCCGCCATGTAATTCTACATTTCCCCTGCAGAGGAAATCAGCTATTTGCCAGGGTTGCCGGGAGCCATCACGGCTCTTTCTTAAAGGGGTTGATGCTGAAGAGACTACGTCTTGAATTTCTGTGTCATGCTCCACCCCCTGAGCCCTGCACTAGGCAGAACACAGTATCAGTTGTGCCTGGAGTGTTCCTTTAAGACATTTTTAATCCATGTTGATTTTAATTTAATGTAATTAATAGTAATATTGGCCTGAGCGCAATCTGGATTTTACTTACTGTGTAGGCATTAGAGTGGACAATGACAGCTACGAGGCAGAGGAGCCCCAGAGACGCCCGGGACATCATGGTGGATGAGAGGAAAATGCTCACTGACACCGTCCCCTCTGCAAAACTTATAAGGGATGTTTGAACTTTGCACAATTTTATCAAGTTCAAGTTAACGGGTTTTGCTATTATCACAGATATTACCACAGCTACAAGTAACATATGAGGTTTCCCTTATCTAGAACTGGTAAACTAGCCATAAACGAAGCGCTAACGCTCAGCTACCCTCTGTACTTACCGCAAAATATTAACTTTTATTCCTGTTATGAGCGTCTGTATTCCTTACTACTCTTCTCATTACTAGGCTGGCTTAGAGAAGCGGTGCGTAGATGGCGATAATGGAAAATAATTAGCAAAATACTTTAAAGGAGCACTCCAGGGAAAACTTTACACCGCAGCAAACAAAAGGTATGAACCAGCACGTCATGAAGAAATCTCAGGTCTTTATTATATAAACATTAAAAATCCAACCAGCACATAAAGGACCAGTGCACTTACGCGTTTCAAACGCCAACTGCGTTCTTAGTTATATCAAAACTTTACACTGTGTTATGTCTATTGTAGGGCCTGAGGGGGCAGAGCATGACATAGGGATTCAAAGAAGACAAAAAACAACGCCCCCTCACATAAAAATAACACAGTATCAGTTTTGCCTGGAGTGTTCCTTTAAATTGTCGTATTTAAAGGGTAACTAAACTTTCAGAAAACTTCTGACATGTCAGAAGTTTTGATCGTTGGGGGTCCGAGCACCGAGACCCCCACCGATTGCTAAAACAAAGAGAGCGCTGAGCCGCTTACTTTGTGATCAGCTTTTTCCGGAAAGCCCAGCAGTTGGTGTACGGGCTCATAGACTTTTTATTGAGCCCGTACACCGTTACCTCGGCTTTCCGGGAAACAGAAACAAAGCGGCTCCGCACTCACCCGAGCGCTTCTGCCGCTTTGTTTTAGCAATTGGTGGGGGCCTCAGTGCTCAGTCCTCCACTGATCAAAACCTCTGACATGTCACTTTGAAAGTTTTCTGGAAGTTCACTTACCCTTTAAAGTGGTTCAATACATTTATATAAATTATATATAAATTCTGACCTTCAGGACTGGAGACAATGCCTGACTACATGCACTCTCAGAAGAATCATCTAAATAAACCGCCACGTATGAATGGGTGCAGTATATTCATTTAGTATTCTTGGTATATCAAAGAAGGTGACAGGAAGACACGATCTTTGCCTTCCCTGTCTTTCACTTTCTATAAATAATTAGTAAAATTGTTCTAGTGGTACGCTAGATTTAATGGCTGCAATCAAATGACACCAAGCTATTGCAGTTGGCGCACATCACGTTGAATACTGTATTGCATTGAGTTCCCGGCAGATATCGCCGGTGGACTGCAGGGTGCCAGCTAGTATTACACAGAACCCATTAAAATCAATGGACGACCATGGTTACCCAGGTCCACCAGAATAGAAGATGCTTTTGACAGCAGCTCTCCGTTATGGCTAATAGAGGGGTTCCAAATTGGGGAACCATCTCTATGACATCCATATGCCCTAATAAGGCATGTAGACAGGGTTGAAAATCACTGTCAGTAAATCTCAATTTCCATTAGTTGCCCCAACATGTATAGTTAAGATGATTTTCACGGAAGCTCTGACCTGTTTAGGGGATATATAAATTGTCAGTCAATGCTTCACTGCCAATATTTGTATCATAAGTATGTCAGCAGCTTATACAAGACAAATGATACAATGTATCAAGAATATGTGTCTGGTTCTTTCGCACTTTGCATTGACACAAAATAAATTAATCTAGTGTGGTAGGTAATAATGCTAAAAAAATAACATATCACGTATATTCATGTCCAGTTTGTACCTTAGTTACTATCTATTTTTATTTGTTTTTATATATGTGTGTAAACTGGACATAGAATATCGGAGCTATAGGTGGGGCCCAATAGCCGCACCTATAGAGATCTGCACAAGGTAGATAGATTCAATCCAAGTCCAGCACATCCAAGTTAGGTGCAAGGAATATTGTTCAAGTGCTAAGAACCTTAATTCCTATCCTACCCACTATTAGCCCTACGCGTTTCTTTGCTATCTATTTCTGCCGCAAATCTTCAGGGGCCACAGCAATCAATCTATTCGATCTTCTAGAAGTCTAAGTCTACAATGCACTAAATGCAACAAATCGTGCTACAACGTGGACATAGTGAGCTAGCCACTGTTGGTGGCCAAACACTCCATCTTATAAGGTGGAGGACACTCCCCCCACATGTGCATATTGAACCAATGGAAAGGGCCCAGCGCGTAATGAGAGTCACACCCACGTAGGTGGGGGCGAATCCAGGTCAGCCAATCATAGTGCAGCATAGTGCCGCCTCCCCTGAGATGACGTGTGGGGCTGTGATTGGAGCGTTCCCAGCAGCAGTGGGCTGAAACACTGTTCCAAACACCCCTCCACATCAGGGGAATGTGACAGGCAATGCTTTCTCTAAGTGTATATGCGCTGTGCCCACTTATGAACATTGGACAGGGGGTAACATAAGGTGTGAGCAGGTATATCATAAAATAAAGGCTATGATGCTCTAGATTTATAATGATAGGCGCAAATAACAAAATCATGTTACAAAAATCCTAGCAGTAACTCAGATCAAGGGGTGGATCAGAGATGAAGATAAACAGACTGGGTGAAGTATAATGTTAAATAAAGCTGGTCTAGGATATGTAGCCATTAATAGCCTCAGGATTTGTTGTTTGTAATCGGTAGATCCCTCTACATTCCTTTTGGCGGAAGATCCAAATTCCCTCCACGCACTGATGATCTCATTACCTCTATTACTTGAAAAGTCATTTCCTCAGTGTTGTTATTAGGTTTCTCTAGCCTGTGTCTCGTTGGACACGTATATGGACAGGGTTGGTCCAGTTGGGATAACCACTTTTAAGATGCCGGTTCGCACAACAGCCACACTTAAAGGGGTTGTTCACTTTGGGCAATCGCTTTTTATTAGAATGATTCCTCAAAAATAAGCTGATCATACATGATTTTATTTATCACAACGCCACTGGTCTCTCTGCCACATCTTATGGATTCTCTTACACGTTTTGGATCATTCTCAGGTCTTGTTGTTAACCCATCTAAATCAACAGCTATGCACATTAATATGACACTGCAGCAAATTGATTTAATAAAACTTAATTTTGGTTTTCAATGGAAGCAGTCCGGCATGACATACCTGGGGATTACACTTACTAGAGACCCAAACAATCTCTATCTCAGTAATTACCCCCAAAAAATTTGCATCCATCAGAAAACTTCTTGAGGAAAGTTCTAGAGACCACATATCGTGGATGGGTAGACTCATAGCGATTAGAATGACAATTTTGCCTGAACTCATGTATATATATATACAGCAACTCTTGAATACACTTGTATGGGTGATCTGAGGTTTGAGAGTATATAAATCTAAAATTATACTACTACCATTTACAACTATCTCAAACTGACGCTTGGAACTGTAATTGTTCTGTTGTTAAATTCGTTTTGTTGAATCTCTTACTACATCCCCTTCTTCCCTTCGGCTCTGCCGTGGTCTCCTGAACTAAAATCCCATATACCTAGGGTTAATAATAAAATTGTCCAACACTCTCTAACCCTCTGATTCGCATGTCGAGAAAAGTTTAAACTCATTTCACACCCGTCCTCATTACAACCACTTTTACTTAAAGAGGCTCTGTCACCAGATTTTGCAACCCCTATCTGCTATTGCAGCAGATAGGCGCTGCAATGTAGATTACAGTAACGTTTTTATTTTTAAAAAACGAGCATTTTTGGCCAAGTTATGACCATTTTTGTAGTTATGCAAATGAGGCTTGCAAAAGTCCAAGTGGGTGTGTTTAAAAGTACAAGTCCAAGTGGGCGTGTATTATGTGCGTACATCGGGGCGTTTTTAATACTTTCACTAGCTGGGCGCTGTGAAGAGAAGTAACATCCTCTTCTCTTCAGAACGCCCAGCTTCTGACAGTGCAGATCTGTGACGTCACTCACAGGTCCTGCATCGTGACGGCCACATCGGCAGCAGAGGCTACAGTTGATTCTGCAGCAGCATCAGCGTTTGCAGGTAAGATCGACTTACCTGCAAACGCTGTTGCTGCTGCAGAATCAACTGTAGCCTCTGCTGCCGATGTGGCCGTCACGATGCAGGACCTGTGAGTGACGTCACAGATCTGCACTGTCACAAGCTGGGCGTTCTGAAGAGAAGAGGATGTTACTTCTCATCAGAACGCCCAGCTAGTGAAAGTATTAAAAACGCCCCGATGTACGCACCTAATACACGCCCACTTGGACTTTTACTTTTAAACACACCCACTTGGACTTTTGCAAGCCTCATTTGCATAACTACAAAAATGGTCATAACTTGGCCAAAAATGCTCGTTTTTTAAAAATAAAAACGTTACTGTAATCTACATTGCAGCGCCGATCTGCTGCAATAGCAGATAGGGGTTGCAAAATCTGGTGACAGAGCCTCTTTAATCCTGATTTTCCGCCCGGATTGCGTCCGGGAGATTTTCAATAGTGGACTATATCAGGACTGAATTCCCTTCCTAAATTATGTAAAGATGCTAGGCCTCTTCCCTTTGAGACCCTTCGACAGTAACTTCAAATCCCACTTAGGGAACATTTCCGTTACCTTCAAATATACCATTTCCTTTCCGGATCAAATTTCATACCGCAAGACTTCACTCTAACATTATTCAAAGTCACCTGTCGCGGCTCACCCAGGGAAAAGGGGCTTATCTCAGCCCTGTACTCGCAAGTTAGAAGCTCGAGAGGCACCATGGCCCATGTCTGGGGGTTCTGCCCAGTGGCACAAGCTCACTGGAAAAGAGTAGAACACCTAATTAACTCTAAATTTCAAATCCAATGATCTTCCTGGTCGGCATTGTTGCATCTGGACATCCCTGATGTGCCCAAGAACAATAGAAAGATAACCTCCCATATCTTATTAGCCGCTAAATGGACCATAGCAATAAACTGGAAATCCCCAATTATTCAATTTTTGCGGACACTTAAAAAAATTAAAGAGATAAAACAGTTTGAAAGAATAATTAGTTTATTGGAAAATAAGCTCCCAAAGTATAACGCTCAATGGGTCAGGCTGGTCCTGATGTGACTTCGTTGGGAAACCTATATTGTGAGGCTGTACATAAACCCATATTGGTATTAGCAAATCCTTTACAGTAGACTGCACTGTGGTTTAAAAAGTTTCCTTTTAAGTTTTATAGTACAATACTATCTTTTGTTAATTGGTGTAATGGCCGCGGTCGCTGACCACAGACCCCGTTCATCCTGCCGA
This sequence comes from Rhinoderma darwinii, assembly GCF_050947455.1. Classification (NCBI taxonomy): domain Eukaryota; kingdom Metazoa; phylum Chordata; class Amphibia; order Anura; family Rhinodermatidae; genus Rhinoderma; species Rhinoderma darwinii. The sequence goes on along the minus strand of NC_134690.1, from coordinate 29,089,145 downwards.
CGTCTTCCTCCCCGAGGATGCCAGTACATGCGGCCGTCCTGTCCTGCAGTGACCACTAGGGTGCGCGCACAAGCTCATTCCCAGCCCTAAAGGGCTTAAAGAGGCTCTGTCACCAGATTTTGCAGCCCCTATCTGCTATTGCAGCAGATCGGCGCTGCAATGTAGATTACAGTAACGTTTTTATTTTTAAAAAACGAGCATTTTTGGCCAAGTTATGACCATTTTCGTATTTATGCAAATGAGGCTTGCAAAAGTACAAGTGGGTGTGTTGAAAAGTAAAAGTACAACTGGGCGTGTATTATGTGCGTACATCGGGGCGTGTTTACTACTTTTACTAGCTGGGCGTTGTGTATAGAAGTATCATCCACTTCTCTTCAGAACGCCCAGCTTCTGGCAGTGCAGCACTGTGACGTCACTCACAGGTCCTGCATCGTGTCGGCACCAGAGGCTACACTTGATTCTGCAGCAGCATCAGCATTTGCAGGTAAGTAGCTACATGGACTTACCTGCAAACGCCGATGCTGCTGCAGAATCATCTGTAGCCTCTGGTGCCGACACGATGCAGGACCTGTGAGTGACGTCACAGTGCTGCACTGCCAGAAGCTGGGCGTTGTGAAGAGAAGTGGATGACACTTCTATACACAACGCCCAGCTAGTAAAAGTAGTAAACACGCCCCGATGTACGCACATAATACACGCCCACTTGTACTTTTACTTTTCAACACGCCCAGTTGTACTTTTGCAAGCCTCATTTGCATAAATACAAAAATGGTCATAACTTGGCCAAAAATGCTCGTTTTTTAAAAATAAAAACGTTACTGTAATCTACATTGCAGCGCCTATCTGCTGCAATAGCAGATAGGGGTTGCAAAATCTGGTGACAGAGCCTCTTTAAGAATTGACTTATTAGTCCCAGATCACCCTGGACTATAAGAAGGGCCCTGCCCCTTCACTCCTTGCCTGAGCGTTGTTAGTAATTCCCATGTTAGTCTTTGCAAATGGTCCCTTAGTGTTTACCCTGTTCCCAGTGTTCCTGTGCCCTGCTACTTGTATCCTGTATCCCGTGCTGTGTTATTGTTTCTGAGCCTGTTAGTGATTGGAGTCATGTTCTGCTGCTCCTGTCACCTGCCACGTCTGGCGCAACCTACTGCTCCTGTTGTTGCCCGCCATGTCTGGCGCAACGTGCTGCCATCTGGCACGTCTGGCGCAACCCGCTGCACCCACCTCCATCCATGCTAAACCCTCTGCACTGTCTGGACTATTCAGGTACCCTTGTGCTGGACTTTGTATTTTTGGGTGCTCTGTTTGGCCAGCTGCCTTCCTGCTACGGGACCTAGTCGGTCCACATACCCACAGACCGTGACAATTGGATATGATTACTCAATAGTACATCAAAATAAATGTGCTCATATGGTTATCTTTCACTTCACATTAAGCAGATTATTTTTACTTTTGATATTGTGGCCCTGCAAAGCCAAAGCTGCTCCCGCATGTTGGAGAATGTACTTTTTTCTCATGTCTTTTTCTTACCAAGTAAAGAGTTTGAAAAATAAATAAAAAATAAGCTGATCACAGGGAGTTCTGTTGTTGGGACCCCTGTGGAACAGCTGTAATAAGCAGAGGAACTTTTAGAAAGAGTTAAATTTTTCTGCAGTGCCACCACAGGGGAACTGAAGTATTACATGATGCCCATTCACATCAATAGGTTGTCTATGTAATACATGGATAGGCAGGGTAGGATAGAGCTGCTCTCTTCTCAAGCTTATTAATGGAGGTCTTGACTGAGGAACTTCCTTCTATTAACTCAAGGCAATGTAGTTCAGTGATGACATCATCCAGAGGGGAAATCACTGCACGCAGGGGGCCCAATGACACATACAAGGAATGGCTTTGTCCAGGTAAATAGAAATGTGCCTTAAAGGGAAGGTCCACCTTTGCAACCATTTTTTTTATTGATCCATTGAATCTCAAAAACGAAAAAAAAATGAAGCAACTTTGCAAATCTTAGTTACAACATCTCTTGTTGTTTCTGTACACAGCTCCTTTGCAGATCTTTGTGTCTCCATGGTAACAAAAAACAGTCCAATTCTGATTTTTTTTTTATCACCAACCCAATATTTGTCAGAAACAAATTCTGTAGCTGCGCCGTATTCCTCAATTGCACATTACTCTGTCATTACGTACTGTATTAGTTACAGTATAAGGAAGCTTACCCAAATGTTTTCATTTATATCAGGCCAGCTCCCTGCCCAGCAAGGAAAACTTTAAAGGGGATGCAGGGCTGCAAACCAGTCATACAGACTCCAAATTCCGTTGCGGAAAAATCGCAGTATTTACGCAACGTGTGAACTGACCCTATCAGTGTGTTTGGTGCAACGTTGTAATGTATCTAACTTTTTGAGATACAGCTGCTTTGTATCCTGTATACAGAGCAGCTGTATCGTGCACTGAATCCTGTATTCGTCAGGTCAGCGGGACTTATGGGTTCAGTGACAGCGAGTCCCACTGCTAGGACACCCCCCCCCCCCCCCCAGCGATCATCTGTAATCTGTGCAGCAACCTGACAGCATGTGTTCAATTCCCATGCAGCGCCACCACAGGAGAAATGAAGTATTACACGATTCACAATGGGTAGTCTGTGTAATGAACTAAGATGCGGAGTCCTCCAGAATGAGAGATAGTTTCTCTTAACGCTCGCTGCTCTGGTTATTATATGAGGGTTGTGAATTCCCTAATGCGGTATTTATAAATGGGTTTTCTACACCAGACAACCCGTTAATAAACATGGCAGCTCTTGTCCTGTGGCTAACCCGCCCTCTTACCCTGTATTGTCCCTATCTATACTCCCTACAAGTCAATAGGAACCCGGGAGCTTCATCTCTGCGCCGGTCATATAGTCAGTATATACCATGACGCTCAGTTATTCAGGTACGTTTTTGTTTATGTCCTCAGATAACGGAATAGGTCGCGGAGTGCAGAATGCAGCGCTGGTATGTGTGTGTGATATCATGAGGGGTTAATAATTAAGGTTTATTGTATGTATTTGCACTATGATCCGCAGACACGAGTTCAGCAGGTTATATGGCACCATCAGGGGAAGAACGATGAAGGAGAAAGGACCGGAATAAAGTCTCCTATAAAATGTAGTAGAAGATACATTATAATCGCAACGTATTACATGTCAGGGGAAGAACTGCACTAGTGTGGCTTTATAAGATCTCTCCAATAAACTGCACATGAAAATAATAAAATAACTGTGGTCATATATTCTGTCTGTATGTCAACAGAACAATCAATAATAGCAGTGGAAGCTTCTATGTAACTTATCCACCGACCTAGATGAGATCTGCAGCAACTGCAGGCCGATGATATCACCACTGATGATGTCACCACTGATGATGTCACCACTCATGTACAAATAAAGGGACACTAAACTTTCAAAAAACTTCTGACATGTCATAGTGACATGTCAGAAGTTTTGATCAGTGGGGGTCCGAGCACGGAGACCCACACTGATCGCTCAAACAAAGCGGCAGAAGCGCTCGGGTGAGCTCTGAAGCCGCTTAGTTTCTCATCTGCTTTCCTAAGAAAGCCGAGCAATTGGAGTACGGACTCAATAGAAAGTCTATGAGCCGGTACAGTAATTGCTCGGCATTTCTCACACTTCTGCCGCTTTGTTTTAGCAATCGGTGGGGGTCTCAGTGCTCGGACCCCCACCGATCAAAACTGCTGACACGCCACTATGATATGTCAGACGTTTTTTGAAAGTTTATTTACACTTTAATGGTCACAGATTCCAAGGGATCTCTTAGGGTATGTTCACACGGCAGCGTCCGTAACGGCTGAAATTACGGGGATGTTTTCAGGAGAAAACATCCCCGTAATTTCAGCCGTAACGGCATGTGCAGGCGCTTGAACGCCACGTCCATTACGGACGTAATTGGCGCTGCTTTTCATTGGAGTCAATGAATAACGGCTCCAATTACGCCCCAAGAAGTGACAGGTCACTTCTTTGACGCGGGCGTCTATTTACGCGCCGTCTTTTGACAGCGGCGCGTAAATATACACCTCGTGTGAACAGACAAACGTCAGCCCATTGCTTTCAATGGGCAGATGTTTGTCAACGCATTGAAGCCGTAATTTCGGACGTAATTCGGGGGTTAATATGCCCGATTTACGTCCGTAATTAGTGTGTGTGAACATACCCTTTTAGAGTATGACCTGGGTCAACCACAAAATAGCTGTCCCAACCGCACATGTGAAAATGGAAAGTAACATCTGGAATATTAGAACAATTACCTATAGGCACCTGAGGATCCAGAATAAGGACGCCCCGACACTTGGGGTACAGGACAAGGACGCCCCGACACTTGGGGTACAGGACAAGGACGCCCCGACACTTGGGGTACAGGACAAGGACACCCCGACACTTGGGGTACAGGACAAGGACACCCCGACACTTGGGGTACAGGACAAGGACACCCCGACACTTGGGGTACAGGACAAGGACACCCCGACACTTGGGGTACAGGACAAGGACACCCCGACACTTGGGGTACAGGACAAGGACACCCCGACACTTGGGGTACAGGACAAGGACACCCCGACACTTGGGGTACAGGACAAGGACACCCCGACACTTGGGGTACAGGACAAGGACACCCCGACACTTGGGGGTACAGGACAAGGACACCCCGACACTTGGGGGTACAGGACAAGGACACCCCGACACTTGGGGGTACAGGACAAGGACACCCCGACACTTGGGGGTACAGGACAAGGACACCCCGACACTTGGGGGTACAGGACAAGGACACCCCGACACTTGGGGGTACAGGACAAGGACACCCCGACACTTGGGGGTACAGGACAAGGACACCCCGACACTTGGGGGTACAGGACAAGGACACCCCGACACTTGGGGGTACAGGACAAGGACACCCCGACACTTGGGGGTACAGGACAAGGACACCCCGACACTTGGGGGTACAGGACAAGGACACCCCGACACTTGGGGGTACAGGACAAGGACACCCCGACACTTGGGGGTACAGGACAAGGACACCCCGACACTTGGGGGTACAGGACAAGGACACCCCGACACTTGGGGGTACAGGACAAGGACACCCCGACACTTGGGGGTACAGGACAAGGACACCCCGACACTTGGGGGTACAGGACAAGGACACCCCGACACTTGGGGGTACAGGACAAGGACACCCCGACACTTGGGGTACAGGACAAGGACACCCCGACACTTGGGGTACAGGACAAGGACACCCCGACACTTGGGGTACAGGACAAGGACACCCCGACACTTGGGGTACAGGACAAGGACACCCCGACACTTGGGGTACAGGACAAGGACACACTGACACTTAAACATATAAGAAAAGTACCTTTATTGCTTTCCGATATCATTAGATTATTAGAGTATATATATATACGGCCTCATGTGCTGTGATGAACTCTGGTATGGGCTACACGGACGTTTTACAGTTTTCATACATAATCTATATCTCATTCTAGTTGTGTAATATTTGTATGCAGCCAGTCCTGAGACACAACATATGTACAATAACTCCACCTGGTGGAGAACAGAGGGATAACAAGTATTAATTCTAAATGCTGTATCATGCATTTTCGTTACTTTGTTTTTCTTTGCTCACGCACATATGACAGACGCCACGACTTTGTTGTTTGTGCTAGACGGAATTGCCGGATACACTTTGGCCTTGAGGAAACTTTTTATTGTTTAGCTTTGGATTGTTTCTTTTTAGCCCTGGGTTGAGATATTAGAAGTTCAGTCTTCTTGTTGGTCTCCCAATCTTCATCTATCTCATCCAAGGGGTCACCCTCCGGTGCTGCAGCCAGACGATAATCTCTGCATTCTACTTCAGCCCTGGGAAATACAATAAGATTTATTAAAATATCACGAAAAGAGGAAAATTTCCCGGTAATTTCCAGCAGCATCTCTAACCTGTGGCCCTCCGGCTATTGCCAGAGTTGCCAAACTACAACTCCCAGTTGTCTGTGCATGCTGGGAGTTGTAGATTTGCAACAGCTGGGGAGCACACGGTTGGAGAACACTGATTTTTAAGATAAGGCCACACGGAGCGGCACTGACCAGGCGCCAAGCACCCAACAGCCGCACCGGCACCATGTTTGGCGCGGCTGTCAAATACCCTGTTAATAACCGCCCATTGTTGTGGGTAAAACGGCCCTTTACCTGCAAAATCGTGCGGCCATTAATGAATACACCCTTTATCGCCGTTCTACCCCCCACAACGCCATTAACAGGCTATTTGACAGCTGTGCCGAACACGGTGCCGGCGTGGCTGTTGGCCGCATGGTCAGTGCCGCTTCCTGTGGCCTTACCCTTAGGTTTACTCTTGTAAAGGTTGACTTGTCATTTCTCAGATTTAGTAAATTATTGTATTTCCCACAAAATAACAATTCTTGAGAATTGTTTTTTAGAACGACATGTTGTGACTTTCCTCTGTTATTCCTCCTGGAAATGTATGAATAAATTGACAACTGGGTGTTACCAGTTGGGGGTGTGTCCAATGACACTGTCCAATCAGTGTTGACACTGAGACTGTGCAAAGACACACCCCTTTAATAAGGGGAATGGCAACACCCAGTTGTTAATAAATTACTAGGAGGAATAACAGAGGAACACTATTTCACTAAAACCGATATGTCAGGAGTAGTGGCAAGTCCTCATTAATAGATGGTAATACCTTCATATCACCACCAGGGGACTTGTTGAGACATGTACTCCACCTACAGTTATCACCACATTACACTGATACAGTATAGAGTACAGATAGGGCGTCAAAATCCAAGATATAGCACCAAAGATCGCCCACAAAACTGACAGAAATGCATTTTATTTTTAAATTGTCCCACCTTTTGTGGGACAGTCCTGAAAAATCTGGACTGTTGGTAAAATATGGAGAGTTCCCACATATAACATTACAACATCCACAGCAGGTTCGCACTTACGTCTCCAGAAACTTGACGCAGTCTTTATGGCCGTAAATCTCTGCGATTCTTCGAGGGGAGTCTCCGTGAATGTCGGCGGCATCGATAGGCGCATGTAAAGAGTGGAGGGTGCGGAGGACGCTGAGCTTTCCTGACTCCGCAGCAAAATGTGCGGGTGTCCAGCCGGTGTCCGTCCTCAGACAGGGCCGGGCCCCATAATCCACTAACAGCTTCACCGTGTCAGACTGCCCTGCCGGGAACAAGGGAGGCTCTTCATAGAGATGATTCAATGCTGATCAATGTGATATATTATATACGCCACATCACTCCGTTTTTTTAACCCTTTAAGAATTGACTTCATAGAGAAAGGAGGAGAAGCGGAACGCACACAACAGATTTTTTTATACATAGTCCCTGCCCTCAAAAACTCTGATTACACCTCCATAACCCCTGGTGAGACTAGATCTAATGACAGCCAGAGTGCCCCATAACAGTGCCAGCCACAGCACGTCTTCAACAATGCAAGTCACAGTGCACCCATAACATTGCCAGCCAGATACCCTCATATGAGTGCTAGCCACAGTGCCTTCATAACAGTGTCAGCTACAGGACTTCTAACACAATGCGAGACACTGCAACCATAACATTGCCAGCCACAGCGCCCCCATTACAGTGCCAGTCAACTGCTTCATAACAAAGACAGCCACAGTGCCCCTGTAATAATGACAACCGTGCCCCCATAGCAGTGGTAGCCACGGTGCCCTCATAACTGTGTCAGTCACAGGGCTTCTACAACAGTGCCAGCCACAGTGCCCCCATAACTGTGCTGGCCAAATGCTCCAAAACAAGGACAGCAACAGTGCCCCCATAATAATGATAACAGTGCCCCTATTACAATGACAACAGTTCTCCCATAACAGTGTCAGCCAAAGTGCCCCCACAACAGTGTCACAATTTGTTTATTTATTAATTTAAGTGCGCATGAGCATGTAACCGGAATACCCCATAACGAGGTATTTGACAGTCGCGCCTACGTAGTGCCAGCGTGGTTGTTGGCCACGTTGCGACCGTGTCAGGGCCGCTCCGTGTGGCCTTACCCTTAGCAAAAACACAAGCAGTTCAGCAACATCTTTGGCAGTGCGGTCATTAACCCCATGCGGTCGGACATTATGAAGATACGGTCAACCGCACAAAATACACCTTGTAATATAATAGCAGCCGTCTGTGCATAACAAACATTTCACCATTGACTTCTATTGAAAAATGACTTCCCGCGGTTTAAAAACGCAACATGGCCGCACCGTGTGGCCGCACCCTTAGGGTATGTTCACACCACTTATTTTCAGCCGTTTTTCGGGCCGTAAACGCCCTGAAAAACGGCTGAAAATACGGGGGCTGAACGCTTCCAAACATCTGCCCATTGATTTCAATGGGAAAAACGGCGCTTCGTTCACACGGGTCGTTTTTATATGCAGCAGTTTGTAAAAAACGCATCAAAAAACGCAAGATGCATAAAAAACGGCTGAAAATGAGAGGCTGTGTTCCCTTGAAAACAGCTCCGTATTTTACGGCCGTTTTTCGTTTGCCATGTGAACATACCCTTAAAGTGCGTTTCCACTTAAAGGGGTCCTCCTCTTCGGACAATTCCTTCTTGTTTGAAGGGTCCCTTTACAATAAACAGATCTTAAAGTGTCCCCCTGCTGGGACAATCAACGATCATCTGTAATCCGTGCAGAAACCTGGCAGTAAATGTACCATTTTCCTGCAGCGCCACCACAGGGGAAATTAGGTATTACATAGTGCCCGTTGAAACCAATGGATTTTCTGTGTAATACAGGACAGGTCCTCGAGAACGAGTGGCGCTCTTTGCAAACGTTCTCAGCTCTGGCCAAGAGATGAGAAACCTGAACACGGGACCGAAAAGAGACAAAAATGTTATCAAATAACAACAAAAAAACACATTACTCACCTCTTTAATCTCCTGCCGATCCAGCACAGATGCTCCGGCTGCCCGGAGATTACGTACCGTGGCTGCACATGACCGCTGCAGCCCAATCAGAGGCCTCAGCAGTCACGTGTCATACTACTGGCATCACTGAGCGGTGATACCAGTATTATGCCACGTGACCGCTGAGACCACTGATTGGCTGCAGCAGTCATTGGCCAGTACAGCACGTAATCTCCGGCAGCCTGTAAACAAAGACCTCATTGGTTGCTATGAGCAACAAAGCCAGTTTTTCTCTTTTGCTCTTAAATATGGGGTCGTCACTCATTTCTTGTTCATCCTATGACTACAATAAGTATACTCCACTCATGTATGACCCCTAGAGGTGTAACTATAGAGCAATGGCTTCCACTGTAGTGAAACTACAACTCCTAGCATACCCAGACAGTCTGTGGATCCCAAAGGATCCACTGCAACATCGGAGGACAGCAGCCCTATTAGCGGTGTCGGGGGGGGAGGGGGCGGCTGGCATATAATTTTGCACTGGATTTACCTTTGGCTGCTGCCCAGTGCAGTGCGGTCCTGTCGCTCCAGTCTATATCTTTGTGATTTGGATCATGGAGACCCTTCTTCAGGATCTCAGAGACCAAATCATAATCCCCGAGAGCTGCTGCTTGGTGGAGTTCGGTGACGTCAGCCATCTTGTGAATTTCTGGTTGTAAAGAGAAAAAAAATAATTGTAATTCTAATAATAAAAATATTAGTATGTAAAGTTCCCGTCTGTGCTCCTTTATTTATGAGTCATCATGTGGTAGAGATAGCGATATGTAGGGATCATCTATTTCCTGGGGATCTAGCCTACTTTACATAAGAAAATGTTAGGTCCCGATCATCTGCCTGCAGTAAAGTGGTCGAGCATGCACTTTTACAGCCTTAGGCTATGTTCACACAGAGTTTTTTTACGAGTTTTTTGACGTGGAAACCGAGTCGGAAAACATCCAGAAAATGCCTCCCGTTGATTTCAATGCGAGGCGGGGGCGGTTTTCTCCCGCGAGCGGTAAAACCGCCTCGCGGGAGAAAGAAGCGACATGCCCTATTTTCAGGCGTTTCCGCCTCTGACCTCCCATTGACTTCAATAGGAGGCAGAGAAAGCGTATTTTCGCGGCGTTTTATGTCTGCGGCTCTCAATGGCCGCGGGAGAAAACGGCGCGAAAAATGCTGCGAAAATCGGCGTGCAGGGAGAGGAAAATCTGCCTCAAACTTCCAAACAAAGGCAGAAATTCCGCCTGCAAAAAACTCTGTGTGAACCCAGCCTTAGGGTATGTGCACACGACCTATTTTCAGATGTAATGGAGGCGTTTTACGCCTCGAATTACGCCTGAAAAGACGGCTCCAATACGTCTGCAAACATCTGCCCATTGCCTGCAATGGGTCTTACCATGTTCTGTGCAGACGAGCTGTCAAAAGATGGCGCGTAAAATGACGGCTCGTCAAAAGAAGTGCAGGACACTTCTTGGGACGTAATTGGAGCCGTTTTCTCATAGACTCCAATGAAAACAGCTCCAAAAACGGCAGTAAAAAACTCTGCGAAAAACGCAGCAAATTACGTGAGTTGCTCAAAAAACGTCTGAAAATCAGGGGCTGTTTTCCCTTGAAAACAGCTCCGTATTTTTAGACGTTTTTGACTTAAGGTATGTTCACACGCTTAACAAAAACGTCTGAAAATACGGAGCTGTTTTCAAGGGAAAACAGCCCCTGATTTTCAGACGTTTTTTGAGCAACTCACGTAATTTGCGCCGTTTTTCGCGACATTTTTCACGCCCGTTTTTCCAGCTTTTTTCAATAGTCTATGGAAAATGCCTCCAAAAATGTCCCAAGAAGTGTCCTGCACTTCTTTGACGCGGCCGTAATTTTACGCGCCGTCTTTTGACAGCTCGTCTGCACAGAACATGGTAAGACCCATTGCAGGCAATGGGCAGATGTTTGCAGACGTATTGGAGCCGTCTTTTCAGGCGTAATTCGAGGCGTAAAACGCCTCCATTACATCTGAAAATAGGTCGTGTGCACATACCCTAAGGGTCCTCTTACATGGCCCGACGTGGCCTGTGGAGACGAGCGCCGATCATGGCGGCAGCTCGCTGATCACAAGGGGCTATGTATGGGGAGGAGCGCTCATTCCTTGATCGTTCGTCCCATATATTTCTATTAGGTCGGCAGCACATTGTTTACACAGGGAGATGTGCTGCCAATAACGATATTTCATGCTGCACAAATGATACGATCAGACGATGAACGATCATTTTCTCCTTCATCGGCTGATCGTTGCCCTGTTTACACGATCGGGAACCAGCGCTCATATGAACACTCGCTACCCAATAATTGGCCCGTGTAAAAGGGCCTTTAGGATGCCCCATACATATCTGTGGGACCTGCTGATAATTATCAATGTTAATGTAGCTATGTTTTGCCCCCCAATATTTGGCCATAGGGGTCTCTTTCAATCTTGGTCCAGCCCTACTGGTGAAGACTTTTAAGAATGCTGTGGGCGGCAAGAAAAACAAGTTAACGAATGCTTAACCAGATCGAGCTGAATCTTCTACTTGAAGCTCAAAGACCAACCTGAAGCTAGGGTGGCCAAACACATGAGATAACTTTTGGCGGACAATTATTGCTCTCTACTAAACCATAAACATGCACGCTTGACCGACAGCCTACTGGCAGCGACTTATCTCACGTGAAAACAAAGGATAGAGCATGTTATAACCCAACATTTCCGGTACCTCTTTCCCCCAACATCTGCCGTCGGGGGACCCCGATACACATTAGATTGTCGGCCGATCTGGTCAGAATCCACAGGTTGGGATGAGCTTTCTTTAATGCATATGGGCAACTTTAGGTTTAACATATGAGAAGACTCAGCACATTGAAAAAGCCAATTATTGCTGAGTCCCTGAGACAGGACTTAGGCCTCGTGCACACGACCGTAGTTTTTATCCGCAATTACGGCTTTGTTTATTTTTCTGTTTTCTTGTCTGGCGACAACCTCTGGCCTCATGTTGGTTTTTATTTTGCTTCACATCTCACATATCTACAGCACACCTGGGGCTATGTCCAATCCCAGCTGTTAGGGCTTATTTAGACGAATGGGATATACGTCCGTGCAACGCGCATGATTTTCACGCGCCTCGCACGGACCTATATTAGTCTATGGGGTCGTGCAGACAGTCCGTGAGTTTCACGCAGCGTGTGTCCGCTGCGTGAAACGCACGACATGTCCTATATTTGTGTGTTGTTCGCGCATCACACACCCATTGAAGCACTCCCGTGGGTCGCGCGTGATTCGCGCAACAGCAGTGAAAAGAATGAATGAAAACAGAAAAGCACCACATGCTACAAACATACAAACAGAGTGTCATAATGATGGCGACTGCGCGAAAAGCACGCAGCCGCGCATCATATGGTGATGACACACGGAGCTGTTAAGTGGCTTTTGCGCACGCAAAACACTCACGCTCGTGTAAATCCGGCCTTAGACTGAGTTCACACTGGGCAGATACGCTGCATAAAGGTACACACCTTTACAACTACCGGTGATTCGCACCGCTGGTCAATTTGTGTGCGGAATCTCCGCATATCACGTACGCAGCGTGGGGAAGAGATTTCTTGAAATCTCATCCACTCCTCTGATACTGTATTATGTTGCAGATTTTCCGCAACGGAATGCGTTGCGGAAAATCAGCAGTATTTACGCCACGTGGGGACTAGCCCTTAGTGCGGGGTCTCAGCTCTATAATACAGCCGGCACGCGGAAGTGATGGACCCGGCTCAGCACTGTGAGGGAATGTTCACACGCAGTGTTTTCAGACGTAATTCGGGCGTTTTACGCCTCGAATTACGCCTGAAAAAACGGCTCCTTTACACCTGCAAACATCTGCCCATTGCTTGCAATGGGATTTACGATGTTCTGTTCCCACGAGGTGTCATTTTACGCGTCGCTGTCAAAATACGGCGCGTAAAAAGACGCCCGCGAAAAAGAAGTGCATGTCACTTCTTGGGACGTTTCTGGAGGCGTTTTTCATTGACTCCATTGAAAAACAGCTCCAAAAGCGGCCGTAAATTATGCCTCGGAAAACGCGAGTTGCTACAAAAACGTCTGAAAATCAGGAGCTGTTTTGGCCTGAAAACAGCGCCGTATTTTCAGACGTTTTTGCTCACTGCGTGTGAACATAGCCCAACTGCTGCACATAGACTGAGAAAACCATCCTTGGTTAAGGGCTCCACTGTGATATTGCGCACCTCAATTATCGCACTTTATGCCAACAATGTCAGATATTCTGCTATGGCAAAATGTGATTTCATGCACCAACGCCGAATAATAGTACCACGATAATTACTGCGATCAAAAAAAGCGAAGAGGACGACACAAACCCTGGCCTAGACATCGGCTCCTGATGCACTGACTATCTGGTGAGTTTGTTTCCGTACATATTGCGTCCATAGTGTCATGGCGTCCTGCAGAAGACGACATGATCACACGCCTGGTGGTTACGCCGGTGGCAGGACAGAAGAAGTCGAATTTTGTAATAGAATTCAGTAACATTTGATTATGGCGATTATGATGCTGTGTATCTTCTGAGATGGGATCACACCTGCCAGGCTTAGATACACCACCTTAGATACATGCAGTGATTCAGAATGCTACACAGGTGAATTTCCTTACCTTACCCGGCAGTCATGGAGAAGCATTGTGCCATTTCCAGACAGATCTTCACGGAGTGACGTGAGGAGAACATTACAGAAGCAAAGGGCGGCTTTTGTTGTTGGAGGGCTCCATGGGAACTCCCTCCTCCCTACTGTGTGACGCTGCGGACGCTCAGTGCTGCTCCTTGTGGGAATCTGATGCAGTAAAGTTATTTAACCCCCTGATAGCCACATTCAAATTGGAAAAAAACAACACACTTTAATTGTTTTCAGCAATGTATCAGTAGGAGGCCTCGATTTTTGCAGGACGAGTTGGAGACTTTTAAAGAACAGTTTTTGGGGAAAAATTTGGGACAAATTGAGTATAATAATTGACAGAAATTGGAGTAAATTGTAGCGGAAATCTACGCCAGCTTGTAGCTGGCATAGAATTCACTTTGTGGCACACGGACAGCACAAGATGAAACAAATGATATTCAGAGGCGTGTGCCTGTTAAAAAATTTGTCGCATCTTACTCCAGCCACGTTCATTCTTAGGGTAAGTTCACATGTAGCGTAAATACTGCGGATTTTCCGTAATGGATTTAGCTGCAGAAAATCCGCAGCATAATACAGTAGCAGCAGAGTGGATGAGATTTGAACAAATGAGTGGAAAAAAATGCTCAGAAATTGACGTGCGGTGCGGTTTTTTGCTTTTTTGTTACAGGTAAAACGCGTAAAACGCAGCAATTCCGCCACAAAAGAACTGAACATGGACATTCCGGCCGAAAACTGCACGCCCAGGACAGATACGCTATGTGCTTCTACGCTGCGTGTCCGCCCTGTGTGAACGTGGCCCTAAGGGGAGATTCACACGAACGTTGCGTTTTTGCGCGCGCAAACAACGCAGCGTTTTGCGAGCGCAAAAACCATTTGACAGCTGCGTGTGTCATGCGTGTCTGATGCGCGGCTGCGTGATTTTCGCGCAGCCGGCATCATAGAGATGAGGCTTGTCAACGCCCGTCACTGTCCAAGGTGCTGAAAGAGCTAAATCTTTCAGCACCCTCGACAGTGAATGCCGAACACAACAGCGAAAAACCTGTAAAAAAAAAAGATAAAGTTCCTACTTACCGAGAACTTCCCGGCCGTTGCCTTGGTGACGCGTCCTTGGTGACGCGTCCTTGGTGACGCGCCTCTCTTGACATCGGGCCCCACCTCCCTGGATGACGCAGCAGTCCAAGTGACCGCTGCAGCCTGTGATTGGCTGCAGCCTGTGCTTGGCCTGTGATTGGCTGGAGCTGTCACTTGAACTGAAGTGTCATCCCGGGAGGTCGGACTGCAGGAAGGAGACAGGAGTAATCGGTAAGTTAGAACTTCGTTTTTTTTTTACAGGTTAATGTATTTTGGGATCGCAAGTCACTGTCCATGGTGCTGAAACAGTTTAACTCTTTCAGCACCATGGACAGTGACTATCTCCTGACGTCGCGTACCGATAATTTTTTTGCCGGGATCGGCCAAAACGAGTTTGGCCGAACCCGGTGAAGTTCGGTACGCTTGTCCGGCTTCGCTCATCGCAAAGACACTCCGTTTGGATGTTCGGAAACAGAAAAGCACGTGGTGCTTTTCGGTTTTCATTCATCCTTTTCACTGCTGTTGCGCGAATCACGCTCGTCCCACGGAAGTGCTTCCGTGTGGTGCGCGTGATTTTCACGCACCCATTGACTTCAATGGGTGCGTGATGCGCGAAATACGCAGAGTTATTGAACCTGTCGCGCTTTTTGCGCAGCAGACAAACGCTGCGCAAAAAGCACGGACTGTCTGTACTGCCCCATAGACTTGTATTGGTCCATGCGTGCCGCGTGAAAACCACGCGGCCCGCACGGACCGAATACACGCTCGTGTGAATCCCCCCTAAGACTGAGTACATTTGTCCCAATGTTTCCGCCAGTTTTCTTTTTTTCATAATGACGTATACGTTGTACAATTTATTCTACAGGTTCTTTACGGATACGGAGATACAAAATATAGGTATAGAACGATGTCTCGTTTCTGTATATCTAGTCTTCTAAAAACGAATAAAAATACAATTAAAAAGAATCGAATATATTTTATTTTAATTATTTTATTTTTAAATTGAACGTATTGATCTTTTTTAGGAACAAAAAAACTAAAATAATGGAAATCACGGATCCGCCACGTGACAGACACCACCTGTGCTTGACGGAATCCATTGAATTGAATGGGTTTTTTGACAGGTTTAATTTTCCCAGATAAAATAGAGCTGCAGGGTGCAATATTTTGGCTGAAATTTTTTGGCGCTGATGTCACGTTATTTGTTGTTTTTTTAACGGGGGCTGGTCTCATCATATAGAACCTCAATAATATGGAAGCCACGGTAGTGAGGTGATCGCCGCAGGTCCGGCTGTTGAGATCCCCAGCAAACAGTTGCTTTTGTGGATGGAAGCCGCGGCCAGCCAGACGTTCAAATGAATGGTCGCCCATATAACACATGGATGGCCCAGATACGCCAGAGCGAGGGCTGCCAATTATCAGCGGTTCTCTACTATAGCTGATAGAAGGGAGTGCCAAGTAGGGGATCCCTCTCTAGAACGTCCATATGCCCTGATCTGCAATATTTTATGTGCTGGTTCTCTGGAGATGACACTTAGTATCATGACAGCGAATGGTGCCCAGATATCTTTTCTGCCACGTATGCAAATTAGCGCTACTTGACATACGCAACATTTTAGAAAATGATAAGTCAAGTTACGTTTTTAGCTTGAAACACAAGACTCTCCTCAGCTTGTGACTCCTGCACACTAAATCATTATAAATGGCAGAAAAAAATATATAAATATCAAATACATCCCCCCTCCCCCAAGTGTTTGCTCATCAGAAAATGGTGAGCGATCCTCAGGTCATGCAGTTGCCATGATGGCTGTTTTACATAGTGACACCATAAAGCTTTCTTTGCAATGTCAATGACCTGGAATGGCTCGAGTATTTGCTTACAAATTCTGTTCAACAACTTAAAGGGGAAGTTCATTTTTAAGGCTGTGGTTACACACAGACTTTTAGAACCTTAGCAGCAATATTGTCACCTTATGTGCGACAATTTCACCTGCATCTGCCTAACGCTTTCATACAAGTGTTTTTACCCTATGACTTTCATATTGATATATTTGTGGCACAACTGTTGCATAAAAATCTCCTGAACGTTCTATGTACATGTGACTCAATGTATTATGTATATATGTAAATAGACTGCAACGGTCATGCCACAGTAGAACTAGAAGATGTTGAGCTAAAGAAGCACATGACTGTATAAAAATTACAGTACCATACAGCAGTCTGTACTGGGACATCACTGTGCTTATCATCCCTGTTCTGTGACATCACTGTGCTTATCATCCCTGTTCTGTGACATCACTGTGTTTATCATCCCTGTACTGTGATATCACTGTGCTTATCATCCCTGTACTGGGACATCACTGTACTTATCATCCCTGTACTGTGACATCACTGTGCTTATCATCCCTGTTCTGTGACATCACTGTGTTTATTATCCCTGTACTGTGACATCACTGTGTTTATTATCCCTGTACTGGGACATCACTGTACTTATCATCCCTGTACTGTGACATCACTGTGCTTATCATCCCTGTTCTGTGACATCACTGTGTTTTATTATCCCTGTACTGTGACATCACTGTACTTATCATCCCTGTACTGTGACATCACTGTGCTTATCATCCCTGTACTGGGACATCACTGTACTTATCATCCCTGTACTGTGACATCACTGTGCTTATCATCTCTGTTCTGTGACATCACTGTGCTTATCATCTCTGTTCTGTGACATCACTGTGCTTATTATCCCTGTACTGTGACATCACTGTACTGCTTATTTTCCCTGTTCTGTGACATCCCTGTACTGTTTATTTTCCCTGTGCTGTGACATCACTGTTTATTATTCCTGTAAAGTGACATCACTGTTAATTATTTCTATACTGTGACATCCCTGTGTTTATCATGTCTGTACTGTGACATCACTGTGTTTATTATTTCTGTAATATGACATATCTGTACTATGACATCATTATGTTTATTATCCCTGTACTGTGTACTGTGACATCACTGTTTATTATCCCTGTACTGTGTACTGTGACATCACTGTTTATTATCCCTGTACTGTGTACTGTGACATCACTGTTTATTATCCCTGTACTGTGTACTGTGACATCACTGTTTATTATCCCTGTACTGTGTACTGTGACATCACTGTTTATTATTCCTCTACTGTGACATCACGATATTTATTATCCCTGTACTGTGACATAACTGTTTATTATTCTTGTAATGTGTCATTACTGTGTTTATTATCTCTGTACTGTGACATCACTATGTTTATTATTCCTGTACTGTGACATCACGATATGTATTATCCCTGTACTGTGACATCACTGTTTATTATTCTTGTAATGTGTCATTACTGTGTTTATTATCTCTGTAATGTGAAATAACGGTGTTTATTATCCCTGTATGGTGATGTGACTGTTTATTATCTCTGTACTATGACTCATTGTTTATTATCCCTGTAGTATGACATCACTATTTTTTATCCCTGTACTGTGACATCACTGTTTATTATGCTGGTGGTGGGCAATTGTGTTAGGAACCTCAAATAATTTCAATCCGCATATCAATACAAAATACCACCATGTCATTACCTAAATATCCTGGCCATCAAATTACATGTAAAACCCAAGTGGACGCTACAATCCAGGTGAATGAATGGGATTTGGGTGAAGGGGTTGGATATACTCGGGATCGGCCTTAGGGTAAATGGCGCCCCGTGTGAAATGATCTTTCAGCACCCCACGCCATCATAAAAAAATGCCCCATAAAAAAGTATAATGCCCCCCCCCCCACAGTTTAATGCCCATTAATAACATTAAAGAATATAATATATTATAACCCCTTCAAGGACACAGTATTTTGTCCTCTAATTGTGCCCTCACAGTATTATGCCCCCTAAGTGCCACACACATTATATTGCCCCCTGTAGTGCCCCTACACAGTATAATGTCCGCTTAGTGGTCTCCACCGTATGCCACCCACAGCCCTCCTTGTAGAAAGTGCCCCCTATAGATTGTGCCATACAGCCTCCCTGTAGACAGTGCTATTATCCCCCACCTCCTCCTTGTAGACAGTGCCATATAGCCCCAACCTCCCTCTTGTACACATTGCCCCCCACCTCCCCCTTGTAGACACTGTCATACAGACCCCACCTTCCCTTTGCAGACAGTTTCATAAAGACCCCAATTCCCATTTTAGAGTGCCATACAGCCCCCCACCTCCCCCTTGTAGACAGTGCCATACTGCCCCCACCTCCTTGTAGACAGTGCCATACTGCCCCAACCTCCTTGTAGACAGTGCCATACAGCCCCCTCCTCCTTGTAGACAGTGTCATACAGCCCCCACCTCTCCTTTTAGACAGTGGCCCCCAAACAAAAAAAATTGTACTTACCTAGGCCCCGTTCCCACGACGAATGGAGCTGCTCCACAATGCCGATGACAGGATCCTTGCGTAGCCCGTCGTGATCCAGTGATCTCATCACGCCGACCTGCGCAGGGATCCTGTCCTTGTGCCTCATAGGCTGCAGGCGCCTCTGTAGCCTAGTACAGAGTTTCTTAACCTTTTCGGACTTGAGGCAGCACTGGAAAAAAAACATCTCCTCTGGGCACCCCTACCAAAGATTGTTTAGAGAAACACAGAAAACGGCTAAAAGTAAGAACTACACTCTTAGGGCTTATTCACACGAACATATAATACGTCCGTGCTACGCGTGTGATTTTCACGCGCGTCGCACGGACCTATGTTAATGAATGGGGCCGTTCAGACTGTCAGTGAATTTCACGGAGCGTATGTGCGCTGCGTGAAACGCACGACGTCCTATATTTGCCCGTGTTTCGCGCTGTACGCACCCATTGAAGTCAATGGGTGCGTGCAAATCGCGCTCGGCACACGGAAGCACTTCCGGATGCCGCGCATGATGCGCGCTACAGCAGTAAAATGAATGAATGAAAACAGAAAAGCACGACGTGCTTTTCTGTTTGTAAACAGAAAACCAGAGTGTCATCATGATGCCGGCTGTGCGAAAATCACACAGCCACGCACCATATGCTGATGACACACGGACCTTTTGCGCGCACAAAACGGACACCTCCGTGTGAATAAGGCCTTAGGGTATGTTCACACAGCGTTTTTTGCAAGGCAGAAAAAATATCTGCTTTTGAATTTTAATTGAAGGTGTTATTTGACGGGTTTTTGTTTTTTTTTGCGTTTTTTTTTTAAGCCGTTGAAGCAAATGCAAAAGACGCAGGCAAAAAAGCTCCAAACGAGCGCAGCAGGTATTTTCTGCCTCCAACTAATTTCAATTGGAGGTCAGAGGTGGAAACCACTTGAAGACCATCAGCCCCCCACTCACAGTAAAATTACCATCAGCCCCCCACTCACAGTAAAATTACCATCAGCCCCCACTCACAGTAATGACCATCAGCCCACCATTTCACAGTAAAGTGACCATCAGCCCCTCCCTAATACCACCATACACTGAATAATACCGCCATACACTGAATAATACCACCATACACTGAATAATACCACCATACACTGAATAATACCGCCATACACTGAATAATGCCGCCATACACTGAATAATGCCGCCATACACTGAATAATGCCGCCATACACTGAATAATACCGCCATACACTGAATAATGCCGCCATACACTGAATAATGCCGCCATACACTGAATAATGCCGCCATACACTGAATAATACCGCCATACACTGAATAATGCCGCTATAGATAACACTATAGGAAGAAAAAAGTTGTGCGCAACCTTGCGAACATTTCAAAATGTCTGATAGGGAAATATTGAAATTGAATATCAAGTCGTCCGAATGCCAAAATTCTAGCCTTATAGCCAAGTCCCCCCCACACACAAGCAAACTATAACTAAGCCCCGCTCCGCTACACATTTTATTTAGGATGTATTCACACGTTGCATTCATATTTTGCTGCAATTTTCACCAAATTAAATGCAGCAAAGACTGCAATATAGCTGCAACATGTGAATATACTCTTAGGGTGGGAATTCACACAGCGTACACAATGCAGCATAATACAGTAGCAGCAAAGTGGATGAGATAAAACAAATCTCCACACAGAAACTAGACATAAATTGACCTGCGTTTTTTTAATCTACAGCCGGTCACTTTATGCTGCGGAATCGCTGCTCTTGTATTGTAAGATTTCCCCATTAAATTCAATGGGAGGTAAAACCCGCAACAAAGTCATGTGTTACGGCAGAAATGCTGCGATTCCGCCGCAAAAATCTCAAATGAGAAAAAAAAAGCTAATACTCCCGGCCGTAGTCATGGCTACGCGTCCCTCTCTTCTGAGCGCAGCCCGGCCTCCGGGGATGACGATTCATCCCATGTGATTGCTGCAACCAATCAAAGGCTGCAGCGGTCACATGGATTACAGCGTCATCGCAGAAGGCCGGGCTACTATCAGAAGAGAGTGACGTGTCGCCATGACTACGGCCGGGAGTATTAGCTTTTTTTTTTTTATTACTTTATTTATTTTTTTATTTCCGCAACAGACATGCCACCCGAAAAACTGCACCAAGATTTGGTGCCGGTTTTCAGGTGGAATTCCCTGCGGTTTCCAGGACGGATACTCTGTGTAGTTTTACGTATCCGCCCTGTGTGTTCCTACCCCGATAATCAAGTTGCTCTCCCCAACAAAAATGATCTCTAAAGAATCCTTTCTCCCCATACATAACAGCCAAGTTCCCCTCCCCATGATTCATAATAAGCTCCTACACCACAAAATAAACTATACAGAAGTACCCCTCCCCACAAAATACTTATAAAGAACCCCCCCCCCACTCCTATAGCATTTAGAGCAATGTCCCCTCCCCCACAAAATCAATGTCCCCTCCCCCATAAAATCGATTTATAAAGAATCCCCCCACACAAAGCACTTATAACCTCGTCTCCCCTTTCCCACAAAATCGATCTATGCAAAACCCCCCATCCTGTTACACATCATTTATAGCTCCCTCTTTCCTCCTCCCTCACACAGAACATAAATGAACAAAGATTAACGTAAAGCTGCGGCTCTTACCGGACTCCGGAGCTCCGTAGAGGAGTCTTCCCTGTGGCAGCCGCAGAGCAGGGAGGAGCTGAGTCTGTGTGGCTGTGCAGTAAAGGCTGTGCTGATTGGTGGAGCAGACAGAGGCCCCTGCTGCTCCACCAATCAGCGCTCACTTCTCACTGCAGAGGAGAAGAATGAACATTTCTCCTCTCTGGTACATGAACCCCCTCCACTGCCCCTTTTCTACTTGTTAGTCCAAGGGAGGGGGTTGTAAAAAAAATTATTTTTATATAAAAATGTTCTTAATCATTGCTGAGTCGCCGGGCCCGGGGCGGTACAAGCAGGGGAAGGGAGCAAGTGCAGCGCCCCCTTCCATCTGCTAGAGTGATGCGCCCTGTGCAATGGCACAGGTCGCACACCCCTAAGGCCGGCGCTGGATATACTGTATGGAAATTCAGGTGTCTCCCAGAAAATACGGTTACATTTGGGTTACTTTGGGGCCATGTATATGTTGCTATTGCCCTATTTGCTTGGTGTGTGGCCAAAATGAAGAGTATATGGGACCCCTTGGCAATGCCCATGTTTCCATTTACCGTACACCCTACTAGATACTGTATATGTTACATCTATCATCTAAACAACTGCCCCAGTGACTTTACAGAATACCAAAGTGATGCATCCATGGAAAATATTAGTTCTCGAGTCACATGATTAAAGTTTCACCCCAGGAGTCGAAAGAACTTACAAGCTGCAGCTATTGGCATATGTTCTTCTTTTCTGTAAATATTTGCTATGACTCAGGATAAGCAGTTTCTATGATTTGCACTGTAGCAAAAAGCTGGATCATACAATAGTAGTGAAGAATGATTGTGTCATAGTAGTCGGTCCGAGCGTAGGACATAATTCACTGGAGGATATCATACACACTATATGGCCAAATATATGTGGACACCCCTACGAAATATTCAGTGCAGGTGTTTCCGCCACACGTATTACAGACAGGTGTATGAAATCAAACACACAGTCATGCAATCCCCATAGACAAACATTGCTAGAAGTCTGGATCGTACTGATCTATTCTCAGCTATCTAGGCAGTGCCATAGAGAATAAATGGAATGGCAATGTGCATGCGTAACCTACCGCTCCATTCATACAGGGTCTCGGGACCCCCTGTTCTCTGGGTTCACCTGTCCTTTAGATAGTGGATAAATTGTTTTGGTGGAATAACCCCTTTAAACGTGGCACTGTCATAGAACGTCAGTTTGCTCAATTTTAGATCTGCAACATTTTCGCTGGTCACTTGTAACTGCTATCATAGTGAAGTGGAAGCGTCTAGGAATAACAAAAGCTCAGCCACGAAGCAGTAGACCAGACAAACTCAGAGCAGGTTCGCTGAGTGTTGAAGTACATAGCGCATGAAAATGACCTATCCCCTGTTGTATCACTTACTACAGAGATCCACGCTGCCTCTGGAAGTGACATCAGCTCCAGAACTGTGCGTCCGGAGCTACATGAAATAGATTTCCATGGTTGCTGCACACAAGATCACCATGCACAATGCCAAGAGTCGGCTGGAGTGGTGTAAAGCATGCCGCAACTGGACACAGCGGAATCACGTCTCATTATCTGGCAGTCTGATGGAGGAATCTGGGTTTGGTAGATGCCAGCAGAACGTTACCTACTAGAATGCATAGTCCCTACTGTAACATTTGGTGGAGGAGGGATAATGGTCTGGGGCTGTTTTTCATTGTTCGGCCCCTTATTTCCAGTGAAGGGTAATGTTAATACTACAGCAAACCAAGACATTTTATACAATTGTAGCTTCCAACTTTATGGTAACAGTTTGTGGTTTGGACCTTTTCTGTTCCGGCATGACTGCGCCCCAGTGCACACAGCGAGCTCCATAAAAGACATGGTGTGAGGAGTTTGGTGTGGAGAAACTCCAGAGCCCTGACCTCAACCCCATCCAACAACTTTGATCAATTGGAATGCTGATTGCAAGCCAGATCTTCTAATCCAACATCAGTGTCTGACCTCACAAATGCTCTTTTGGCTGAATGGGCACAAATTCCCTTAGACACCCCACAAAATGTTGTGGAAAACCTTCCCAGAAGAGTGGTTGCTGTCACAGCCAAAAAAAAGGGGCCCCACACCATATACAAAGCCCATGGATTTGAAACAAGATGTCAAACAAGCTCCTAAAAGTGTGGTCAGGTGTCCATATACTTTTGGCCAAATAGCGTATATATGAAATATTAAGCTTCTTACTTATTATTTGCTTAAAGCGAATGTCCTCACTCCTTTTATTTTTAACTTAAATAGGTCAAAAGTCTGTGTTAATTAATATATTTATATATCCTTAAAGCAAACAGAGCTCCATTTTACGGATACAGAGCTCCAAATCCTCTGCATAGATATAGAGTTCAAATTTAAAGTTCTTGCTGCCTTCAGTGACCACTAGGGGGAGTTAAGGAGCTTAGTGCATACATTTAGCTCATAACTAAGCAGTATGTAGTAAACTCCTGAGCTCCCTCTAGTGGTGGCTGCCGGTACACAGAATTATATTATTTAACTCTTTGTCTAGGACTTCTACAGGGGTTGTCATCCAGCTTTCTTAGATTCTTGAATGTTAAACCTGACTAAATATGTAGTGATAGATCCCCTGTTCCCATATCGCTGGGAAAATTCTAGAGACAACTAATACACTGAGCTACTTCCCCTGCTCCAGTAGCTACGTTACTAACATTTCCCCTCACCCCTTAGGCACTGTTCACACATCGCCAATTAAATCTGACGTGTATTTCCGCTGGTACTTACCCTCGGATTTCTGCCACAGATGTGTTGTTGGTTTTCCGTGCTGAACAGGTAGCTGTGCCGACAAAAGTTCTAGCAAAAATTTTCCGCAACATCTAAACGAGGTTGCGGAAACCTGATTGGCGGCTGTGGTCTTGTGTTGAGGTTGACAAGTCATTGCGCTGAGGATGTAAAGAAGATGTCTTAGGGGATCAATGGGTATTTTTACCCGTTTAGAGTCTGTTTATTTTTCCTTCGGGATAAGAACTCCACTCTAAATGTATCTGTCCTGAAGGGTACAATGTACTTTTTTAGCTACTTTGATTTGTTATTGCTTATTAATTGCTTAATGTGTTTTCTCCCTATATTCTAATTTGCTGGTGTTAGCCAACAGGGTGGAGCTAGCTTCCCTGCTTCTAATGCTGACCAATCAGCGTGAGGCAGCTTGAGGGTAGTTCACGTCCTGTTGGATATCTACAGGAAATTAGCATATAGGGAGCCAACACAACAGTGGGCCATATCTCTGCAGCGGAGGGGTCCAGGAAAAAAAGAAAAACAGCGCTGGAATCAGGGAGACAGCGCTATTTAGGTCAGATAACCAGTTCAACTTATACGACCTAGTTACAAATAACAATTCCATAATACTATGTAACACTGGATTTGTACTGCAAAAAAGGGAGGGGATGTAAGTTGACGAATAGCCCAGGAGACGAAACGCTGCGTTCATATGAAACCTTGTTTACACAATACTATCTGACAGTCCAAGAAAATATTTGATGTGGGTGTGTAATAAATCTGTATCCTAGATCTGCTTGTTGCTTATATATAACCATAGACGTAGGTGTAGGAAGGGTTCCCTGAGATGACTTCTGCCCCAGTTATTAGCACCGACCTCTGGAATGAAGGAAGGAAAAGTTGAGTCCCTCCCCCGTCACCGGTGAAAAAGTCAGGAAAGAAGCTGTAACCTCCCCTCTACTAATACACAGCACAAGCCTGGACTGAGTCAGCTGGAGGCTCACAACACAACACAACACAATTCAATACTGCTGTGAGGGAGCCCGGCCGGGATCACAACTGGAAGTTGAGGTGCTGCCAATTCTGCTGGAAATCCCGTAAGAAGGTTTGGAAAAATTTGATGTATTTCTATATGTACAGGAAGTCAGGAAATTTGCTGTCAGCTTGTAATCATGACTGTATTGTGTTAATGCAGACCCTAATGGTCTCCAATCTGTGAATGGCTAGCCGTTGTGAAACTACAACTCCCAGCATGCCCTGAATGTACATATTTAGTGTGCAGAGTGTGGCTGGAGTAATGGAGCTCTAAACCTAAAAGATGAAGCAGCTTTAATCCATTTTCTGCTTCATCTTTACTTTCCTAGCGCCTCTGTCTCCTCATCGTAGCGCCTGTCACCTCATCCTAGCACCGCTGTCACCTCATCCTAGCGTCTCTGTCACCTCATCCTAGCGCCTCTGTCACCTCATCCTAGCGCCGCTGTCACCTCATCCTAGCGCCTCTGTCACCTCATCCTAGCGCCACTGTCACCTCATCCTAGCGCCACTGTCACCTCATCCTAGCGCAGCTGTCACCTCATCCTAGCACCTGTCACCTCATCCTAGCGCCTCTGTCACCTCATCCTAGCGCCGCTGTCACCTCATCCTAGCGCCTGTCACCTCATCCTAGCACCTGTCACCTCATCCTAGCGCCTGTCACCTCATCCTAGCGCAGCTGTCACCTCATCCTAGCGCCGCTGTCACCTCATCCTAGCGCCTGTCACCTCATCCTAGCACCTGTCACCTCATCCTAGCGCCGGTCACCTCATCCTAGCACCTGTCACCTCATCCTAGCGCCTGTCACCTCATCCTAGCACCTGTCACCTCATCCTAGCGCCTCTGTTACCTCATCCTAGCGCCTGTCACCTCATCCTAGCACCTGTCACCTCTTCCTAGCGCCTCTGTCACCTCATCCTAGCGCCTCTGTCACCTCATCCTAGCGCCTGTCACCTCATCCTAGCACCTGTCACCTCTTCCTAGCGCCTCTGTCACCTCTTCCTAGCGCCTCTGTCACCTCATCCTAGCGCCGCTGTCACCTCTTCCTAGCGCCGCTGTCACCTCATCCTAGCGCCTCTGTCATCTCATCCTAGCGCCTGTCACCTCATCCTAGCACCTGTCACCTCTTCCTAGCGCCTCTGTCACCTCTTCCTAGCGCCTCTGTCACCTCATCCTAGCGCCGCTGTCACCTCTTCCTAGCGCCGCTGTCACCTCATCCTAGCGCCTCTGTCATCTCATCCTAGCGCCTGTCACCTCATCCTAGCACCTGTCACCTCATCCTAGCGCCGCTGTCACCTCTTCCTAGCGCCTCTGTCATCTCATCCTAGCGCCTCTGTCATCGCATCCTAGCGCCTCTGTCACCTCATCCTAGCGCCTCTGTCATCTGATCCTAGTGAACAGCAGGGATTACAGCGATCAGGCTCGACTGATCGGATATTGATGGCATATCCTGTTTGTGCGGAGACAACCCATTTAAGTGTCGGTATCTCAATTCAATCCGTGTTACTAACTTGAAGGGGCTGTCCTATGACAACGCTTTTTTAGTTACTTTTATTTCCTGGTGATAAGAATTAGACGTGGGGTCCTGACCACTAGGGAAATGAGGGCTTTCAACTTTCTGACTGTTTTTGACAGTCCCATTCATTTCTCAAGCTGGGAATGAGGACTCTCATCTTTGAAGAGTAACGGTCGTTTCATAAAACTTTTGACATAAGTTTTGATCAGTGGGGTCTGGGTGCTAAGAACCCCACTGATCACTCAAACGAAGGAGCAGAAGAACTCAGCCAAACACTGCGCCACTTGCTGTAATAGGAAATTCGTCTCTCCTCTGAAAGGCGGTGTTAGCTGGAGCGGCCTCATAGAAGTCTATCAGCCCATCTTCGGCTAACCCCGTCTCTATGAGGAGAGATGAAGAAATACTGTTACAGCCAAAGGGGCTCTACACTCAGCTGGGCACTTGTGCCCCTTTGTTTCAGCAATTGGTAGGGGTCGGACTTTTACCGATCAAAACTTCCGAACTATCACTGACATGTAAAAAGTTTTATGTTACCATTTAGACCGTTTCCGTTTTGCGGCTTCTGTGTGCTGTCCATTTTTATCGCGTAGCCATGCACCAGAATGGGTGAAACGGACCGCAAACACAGACAAGTATAGGACCGGTTCTATCATTTGCGGAACGGACACACGGATCCGCAAAAAAACAAAACTGTGCATGGCCCTAATGATTGGTTCAGTATGGTATCCGCATAAAAAAACCGGATAGGACGCTAAGAAAAACAACAGTGTGCATGAGCCCTAAATGACAGGCCTTAAAGGGGAATTTTACATTGATGGTCTATCCATAGGATAGTTCATCATTGTCCGGTGGGCGTCACCCAGGACCCCCGCCAATCAGCACAATAAAGGGTCCACGTCTGATATGTTCTTCGATGTGATGAAGTGGATATTTCATATTGTGCACTTCTGGACAGAGCGGAGCACCTCCTGGATGTTATATATATATATATTAGGCTTCGGATTATGGCTGCAACATCCAGGCCACCCTCTATTACCGTGGTTTACTCAGCCAGACTATGTGACGTCATGTCTGGGGGTGACTAGTGATAAGGAATCTCCTTGTATAGACGTCATTCCTTACGTCGTAGTCCCTGTGATTCACGTCCAGTGTTACGCACTTCTTCCCCGGGGACATGGAAATGGAATTGTATAGAGTGAAAACGTCAGAAGATTTCAGGGCTCGGCTGTTGCGGGACTGGTTTTCCTGCTTATAGGGGATGATTGAGAACTGGTTCTCCTATAGACATGCTATTAAAAGACTAGAGGTACGAGGCACATTGGGGAATGTGGTGAGCCACTATGGAATTTTAGGATAGTGTGCGCCATATCCCTCTACACGGCGCAGGTACTGTGATCCGGCCGCAAAAATCGCAACTCAGAAAAAAAAAATCTTATACTTACCCAGAATTCTGTGTTTCTTCGTCCAGGCCGGCCTCCTCTGATGTTTCATCCCATGTGACCGCTGCAGCCCGTGATTGGATGAAACGTCATCCCGGGAGGCCCGGCTGCAGAGGGATGCGTCACCATGACTACGGTTAAGGACCTGTTCACATCAGCGTTGGCTTTCCGTTCCAGGTTTCCGTCGGGTGAACCCCGCAACGGAAAGTCAAACTGAAACCACAGTTTCCGTCACCACCCGGAACGGAAAGCCAACGCTAATGTGAACAGGCCCTAAGTATGACACTTTTTTTTCTCCCCGTGCTGTGTTCCGCCGCGGATATTTCAGCCGAAAAACTGCACCACAATTTTGTTTTTTTCGTCTGAAATTCCAGGGCGGATTTGCTGTGTACCTTTACGCCGCGTATCCTCCCTGCCTGTGTGAACTTACCCTAAAGGGGCTGCTCCAGGGTCTGTATTGAGGATGAGGAGGCCTTGTCTTGTATTTAGGGGTCTACATTCATTTTGCACTTTTTGTGGCTCATTCTCCGATATTTCGAGTGTATTTGAGCACAGCACGTGAACGTGCCCTCATGGCATATCCGAGGCCGCCACATAAATATATTCACACAATGCAGTCATTAACACTATGGTTTTAATGCGATTGCGTTTCCCGTATGTGGCCCCCTCACGCTCGCCCTCCGCCTGGATGCTGCGGCCGGAGATGTGTATGAAATATTTTGTGGCTATGCCATAAATGTCCAAGATGGAATTAACCCTTTAAATATTGCCATTTGGGGGCGTGTCCTATATATAAACAGGCGGAGCATAAGGGTCCACTCACACATTGAGGTTGAGGTGCGGATAGAACCACAACCGAAAACCACATACGTTTTTAACGCGATTTGGTGCATTTTTTTTATGCCGTTAAAAACACAACCGCACCGAAAATCTAACCAAAGCGCGGCAGTACGATGTGTTCAAGTGGTGTGAGGGACCCTCAGGGAATGTTTAGAGGTAGCGCTCATGCTGCGTCTTTTTGCTGCAGTTTTCCGATATTATTGACATCTCTGAATCTTTCCATGACATCACTGTGAGCATGACTTATAATGCAGAAACGGCTTCATGACGGTTACAGGAAGCCCCTCGTTCTCTCTCATTACCGGGCAGTGATTGCAGGAGGCTCCCCTGTATGTATATAGCATGTATGTATATAGTATATATAGATGTAGGATGTATAGACATGACTGCGGTGTCTTCCTGATGGCCGGTAATACACTGCGCATACACAGCACACAGGAAGCCTTGTCACACACTTCCTATAGCCCGCCCTGTGCTGTATCACTGAGGTCTGCTGTATCACTGAGGTCTGCTGTATCACTGAGGTCTGCTGTATCACTGAGGTCTGCTGGCTCTGCTGGACACGGTTATGATCCTCCGGTAATTATAATGATACTACGTTCTTGACAGGATTGGGCGGGAGTGACGTCACGGCTGTGTGTAAACAGGGCTGCCCACACTAGTCTGCAGGGAGTAGTGAGTAATGTAGATCATGTAATGTAGTGTATTATATATAGTGTGTAATGTAGTGTATTATATATAGTGTGTAATGTAGTGTATTATATATAGTGTGTAATGTAGTGTATTATATATAGTGTGTAGTGTAGTGTATTATATATAGTGTGTAATGTAGTGTATTATATATAATGTGTAATGTAGTGTATTATATATAGTGTGTAATGTAGTGTATTATATATAGTGTGTAATGTAGTGTATTATATATAGTGTGTAATGTAGTGTATTATATATAGTGTGTAATGTAGTGTATTATATATAGTGTGTAATGTAGTGTATTATATATAGTGTATAATGTAGTGTATTATATATAGT
This sequence comes from Rhinoderma darwinii, assembly GCF_050947455.1. Taxonomy (NCBI): domain Eukaryota; kingdom Metazoa; phylum Chordata; class Amphibia; order Anura; family Rhinodermatidae; genus Rhinoderma; species Rhinoderma darwinii. Next base: position 29,058,697 of record NC_134690.1, on the reverse strand, counting down.
GTGTAATGTAGTGTATTATATATAGTGTGTAATGTAGTGTATTATATATAGTGTGTAATGTAGTGTATTATATATAGTGTGTAATGTAGTGTATTATATATAGTGTGTAATGTAGTGTATTATATATAGTGTGTAATGTAGTGTATTATATATAGTGTGTAATGTAGTGTATTATATATAGTGTGTAATGTAGTGTATTATATATAGTGTGTAATGTAGTGTATTATATATAGTGTGTAATGTAGTGTATTATATATAGTGTGTAATGTAGTGTATTATATATATATATAGTGTGTAATGTAGTGTATTATATATAGTGTGTAATGTAGTGTATTATATATATATAGTGTGTAATGTAGTGTATTATATATAATGTGTAGTGTAGTGTATTATATATATATAGTGTGTAATGTAGTGTATTATATATAGTGTGTAATGTAGTGTATTATATATAGTGTGTAATGTAGTGTATTATATATAGTGTGTAATGTAGTGTATTATATATAGTGTGTAATGTAGTGTATTATATATAGTGTGTAATGTAGTGTATTATATATAGTGTGTAATGTAGTGTATTATATATATATAGTGTGTAATGTAGTGTATTATATATAGTGTGTAATGTAGTGTATTATATATAGTGTGTAATGTAGTGTATTATATATAGTGTGTAATGTAGTGTATTATATATAGTGTGTAATGTAGTGTATTATATATAGTGTGTAATGTAGTGTATTATATATAGTGTGTAATGTAGTGTATTATATATAGTGTGTAGTGTAGTGTATTATATATAGTGTGTAATGTAGTGTATTATATATAGTGTATAATGTAGTGTATTATATATAGTGTGTAATGTAGTGTATTATATATAGTGTGTAATGTAGTGTATTATATATAATGTGTAGTGTAGTGTATTATATATAGTGTGTAATGTAGTGTATTATATATAGTGTGTAATGTAGTGTATTATATATAGTGTGTAATGTAGTGTAGTGTATTATATATATATAGTGTATAGTGTAGTGTATTATATATAGTGTGTAATGTAGTGTATTATATATAGTGTGTAATGTAGTGTATTATATACAGTGTGTAATGTAGTGTATTATATATAGTGTGTAATGTAGTGTATTATATATAGTGTGTAATGTAGTGTATTATATATAGTGTGTAATGTAGTGTATTATATATAGTGTGTAATGTAGTGTATTATATATAGTGTGTAATGTAGTGTATTATATATAGTGTGTAGTGTAGTGTATTATATATAGTGTGTAATGTAGTGTATTATATATAGTGTGTAATGTAGTGTATTATATATAGTGTGTAATGTAGTGTATTATATATAGTGTGTAATGTAGTGTATTATATATAGTGTGTAATGTAGTGTATTATATATAGTGTGTAATGTAGTGTATTATATATAGTGTGTAGTGTAGTGTATTATATATAGTGTGTAATGTAGTGTATTATATATAGTGTGTAATGTAGTGTATTATATATAGTGTGTAATGTAGTGTATTATATATAGTGTGTAATGTAGTGTATTATATATAGTGTGTAATGTAGTGTATTATATATAGTGTGTAATGTAGTGTATTATATAGTGTGTAATGTAGTGTATTATATATAGTGTGTAATGTAGTGTATTATATATAGTGTGTAATGTAGTGTATTATATATAGTGTGTAATGTAGTGTATTATATATAGTGTGTAATGTAGTGTATTATATATAGTGTGTAATGTAGTGTATTATATATAGTGTGTAATGTAGTGTATTATATATAGTGTGTAATGTAGTGTATTATATATATATAGTGTATTATATATAGTGTGTAATGTAGTGTATTATATATAGTGTGTAATGTAGTGTATTATATATAGTGTGTAATGTAGTGTATTATATATAGTGTGTAATGTAGTGTATTATATATAGTGTGTAATGTAGTGTATTATATATAGTGTGTAATGTAGTGTATTATATATAGTGTGTAATGTAGTGTATTATATATATATAGTGTGTAATGTAGTGTATTATATATAGTGTGTAATGTAGTGTATTATATATATAGTGTGTAATGTAGTGTATTATATATAGTGTGTAATGTAGTGTATTATATATATATAGTGTGTAATGTAGTGTATTATATATAATGTGTAGTGTAGTGTATTATATATATATAGTGTGTAATGTAGTGTATTATATATAGTGTGTAATGTAGTGTATTATATATAGTGTGTAATGTAGTGTATTATATATAGTGTGTAATGTAGTGTATTATATATAGTGTGTAATGTAGTGTATTATATATAGTGTGTAATGTAGTGTATTATATATAGTGTGTAATGTAGTGTATTATATATAGTGTGTAATGTAGTGTATTATATATAGTGTGTAATGTAGTGTATTATATATAGTGTGTAATGTAGTGTATTATATATAGTGTGTAATGTAGTGTATTATATATATATAGTGTATAATGTAGTGTATTATATATAGTGTGTAATGTAGTGTATTATATATAGTGTGTAATGTAGTGTATTATATATAGTGTGTATGTAGTGTATTATATATAGTGTGTAATGTAGTGTATTATATATAGTGTGTAATGTAGTGTATTATATATAGTGTGTAATGTAGTGTATTATATATAGTGTGTAATGTAGTGTATTATATATAGTGTGTAATGTAGTGTATTATATATATAGTGTGTAATGTAGTGTATTATATATAGTGTGTAATGTAGTGTATTATATATATATAGTGTGTAATGTAGTGTATTATATATAGTGTGTAATGTAGTGTATTATATATAGTGTGTAATGTAGTGTATTATATATAGTGTGTAATGTAGTGTATTATATATAGTGTGTAATGTAGTGTATTATATATAGTGTGTAATGTAGTGTATTATATATAGTGTGTAATGTAGTGGATTATATATAGTGTGTAATGTAGTGTATTATATATAGTGTGTAATGTAGTGGATTATATATAGTGTGTAATGTAGTGTATTATATATAGTGTGTAATGTAGTGTATTATATAGTGTGTAATGTAGTGTATTATATATAGTGTGTAATGTAGTGTATTATATATATATAGTGTATAATGTAGTGTATTATATATAGTGTGTAATGTAGTGTATTATATATAGTGTGTAATGTAGTGTATTATATATAGTGTGTAATGTAGTGTATTATATATAGTGTGTAATGTAGTGTATTATATATAGTGTGTAATGTAGTGTATTATATATAGTGTGTAATGTAGTGTATTATATATAGTGTGTAATGTAGTGTATTATATATAGTGTGTAATGTAGTGTATTATATATATAGTGTGTAATGTAGTGTATTATATATAGTGTGTAATGTAGTGTATTATATATATATAGTGTGTAATGTAGTGTATTATATATAGTGTGTAATGTAGTGTATTATATATATATATAGTGTGTAATGTAGTGTATTATATATAATGTGTAGTGTAGTGTATTATATATATAGTGTGTAATGTAGTGTATTATATATAGTGTGTAATGTAGTGTATTATATATAGTGTGTATGTAGTGTATTATATATAGTGTGTAATGTAGTGTATTATATATAGTGTGTAATGTAGTGTATTATATATAGTGTGTAATGTAGTGTATTATATATAGTGGGTAATGTAGTGTATTATATATAGTGTGTAATGTAGTGTATTATATATAGTGTGTAATGTAGTGTATTATATATAGTGTGTAATGTAGTGTATTATATATAGTGTGTAATGTAGTGTATTATATATATATAGTGTATAATGTAGTGTATTATATATAGTGTGTAATGTAGTGTATTATATATAGTGTGTAATGTAGTGTATTATATATAGTGTGTAATGTAGTGTATTATATATAGTGTGTAATGTAGTGTATTATATATAGTGTGTAATGTAGTGTATTATATATAGTGTGTAATGTAGTGTATTATATATAGTGTGTAATGTAGTGTATTATATATAGTGTGTAATGTAGTGTATTATATATATATAGTGTGTAATGTAGTGTATTATATATAGTGTGTAATGTAGTGTATTATATATATATAG